>NC_082595.1:10141772-10449116 GCF_030936135.1 Gavia stellata
TATGGTTCGGTTGCATACAGCTACTTGCCCTGGAGTCTGCAACAAGAGTATAGCAAAATTTGCTGTGTTGTCCTAAATCATCCTTAGCTTTGCCTCAGCATTTATACCTTAGTGTAGCTATCTTAATGGAAATGGGACTTAGCAAGGAAAGAATTGCCTTCATTATTTCTTTAGCATGGCAGGACGTGCAAGCCTGCAGAACTCCCAGGTGCTGCCCAGCTCTAATAATGACCCTGTTCTGCAGGACAGTGACTTCAATGTTACAAACATGCACAGAGCCCATGCTGCTGTGGGCCCTATCAGACAGCTAGTCACGATGTCCATGGAAACATGGACAACGGGCTGAAAATTACATTCCTTTGTGAACTCCACAGTCTGACTAGGTCAATTTAATTATTCACAGAAGATTAACAAAGAGAGAAAAGAGTACCACCACTAGACCCCAAACCATGTGCCACATCCCTCTTGCAGGAGAGAGGATGACTTTGTGACTAAAACAGAGCAGAGAGACTTTCAGTGGCATTTTGGATGTTCTTTTTGACATTGGACGAGTCACTTGAGCTCTTTGTGCTTCAGTTTCCCCACATGTAAAGTCTCCATCATGATAGCTCACAAAATCACAGACTCATTTTGAGACCTTACCTATCAGAGCTTTTGAGACACTTTTAGATCCTTAGATGACAGTTGCTAGAAACTATCATTGATTCAGTAAAGTATGTGCAGAAGCAATAATTCTCTACTTCAGCTGAGTCAGTAGGGCTGCTCATACAAAGCTCTTAGCTTAGAAGTCCTTATGGGATTAGAGAGCCTGAGTTTCAGTTTTGTTGAGGTAGCATGAGGAAAGGATAGCAATGTGCACAGCACATTAAATGCTGCCACACTCACCTGTCGTTGGAAGCTGGGAGATTTAGGCAAACGTGCAGGTGATAGCAGACAGATACCTCAAACCCTGACAGAAATAAATGGTAGGAAATGTTTTTGCAAGAATCAGGCATTTGCCCATAGGCCCTACACTATGAAATGCAGGGCCCAGTTTCTACAAGAGCCATTCATCTAACCCTCACTATTGATTCACTCAAAGCTGCCTAAACAGTCTAAATCATTATCTTTACAGTTACACAATTTCTTTATTAAGCTTCTCAGACCTGGACTTGTATGAAATCCAAGGGCAGCCACCAAAAACTCCACATGTAGCTTGCAGACATCTGCAGTATGCTTGACTGTCTTCCTGCTAGGTGTGCATAACTCCAGTTGTCCAGTCTTCTCTAGAGAAAGAGAACAAGAGAGAAGTTCATTGTTTCCCTGACAATTAGCAAGAATATCTGAATTAAAAATGGAAGTTTTGTCATTTGCATGGCAAAGAGAGCAGGGAAAGAGAGGAAGTATTGTTAGGTATTGGTAATGTAAAAACATAAGTATGCTGTTATTTATGTAATTAGTTATTGCTTTCATTATGGGTGCAGTCTTAATGGTTATAGTATTTATGTATAATTACCTTAATATTCACTGAAATTTCCAAGTAGCTCCCTAATTAACTGTCTCAAATATATAATTACATTGCATCTTTACGCAAGACTTGCCTAATTAATGTAGTTACACCACTTCTTTGTGAATGTGCATTATTAAATGCTCTTCGCATCATTCTTCTGACTTCTTGTAATTCACGCTTTACAAAAATTAAGACCCTGAATTAGAAACCTTCATGAGCAACCAGCTCCAAAAGCAAGCGCCAGATGATCTTTTCTTAACAAAAACCAAATCTTACTAAGCCTCATTACCACTCCCTTTAACAAAAGCTTTCCATCTGGATCTGAAAGAAATGTCAGGTACCATTCTCTTTTAAGAGGGCATAGAAAATACATTATACCTTTAAAGAGAAGAAGACTTTGCTGCCATCAAGGGTCCAAACTCCTGGACTTCTTAACTCATCTGCCAACAAACCCATCTGGCAAAGGAATCAGGTGACTGCATGATAGCACCCCCAATCTCTTCACAGTGTCAGGTGGCATTTTCAAAATACAAAAAATAACAAGGGATTTAGGAAGACTCTCACTGGTGAGACTACACTCCAAAATCATGTGGGCCATGGTTTTAAATCAAGAGCTTTGAAACCCTTTTTGCCAAGGGTTCCACCTCTGCCACCTCCACTTGCCACGCTACCTGCCACTCTGAAGTGCCTCACATGTGACAAGTTACCAGTGTATCACAGCCAGGAGCTCTTGCTGTAGTATGCAGTTCCTAGCTCCATGGGCAAAGGACTGAATGCCACCATTGGTTAGCAACACACATGAAGGGAAAGTTTCAGCTGTGAAGAATTTAATTGCATTATTAGACTGAATTCCTCTTATCCTCAGCATCCTGGATTGCTCAGGTAGTGATCTGAGAAGAAAGGGAGTAGGAAGAAATTCTGGGATCCTGTCTTGTGGCAGTTTTTTTCAGAGGCCGTTTACACCCATCTTCACCTGCCAGTGAGGACATTACAAAGCTACTGAAGTGGCAGAGAGGTTAGGCCAGCAGCAGTTTCTCAAAACAGGAAGCGGTGCACTAAAAAGTAGCAGAGCTAAGGAAAACTCAGCAGAGCTTTTACATAACAGAACTAAATCTGAATTCACCGAAAAGTAAGGACAAGATTTATCAGACTGCAGCCAGACCAGATGTCAATGAGGAATTTGATTCTGCTGGTTTCATAGGTCAAACTTCCCCTACACTGGATCCACTCAGTGAATCCTGTTGGCCATATAGGCATGACAAGACTAATAGTGCATTCCAGCAGCACCGAACTCACCGTTTACATGTGGTCAGCTTGTTCAAAGGCAGTATGTTTTTCACACCCTAGGTTTTTTGAAACAGTTGGGTATGCACCACATTTTCTGAGGATTTATGTACTGGTTAAATGGTTATCCCAACAGTTAGGATTTGAAGAAAATCTTGCCAAGTGTATTTGTAGACTCTAAATCATTTCAGCTAGTGACACCCATCTATAAGGCAAGTGAAGTGAGGGAATAAACATGCTCCAAGGTCATTTACTTAGTAGACTTTCACTTGGAGAACCAAGCTGAAGGCTACTGACAGAGCTATGGCTATGATAAAGAAAGTTAATGTCTGTTCCAAATAGCCTGCTTTTTACATTAGTTACCCATTTCCAATGTGAAATTTTGCTTGACACTTATGCATGGCAACTAAATCTCAGAGGTAAATGGACAAAACCTCTGGATCTTAGGACCCAGGTTTATCTGTATTTACCATTGCAAAGTGTTCAGCAACCAGCTGTCAAAGACAGGCAATACAGACTTATAAAACTAAGGAGATCATCTCATTTCAGCTCCCACAGCAATCACCACATACTAGTACAAGGGTAGATTACATATAAACTATGCCATACAAGAAAAGAACCTAACCCTGATAACTCTGCATGGATATAGATAGATTACTCCGCTTAGCAAAGAGTTGGGATGGCTGAGCTTTACACTGCAGGCTGATATTTTCAAGTGTAGAAATGTGCAGTTAGGCACCTAAATAAATAGCCTGATTTTCAGAAGTGCCAAATATCAGTAAGTTAGAATGAGAGCTACTGCATTCATCTTCAAATATCCTGCCCTACGTCCATATATTTTGGCCATTTAATAAGTACATCATGTTTTTCCACAGAAGTCCATAGTCCTAAACTACCTATATCAAACAAATCTTTGCTTAAACAGGTTCAAGCACTGAACAAATAACCAACTCCGTCATTGCTAGCAAATCATTGCTATTTTAAAAGAGCCTCTTGCTTTTTGAAATAACAGATACCAACTCATATACTAAATGCATATACTAATTAACACTTTGTACTGCAATATTTTAGGTAAATGTTTAACATATCAGTTGAACATGTTTCAGCCGATGTGTGACATGTGCATGGAAAATACAGTATCATTCCAACATGGGGTTTTTCCACTTGCCTTTTTTTTCAATTTTGTAGTACGCAAAGAGTTACTGAAATAGCTGGCCATACAACATCTGGGAGACAAAAAACACACACAGGAAAATACAGCAGAAGGGGAAGATTCATGAAAACAGGAAACATTAAGAGGAGAGTGAAAATATGTCAAAACAAAGGAGGTAATAGACTGTCAGGACGAATGAGTTCACCAATCGGCAGAAGTTCCTCAAGAGCCTTCAGAGACCAGCAAGGTGACGTATGCCACTCCTGACACAAAAGGACAGCAACCTTTTTAACCTCCATTTTGCACACACACAAAGTATGGTGGTCTGCCCATAGATGTGCTAGTTCCACTCAGAAAGACTGTCTCCATTTTCCAAGCCTGTGCCTTACTCTGATAGGAAACACCAGCATTTAAAGAACACTGCTAATAGCAAATGCCGATGCTTATGGCCACAGGTGCCCAGCGTAGGTGCTTAGACCTAGTTAAAGCATCATTCACAAATGTGCACATTGCAAAGGACTTTTTGCTCCAACTGTGCCCGTAGCCTTTTCACCAATGTTTGCTCAAATAGCCTTTTATTTGCCCAGAGCTTTGCCAGTGCTCCTGTGTTTCCAGGCAGACTAGAGTATTCATTTGCATCCTTCATCTTCCCTTGTGTTTCCATTCAGAACAGTTCAGTCACTCACTCAAATGCTATCAATAATATTCTGTGCATTGGGATAGCTAGTTTCACAACAGAATAAAAAATGGTAAATACCAAAATGAGCAGCCCTCAGACTGGGCACTGTTCACCCAAGCTGCTCGGGCAATGTTTCAGTGACAAATACAAGTGTAGAAATCAGGACACGGTGCAACATGAGGAGCTGTGAAAGCAAAGGCCATGCTGCAAGAGATTACACAGACTTTAAAGCCTGTCAAAGCAAAGCTCCCCCTGCCTTTCTGAGGGGACCCTCAGATAGAGGGAGCCTTTGTAAGACATCACCAGCTCTTGAATCTCTATAACTTTAGACAGAAAAGCAGCCAGGTATTGTCTATACAAAGACAAGTTCCTTGTGTGGATTTTCTCAGTCTTCTTATCACAAAACAATCTAGGAGGATTTCGACTGAGAAGATGAGGTATCGCAATGCTTTGTAACAAACTAAACCCCAGCCTGTGAGAAATGAAGGTTCTGAGGACAATTTTAAAAAAAAAAAGCCAACAAAAAAAAAAAGTTCACTGTAGCCTCACCCATTGGCTTTCTTTATCACTTGCTGCAGATATGTGGGCTCTCCCCATTTCGCTGTGAATATTTCCCTCAGACACAAAGGCCATTTAGATGTGTAACTCCTGTTGACTTTCAAAAGAGAGGTAAGAACTTAAATGCATTTGTGCCTTCAGAAATCTCCCCCTAGTGACACAGCAGTAAAATTAAGTCTCCAAGACTTGCAATAAAATGCATTCACCAGTGCCCTATGAAACACCCAAAATAAAATCACACTTACACATGGGAATGAAAGCAGTTCACAAAGCAGGGTGGTACTTTTGCTTTTCCAGTGGGCCCAGCCCTTCTCTCTCTTCACTGAGAGGAAGGAGGAGATGCTCCCACTGCAGGATTTGCACCCCCAGGGCAGGGGGATCCCTTGGATGGGCCCCGTTGCTCCCCAGGGGTGTGATGCTCCTTCCCCTCCCACCCAGGAAGAGGAGCAGGGAAACCTTGGGACCAAAGCCACAGCAGGCCATGGGCACCACGGAAGGGCTGCAGGGAGGATGAGGAGGATGAGACAGCCACCAGAGGCTGTGCAGCAGGGATTCTGGCCAAAAATTTCCATCAGCTTCAGTCCCAAAAGTAAAATTGCTATCTGAGGGGCGCAACATCTTCATGAACCTGTATCAACACATGGCCTCTAAAAAGACTACAAGAGGCATCTCAAGCTCCCTGTGATGGCTGCCCCAAGGGGCAATGCAAACGGAGGTTAAACTCCAGCTTCAGCAAGAGGTGCGTCTCCAGCGTGTCTCCTCATCTCACATGTCTCCAAGAAGACAAGACATTCAGGGGGTTGCAGCTCTGATGCTGAAAATTGTGAGCTTGAGCTCTCCCTCCAGGCTTGCAACTGCACTGCCATACTCATGGGTGTTCTGTTTTACTTTGAAAAAAATGTTAACACCTTCTACAGACTCCAGTTTTGGCCTCAAAAGTTACCCAAAAAGCCTACGTTGTGCACTCAAGATCTAAATATGATTGCAGAGTAAAGCAGCATTCCTGGTCATCTGTCAGGCTGCAACAGATGTTGGGCCAAAAGGGAAATGAATACAGACCCTAAAAGTTCATTGTAATCCAGGACCACATCATATTACGTAAAGACCTGCCCCTCTCTGACCACAGATCCCCACAATAATCAGGCAAAGAAGGAATACCCCAACTCCCCCAGCTGAAAGACCTATAGCAGCTGCCATGGCTGTCCTTTACACATGCACACAGCAACACGCACTTCAGACCCAGCAATCAGAAAGTATGTGTGACCCCTGCTCCAGCCCCCGTGAGTGAGCAGTACCGCAGAGCGGCACTGTGCTCAGCAGGACACCTGGAAAGTGCATCCCTAACCGCACATCTCATTTTTTAAAAGTTAACGTTAAACATATTACCTGAAAGGCAGCTCTTCCACAAAGTGTTGATCATTCGCAACAACAATGAAATTAGGAAACGTAGAGGGGTTTTTGAAAAAAAAAAAAAAAAAAGCCACTTAATTGCATACAGTGCTGCATGACTTCACAGAGCAAAGCTTTTCTTTAAGATCTTAAGACCACCCACAAGCATAACACATGGCCTGGAACCTGAAGAGAATATCTGAACAGGGGTCTCAGCATAAGGAGGGGAGGCAGGCAGTTTTGCTTGGGCATATGCAAATGTTTGTTTCTATGGGATCAAATAAAAATTAACTATTTGTTGTGTCTGGTTGTCATTTGTCAGAGTTGGGGCTGCTTGGTAAAAAAGGGAGAAATAAACCTTCAAAACCTGTGACACAGGAGGATTATTTGTCTGTGCAAGGCTTTAGTCACGGTTTTTGGTGGTTTATGTATGGATGTTGTGCGGGAATAGGACAACAAGGGCTTTGTTCAACTTGATCATCTCATCAAACAAGGCTAAAAGAATAAAAGTTGGGATGCAAGACTAAATGGATATGATCTGAATGCATATTTGTGTTACATCTAATACAACTAGCATCATAGATGAACAAGATCAAATAAATGGTAAAACCTGACAAAGAGAAGAATAGATGGTGTGTGGAGCCATCTGTTTTGGAGGACACCCAAATCTGTCTGAATCAGGAAGGCCAAACTACCAGCTATTCTAAGATCCTCCATTCCAAGAGTGGCCTAATACGCAACTACACAATCAGCTTCTCTCACCATCACTTTGGCTGCAACTTTTTTGTGCAATTAAGTAATTTATTCCTTTCTTCATCCTCCTGATTCTAATGAATCCAAGCCACAAACAAGCCCCAGTTGCTCCTATTCAAGGAGTCTGATTGCATCTGGCAGTAATTGCTGAAAATCCTGAAGAGGAAACAGGGAAGGAAAGCATATTGTTTGTGGGGGTAATAGGTGAAGACCTGCCTCTCTTGACCTATAATACATTAGTGTCAGTGAACATTTGGCAGCCTTCAGATGATTAGCAATGAAGATGAATCAAGCAAAAAAAGAGGTAGAAATCTGCCTCATCTGAATCGCCAGAACTGCATAAATTTGCATGTTGATTAGCTGTTCTTTTGTCTGTGTTCCTAATTATTATGACACATTATGTCTTCATCATGCAAGATTCTGATCTGTCTTGTTCAAAATGCATGTAGAAAAAAGTGCTGTTTATTGATTCAACATGTAACTTTAATTTTTATGTTTGCTTTAATTAAATACATATTTGATTGCCTTTGACTGGTGTCTCACATTTTTTTAACTCTTATTTACTTCCTCCTGTTGACAAACAAACAAACAGGTAACCTTCCTTTACTCTCAGATCCCTTGCTGATTAAAATCCTCCCCACCCCCATCCTCGTCTTCGCTCACAACAACCTTTGCTTCCTTGTTAGAGCAAAGATTACAAAAAAAAAAAGTCCTTAGGTAACAAATGAGTGGTGAAGCATGAGATCTACAGCACTGAGCAGGATTGCAAGGACCTTAACGATGTTAACAATAGCAAAGAAGTGCATGTACTACAGGGTCAAGGTAATTTTCTTTTACCATAGATTCATTAGCAATAAGACCAGTAAAGCACCTAGATATGCAGACCTGATTCGCAGGATTAATTACAGTGGGCCAGATCCTGCCCACACATTTTTCCATGGACTTTCATGGTAGCAAGATTAAACTCCAAAGTTCCCATCCCCAGAGGAGTGAAGTCCCCACCATCTCATTGACTCGCCTATCTGGTTCCAACAATCAGGACATTTTTTCTGTTTCTGGGAACAGGGAAACTTGAAATGGACTTTTCTTCCTACAAGATTTGCTCGAGTGGCTATAAGCAGCCAAATCAAATCAAAGCCAAATCAAAAAATAACATGTAATCATTTCTTGCTTTGACCTAAAACAAGTTTCCAGAAGTTTTTCTTTGTAAAAAAAGAAAGCTTTAGCAAAAAAAAATTTGACAAATTATGATAACATTTTAGCAAAACATTTTTTCACTCCAAAACAACATAGTTTAATGTATATTTTATCTCTTTCATTTTATCTTTTTAAATAAAATTGAAGTAATTTTGAAAATTAAACCATATTTTAAGTT
Source organism: Gavia stellata (assembly GCF_030936135.1). NCBI lineage: Eukaryota > Metazoa > Chordata > Aves > Gaviiformes > Gaviidae > Gavia > Gavia stellata. Next base: position 10,150,453 of record NC_082595.1, read on the forward strand.
GAGAAATCTAAGTATTTCATTGTAGAACACGTTGGAATGTTTAGAAATGCTGAAATGAAACAGGTTATTTTTTAATTTTTTTACCATTTTTCCCCAAATTGAAACAATACACTAAAAGCAGCACAAATTGATGACTCATTTTGTTTGACAGAAAACTGCATGTTTTAACCAAGAACTCAGTTTCAGATTAAATATTTGACCCTCTCCTCTGCCTGCTAATATTAGTTTTTACCTTCATTACATATATGCTTATTATGAACTCTGACCTGTTTGTAGTGGGGCAAACAATAATTCACTGGAATTTTTGTTTGTTAAATAAAAATAAACACAGTCAGTGTTGTAATTTGGAAAACTAAATAGCTCACAGAACTTTGCAAATAATTCTTCAGATTATGGGTCAAATATGAGGATCATCAACTTTGACTAACTTCCTCTAAACATAAAAATTAGGTCTTTTTTTTTTTTTCTAAAATGTACTGCTTTGAGAAAAGTAGTGAACAGCCTATTAAATTTTCTCTAACGGCAATAGGAACATGCCAGTCAGTGTACAGATGTTAATCAAAACTGTGCTAATAAAGATGCCTGAGGGTGAAAAAACCTGTATATTCAAGCAATTGATTTAGCTGTTATTTTTTTACCATTGTACCCTTGCCAAACCAAACGAGATTTGAAACAACAATGCCTGCCGTTTTTCACTGTTAATGGCACATGATTGGCTGCAAGTGTAATCAGTTGCTTGGTTCCCACTAATCATCTTGAAACACAGGTAAATGTAAATCCGTATTTGTAAGAATATAAAAACATAATTAACACGTAGCTACAGAAAAAACTACTGGAACATAAAGACTTAAAGGCCTTGACATAAACCCACAAGGCAGGAAGGAAAAAGTTGTTGCACATTCAGGCTATTCATGTTTATTTTCCTTAAGTGCCAAGAGCATTTGATCCCAACCTAGCAATATATAGTAACCACCACGGTGGACCTCCATTACAGTATTGACATCCAGAAGTAACCAAGGAGCCAAAAGAATTCTCACACGTGGACATAAATAATCATAGGGAGCTAAATCGGGGCAGCTAATAGACTTTCTCTTTTCTGTAACTCTCTTCCCAAGGCACTTCAGCACACACTGATCTGCACAGAGGCATGACGGCTCTGGGCTCACCCAGCCTCCGCAGCAGCCGAGCTCAGCTGGAGTCGGCTGGGTGTGCTGCAACTCAGGGCAAAGCAGAATGGACAAGCAGGTCCCACTGGTGTGGGTGATGTAGTGCAAGCCAGCACACCTCGCCTCTGCCTTGGCAGCACTGACCTGAGGATGGGGCACCCACTGTTACCAGCACCACGCTGGGGCCAGGACCACCACTACATGCTGCCATCACCAGTATCAGTACATACATCTACTGCGAGTGTTATAGCTGACTCCTGGTTTTCATTCATCGCAGGAGAGATCGTACTGATGAATGGATGTGATGTCATCCCCTCCCATGGTCCTTCCCTACAACTTAATTAACAGGAGGGACCTGGCACTTCCTCATAAGTGGAACTCAACTCAGCTTCATTACAGATCCAAAGACCAAATAGTTATATATTCTATAAATGCTTTCCATTCCCTCCTCCCCATCCTGTGAAAAAGAGAGGGCATTCTTTTACATCTGGCCAAACTTATCTTCATCTTAAAATCCTAGAAAGTGTTCTCACCCAGCTGATCAGAGGACCAGGCATTTACCAATGTGTTGACAGGACAGGGCTTCTGGCTGCACCTCAGAACTCCCTCTGTTTCAGTATCCATTTGTCCCGGATTTAACCTGGTGACACTGTCTGGCTTCCTCATGCTGCCATCTGTCCAGGATTGCTCCAGAGCCCAACCCAGAAGGCTGAAGTCTTGAAAGAGGGAAGCTGGGGGGACACCAACCGAGAATCACCAACATGTAGGAAATTGAGTGTCACCCAGTCTTGAAGAAATCCACCCTGCAGACATGAGTTCTTCCTAACTAACATCCCACAGGCTTCCCAGTTCCCAAGAAAGATCCTACAGCTGCTACCCAAAGGGCAGGTTGCACTAAACCTGCTAGAAGTGAGTCTTTTAGATCTGGCATGGTCTGGATTCAAGCCAGGAAGTGGAATGGGAGCTATTCAAGTGGCATTGATGGATGATGTCCTCCTGTCAGTAGGGAAAAGGCAGACATCCATCCTCATCCTCCTTGACTTCAGCATTAACCATGCAATATTTCTATCTTGCCTGATGGGTGGCAGAAGTCCAGGGTAATGTACTAAAATTATTTTGAGTCATTCCTGCTGGGACACACCCCATGACTTATGAAAAAACAGTATCTCCAGCACTACACTCCTCTCTCCTACGGACTCCTGATCTGTATTCTTTGCCGTGCTTCTCTATGTCTACAGAGAGCAGCTAGGTGATATGGCATGGACTGAATTGCCAGAAACAGGCAGATGAAATACAGCTATACCTAAATTTCTTTGTATATACACACACTGCTACCGCCAACATGGCAGTGGAAGAATAGCAGCTGGTTAAATCCAAGCAAAACAGAGGTAAGACAGATGGGAGACAGGAAAGCGTCTTTAAGAGCTTGTCATTTGAGTGCACTAAGCCTGGCATGAGGGTGCATTTCCACAATTGGTGTGTTTATTTCATAATTTAGGAGTGCTCTTGGATTTGCTACTGATGCTAAGTTTTCCCATAGCAGGCTCTGCAAGTAACACTTCTATTCTCTTTCATTGGCCAGGAGGCTCTCTGCCACCCTGGCAGGTGATGACCTTGTATCTGTTATTCATGGCTGTGTCACTTCTCAGCTGGACTATAGTCATTTGAAATATGCAAGCACGCAGCATTCATGCTTAGAAAACTTCATTTACTGCTGCAATGCATCTCTTCGGTGACAAAGGCGTATCAAACCTGGCATTGGGCCTGGCACCAGCCTCCCATGGAATTCGTAATTGAGTTCATGGTCTTCGTTCTTATCCTCCTCATCACATCTAATACTTTGTATAAAGCTGCAGCGAAGGAAACGTTTGACAGATTCACTCTGCTAGCCCTATGAGCTCTCTGCAGAAAGAATCATACACATCTGTCCAGAGGCTGAGGGCTGTGGATTGAACATCTTCAGGGAATGCAAACTTTCACCAAACTTCCCCTCCATCATAAGGCATATTTCTCTGACTTGCATAAATAATAACATCAGAAACACAAAACCAAAATGCTCCATTACATCCACTTCTCCCTTGGCAGGAAGGTGGGAGAGAGAATCGGTTTGTGACTGATGCACGGCTACAAGGCTCTATAATGAGTGGGTCTATAATGGGTGCAGGGAGCTGGCTATTATGGGGATGAGCCCCGTGAGCTCACTCACCACCAGCTCACTAGTGACCTCAGCCACCAACAGCCCTTTCCTAGGCCTCTCTCCCTGTAAAAATCTCCTTGTTTTGCTGCATGATCCCATCAGAAGGGTCTGACAAACAGTGCAGGGTCTCTTCCTGGAGGACTTTTTCCATAATGCCTGTTCGCCATGACAGACCCTCACTCTGCAGGTAGCACCAGTCCCACCAGCAAAGCCAAAGCCCGGTCAGCATGGTACGGTTGGCTTGGCATGGCCCTGGCACCGGCTGCGCTCTGCCTCCCGGGGCAAGGTGGCTACCCCAGGGCGAGCCGACATGCAAGGCACACACTCGGGTCAGCAGTCCATATTGGACTGGATCTGACCAGAAAGAAACCAAATCTGTCTCACTCAGATACTAAAGTACATTCATTGTCTCTATTTTTATTGTGTATATTTTGTCCCTGTTCAAATAAGGAATTTGCATTAATTCTATACCTTGCCAGCTCCTCAGTATGCATATTATTATAGTTGTTTAAACTGAGAGTTTATACATTCTTCTCAGCATAGTAAATGTGGTTTTAAAAGATGTTGGCAGGTCATTTGGCCTTTAAAATCATGTGTTCTTCTCTGGAGTATGAACCTCAGTCCAAGTAAGACTTTCTTTAATTGATTTTTCAAGTGCTGCAGTATTTTTAAAGCATTATTGTAAATGCCATCTTCAAATAGTGAGCTATCTCTGAGTCCTGCAATCTGAAAAGATTACAGCGGACGATGGTAAGATAGGTCATGCTACCAGGAAGCACATGCAAATTATTTACCATATAAAAACTGGGAAATATAATGAAGATCTGCATAAGGGATGAAAGCAATTTGCCTAAGAGCAGTGTTTGCTGAAATTCACACTGATACATTATTGTGGCAAGAGTCACTTGTTAGAGGCTTCCTTACCCATAGCTAACTTACTTACAGGTCGCTCATAATGTGGCTATTCCTAAATATGTCTATATCTGGGGAATTGAGTGTTGTATTGCACCTAATTTTTTGCTGCAAGTACTCTTTATCTTCAGGAAAGTTTGGCGCTTGTTCCATACTCAGATTTCTACCAATATAATCGTCAGTTACAGGTATTTCTTTTTCCAGTGTATTCAAACTAGCACAACTCCTAACGTACACCAGAATAAAAGTATTTATACAGTACAGCTCTACTTGCCTTGATTCTGTACTTGCAGTAAGAAATCACTAACATAAGGCATCTTTCTATCAGCTGAATTGCACCCACTCAGTGGAGGTTGTGTTAATTTTAATCAGGCCTGCGTGGTCTAAGACAGGTTAAGCAAAGCTTGCTTAAAGTGACTGCAGCTACCTGCTTGTGATCTTCCTTGGGGAGAGGGATCACCAAAGCTACCACCAGCATCTGTGACACAGGTCTGCTGTGAAAACTGAAGGAGAAGCAGGTACTCTCTGCAAAAGAAGTTGGCAGAGAAGCTAAAAGTCACAACAGGTTGTGCTCAACCATGCACATTTTCCAACTCTGACAGCCTTTCTAAGATTTTGGTGAACGGATTTTTTTTTTTTTAAAGTTCAGGTTAGCTGGAGCATTTTCAACTCTTTTTGTTAGTGTGACTCGCTGAAATTTCAAAATCAAATGAAAGGAAAAAAAAGGACCTTTCCTCGCAAAGGTAGCAAGACTCAGGTGAAACTTTTGAAAGAAGGAGTTGGCCATAAATTTTGCCAGATATGATCTATCCACTCAAAAGAAGAAAGGGCAGGGTCTGGGGGAAATGGCGTTTCCTGACCTTCCCGTATTCCTGCATAAGGGCCTTACCCAGCTTTACCCTCCGTCAGGCTGCCGAAATCGCGCCCCCTCCCACTCTTCTTCTCCCGAAGCTTGAAACAGATCAGAGAATATGCAGCTGCTTCATTCTCACTATAATCATCATTATTTTGTTCCCGAGCCGAGGTGAGACCTCCGAAAACGCCTGGTGTAGGCCGTGCCCCCCCGCCCCCGGCCCTGAGGCGGCCGGAGGGGCCCTCACCTCCGCCAAGAGCCCTGGCCCCCGTGGGGTGGAGACAAGCCAGCGGGTTCACCCGCACCCACCCTCCTTTTCTGAACTTCTGCAAGGAAAGGGAAAAACACAAACCTGAAATTACCTCAGGAGCCAAACGAGCATTAATGCCGCAGGGAGCTGTGTGGACATCAGCCGTTACGGCTTTAAACATGGACCCTGGCAGGGGGCAGCGAAAACGCTCTGAGGGACAGAGTTACAGGCAGAAATATATACCGATAAGCGTTTGGCAAATTCCTTGAAAGTGGAGATTTTGGGGGGCACTTCAGCTTTTCTCCTCTCGGGGGTCCTGGGCGGCCCTGGCGGGAGGGTTACCTGAGCCTGAGCGGGCCCCAGCGTGCCCCCTGGGCGGGAGGGAGATGGCGGCGGCACGGCTCCTGCTTCGGCAGCGGGGCGTCCCTGAGAGAAACACCGCTTTTGGGTACAGATTATTGTCCCTCGTATTCCTTTGTTTGCCATTGTAATCTCCATAGTCGTTCTCCTTGATAAACAAACAAGTGAAAAGATGCAATGAGGTGTAAGAATAGATTTGCACAGGGCAGACAACTGAACATTTAATTTATTTACCTCTCCTAACAGATACCTGGGGTGACATTTATTAATAAACGGCATTATCAGGTGTCTGATATGTAGCTCAGAGAAATTAATTACCCAGCCCATGGTAAAACCATAACAAGCCTGCAGTGCTGTAATATTTGTGCTAATTGAAAATGAGATAAGTGCTGTGGGTGCAATTTGCATTCAATGCAGTGTATTAATTATCTTCAGTTCTCTTCATGATAAATATACCTGACTGAACCACTCTGCTAATTTACTGGGTAATAGAGTCATAAGTGGATTCCCTTAGGTGACCAACTACAGGCATTGGGCTCTTTGCAACATCAAGGCCTTCCTCTTTTCCAAGCACTTAAATGGGTTAGCAAACACGGTACACGTTTCTCACAGGCTGCGTTGGAAGTACACGGCGGCAAACGCTTTTTGTGACCACACGGCCGCTCGGCACGAAATTAGGAAACAACACACCCTCACCCCCAAACTTCTGTACTTTGTAAAGTTGAAGGGGAGGCAGTTCACCTCCACCCATGGCACACCATGACGTTTGATGGCAGCTCCACGAGGAAAGGCCTTTTCCCCCCTGCTCCTCATCCCCCACCCCCCCATTCATTTCACAGTCAGGTTATCATGGGATTTAATTACATTTTGTGTGAAATATAAATTAATTGACTCTTGTAATACCCATAATGATCAGGAAAATTCAGATTTAAAGATACTGTGTAGTTCCAGTAGATTAAGGCACTAATTGTTCCGCTCTCACCGACTATGATTTATGTGGGGATCAGGTTACAAAACCAATATGTGCTCGAGTTAAAGCTCTGTGGTACCATACAATTAGGACTAAAGCTTTTTGTAAATGGGCCCAATAATGCAAAAAGCTCTTTGCTAATCCTGGTCTTTTTAATTCAGAGGTCACGCATTGTCTAAGGCAATCGCTTACACGGTATGCAACCACTGTCCTTTATTCACCCTCCTCCTCTGTAGCTTGGGTATCTGAATTTGCCACTAACCTTGGGCATGCTGTTACTAATTTCAGGGTAGGTGATGGCAATGCAAGGAGATCAGGGCCAGCGTTTTGCTGTGCTGCCCCCGGAGCAGCCTGGGCACGTTGTGACTGAGAGGTGATATCTGCCTCCCTCGGTTCGCCTTCAGTTTGCAGGCTGTGGATGGGGTCAGCTTTTGGGCTCCGCTGTCAAGTAAGCAGACATCTGGGGCAGCAGACGGATGGAGGTGACAGTCACCCTCGCAGCTGAAGGGGCCAGGAGGTGGTGAGCAAACACCTCAGCCCCAGGAACAGGCAGTCACGGCCCGACTGGTTGCATGGCAGCCCTGCAGGCAGGGAGAAGGGGCCGCAGCAGAGGAGGAGGCACTTTTTGTTATCTTCATGCAGCTGGGTGCTTTTCCATCATTTTGTCCTTGTCTGTGGGGTGCTAAAATTCAGCTTATCTTTCCCTGCTGAGCATTACCAGGACAGCTCTCCACCACCCTCCATCAAGTATGGGATACCCAGAATATCCTGCACGTTGTGAATGTGTGCTCGCAGGGCAGGAGGAGGCATTGGATGGACATGCAGTCAGTGTGCCAGAGCAACTAAAAGGTGAGAAAGATCAATTCAATGCCAGAAGAACCAATTTGCTTCTTCATTTCAAAAGAGCATCTAAGAGCAAAAGAGCTGGAGAGAAGGTGCACGTCTGCCAAGGCATGCTCACGCGTTCCCTTTCAAAACAGAGAAGGTTCTCCAAGCTCTTACCCTGTCTGTTTCTAAACACATCAACTGCAAATACAAGTCAGTTTCCCAAAACATTTTGTGTGGCTGCCCAAATACTCTTTGCTTCTTGAGTTTGGTCATTTTAATACGAAAGGAACACTTAGATTTTATAGCTATTTTTAACATGCTGATATGATCTGTGCCAGAGACCTTAGCAGTGACAGCTACAAAGGCATCAATTATACCCCCCCATCCCTTTTCTCGTTCTCTGGTAAGGAATTCTTTGGAAAGATAAAACCAAATAAATCTTGTTTCCTAGAGAACTGGCGGGGGGGTTAGCTTAGCAGTATCATTTGGTTCAGATGATAGCCAAAAATTAGAATTCTTATTTTTCTCATTCAGTGAGCAGAGGGAAGGAAAATCTGGTGGAGTACTGGTTCTCCCAATCCAAAGCTTTCCTGAAATAGTTACATCGCTACAAGGACAGCCTACGTGATGAAGAGGGATCTTGTGGTGTACTGGGGTGGCTTCTCAGCCCAGAGCGAGGGCAGGGTTATCCCACCCAAACCAGAGCTGTCTGACCCCATTGACATCTGGAAAGTATCAGGCATGGGGCAACACGCACTGCAGCCACCTTTACTTTACCATCCATCCCTTTTTATCCCCCAGGCCCAAGCTGGGCTTCTTCTCAGCTGTAACCCCCTATATGGGCTGTAAATTCTTTTTCTAAAGGAAGAAAAGCCCACTGAGGCAGGGGAGCCACAGCACATCAGCAGTGCCCAAGGACCCCCAGCACAGATGACTGAGCTGGCATCCCTAGCAAAAGGTGCTGCAACACCTGCACCTCTCACCACCACGCAGCCCACCTGCATCTCTCACCACGATGCTGTTCACCAGCAGCTTCAGCAGGGTCACAGCTGATCCTGGTGCGAGCAGGGCGGCTGCTGCGGTGTGCTGCAAGGGTGTCAGCGGGCCCCATCCCTTGGGCAAACCGGACACGGCAGAGCACAGACATGCAGCTTGCCCAGGGGTGCCCAGCAGGCTGTGGCAGGACTAAAGCAAAACCCTGCTCTCCTGCATCCCTGTTTTGTGCTCGATGCACTAGGCCCCACTGTCTTTGCACAACTGCAGTGGCTAAACCGCTTTCCTGCTCTTTCAGGAAAGCCAGTGCTGCATAGAATAGGACGTGAGGTGCAATACAAAAAGTGGGGGGGAAAACATGAACAAAAAAGTCTTAACTTTTTGTGTGAAGCACACATTTGCTAAATAGAATCCTAATGGTACTATTGTAGCTAAAAACAGAGACTTGAAAATGCTGTATACATTATTATGCTCATTATCTACCAACTGCAAGAATGCTGTGCTAAAACTAACTCAAAACACCTCAGGTAGGGTAATTGCTACTAATGGATTTGAAGTGTGCAAAATTGAGAGTTATTACACAGACATCACATTCTCGACTTGGTGAAGCCGTTGGATATTGTAGTTACCAGCTCACTCATCTCTCGATCGGGGAGAGATTTGAGGAAAAGGGCAAGCTCTCTTTCATTCGGCACTGGAAGGAAAATTCAACAACAAAATATTACAGCAGCCTGTTTGTACCTCTGTGGTTAAGACGGGGTCAGTGCTTGCTTTCTAAACCACTGCTTCAGAAAAACATCTCCAAAAATTTGCACCAGAAATAAATATCTCAGGAAAGATCTGAGACTAAACTTTGCATTTGTAAACTTTTGCAACCTGTAGGTCTAAAGGAAAGAATGGGACAGGAACCTGCAAAATTATTCTAAATGAGGGGAGCCATGAGTCCAAGTGACATATTCTGATGCAAATTAAGGCCTGGCTCTTCAAGATATCCTAAGCTACTACAAAGCCTGGCTACCTAAAGACAGAAGAGGGTCTCAATAGATCCCCTCCTATGTAGGGGGACGTCTGCAGGTCCACGACCGCGAATCTGAACTTTGCCAAAGCCCGGGTGTGTTTGAAACAAGATACTTGATTCACCTGCTTGAAAAATCCAATATAACAAAACATATCTAATACATTTAGTTTGTTTGATATCTTGGCTTTCAGGGAGGGCAGGATTCATTTTTTAAATGAGTGACCCTGGATAAAGATCCGTGATTCCAAACACCAATTTAACTGTTTGTAGCTACATCAGCGGCCTCCAGGTTATCCTCAAAACAAGTGGCTCCCAGGAGTTTTGCTCTCTTTCATGAAAACTAAAAACAAACTCTACTAGAGCAAATGCTTTTCTAATCTTTGAGAGGTTAGGATAAAGTCGTTTCTTATTTTAGTTATAACACCAAAGCTACCAGTTGGTGTTTGGATAAAATTATGTAAACTATTGTCACTTCAGTTAATATGTCACTTCAGAAAGAATATGTGGCCAGTACCTAATAAGTTTCAGTTCCTTCTGATTATCTTGGGGGAAAGAAATTAAAAAGGCCATGTATGAATGGGATTAAAGCAGTCTCTATCCGAATAAAGAAAGCACAAAGAAATTTGAACTCACAGCTGCAGCCAAAGGCAATGGGAGCTGTGCTTTGAACAGATAGCAAGTTAAGTCCTCCGAAAAATCAGACCATGCATCTCAGATTGGGAACTTAAAATTAGTGAATACTTTTGTACTTAATCTCTTTCTGCCTCAGTTCTTCATCATGAAATGGGGATAATACTACCACCCAATGCCTCACTGCAGTGCAGTGAAAATAAGTTCATTAATGTTTATGAAACATTCAGTTACCATAGTGATGAGTTCTATAGAAAACCCATGTGGAAATTAATATTTCTGTCTTCAGAACAGGGTTTGAATAGAACACATTTAGTAAGGCCTGGGGCCACACAATGAGGAGAAAAGAAAACAGTAAATAACTTGCCATTGAAAAATAAAAACAATAATCAAATCAAAATGGCCTGTTAAACAAAATAATTTTTTAGAGAAATTTTTCATTTTGGTAAAAGTTACTTGGTAAAAAATCCAAGTTTTTTTGCTTTTAACTTTCATTCCTCTAGTTTTCTGCTTTTGTCTTCCCAGCATGGGGGAGAGATTATCTAAGGAATCTGGAAACCACTATCTTCCAGTTTTCAAAAATCAAAATTTTTACCATTTTTCTTTGGCAAAAAACTGAAAAATTAGTAACATTGGTGATCCCAAGATTTCCAAATGGGGTTCCTGAACAATCCTGACCCGTTCAATCAGCAATTCTTCTCATCATACGTTCACAAGCCAGTTTGCAGAGGGAGTGATATGAGTTTCATATTTTGAACTATAAAACCAGGCACTTGGTTTGGCTTGGTTGCTTGCATACCAGGTGACTGTTGGAGTTGTGATACCATCATGGCAATCAACACAACTAATCTCTGAATTCAAGTCATTAACATCTTGGTAACAAGTAAATTGCAAGCAAGCACAAACTTACTTTGTGTAAACTGTGCAGATAAATATGAAGATGGGAAGACATGCCATTTTAAGAGAGATGACTCTGGCAGGAGAAGAGTCTTACCAACAAACTGCCCCCAGGGCCAATGGCAGGCTCCTATGGCAGGCACTGGGTCACCCATGACAAGCACAGGTCAGCGACAAGCTCGCCCAGAACTATGCTTTCCACCATTTCAGGAGCCACTGTTGAAAATGGAACCCCATTGTTTTTCCTTCAAATTGTTTTGCAGTCAAAAACGTGGTCTTTCCTTTAGGAGAGAACTTTTGCCAAAAAGCAAGGAAGAAAAAATCTGAATTCCCCATCAGAATACATCTACCTTTCATTGAAATGGATTATTCAGGTATTTCTCCCTCTTCTCTGCTTTAGTCTTTGCTCTCTTATACATTTCTGCCGTTGTACCCAATAGAAATGTAGTAGGAGAGTCTTCTGTAGCAGCTTTATTTTCACTTGGCAACTATGCTCTTTTCTGAAAAACGAAGTTTCAAAATGTTACAGAATGACAAGATTGAGGTGGGGAGAATAAACTGCTGGAATTATTCATTGTATTCATTTATTGAATTTGATACCAAGCTGGGTTGCTGACCTGCTTTTTCTTTCTGATGAGTAACACTGTTGTCCTGTTAATTACTAGTTATTTTAAAACTACGGTTAATAGTTTTAAAAAGAGAATAATAGAATTAACAGAATGTATTTCCAATGTTCTTATAATAGGAAGCAGAGGAACCTGTTCATTCATGCTGTACTTCCACAAAAGAGAAACCCCAAGGTGTGTGGCTACAATTGCCATGAAACCCTGATTAGCCTTACTGGGAGGTGCCTCTACCCCCTTTGTTAGCACAGGGTGGCTCTCCTAACATAACCAAACTGCTGTGGAGCTCAGCCCGGGAGCCAGCACTCCAGACAAAAGATAATATTTCTAGTTAAGCACAGTGTCAAATGGGCTTGTGCAATCCACAGTCACCAAATCCTGTTAAAACCAAGACATTAACAGGATTTTAAAAACAATAAATAAATATTTTAAACCCAATAAATTTTAACAACAGTTCAAACAGATCTAGTTAAAGCTGTTCAACTAAACAAAAGTAAGATGGGTATCATCTTTTACATTTCAAAGCAAGTCTGAAACTAATTGGACTTTGCAGGAAACTCCACCTACAAGAAAACTATTTCATGGTTCTTTATTCTACCGATGCAGTTCTCAGACAGTGAAGAACAGATGCTCGATTCAGTGAATACTGATTTTATTTCAGAATACCTATGTTTCTGTATGGCATCTCAAGCTAAGGAAGGAGCAGCAAGAAAATAATGCTGGCCTTTTTCACAGGCTTCAGGAAACTTCACCAGGACTACAGAAGCTTTAAAGTTTTCCTTTAGGAAAAGCTTTTCTAAACAGAGGAAGCCTAATTATAAGACCTGCAGTGTGCTGCACAGAGCTCTTGTACCCAGAAATGATGTGAGGGCCAATTGCCAGGACTAAACATTTAACGCATCAACAGGTGTTACATGTTATGCATCAATGAGGTGTACATCACTGAAACATAAAGACCCAGCAAGCCGGCAGCACAGCTATCAACCAGAACAACACAGCCATAAAATCCTAATTAGCCTCATACACTTGTTATGGACGTTTTTATTTATTGACATGGTCAAATTAACAGGCAGCAGCGTTTTATTTTAATGATAGCCTTGAAATCAGCCCAAGAAGAAAGTTAGCATTAATGTTCAGATACTGTAAGCCATCCACATTTAGCCACATTAATGTATATTTTTAAATAATAATTAAATATTGTCACCCTAATAAAGTTACTTTGAGCAGGTGAGAGAAATCAAGTTCTTAATCACTGCATATCTTGTTTGTTCTATTCCCAAGCTGTACAGAAGAACTACCCAGCACCAGAAACTCAGCAAGCTTCATAGCTTTAAGTGTGCACAGCCACAGGCCTGATCCCTGCCTGCCGGAAGGAGCAAATTCAGGCAAGCAGGAGTGAGAGTGCCAGGAATAAATAGTCTTTATCTGAACACCACCAGCCAGGGGGGGTATCTGAAAAGTGCCCACAAGTTGGTGAATAAGATTGGTTGTCCCCAGAGGAACAGTATACTTATTCATATACTTCCAAAAAGCAGGTGCTTTACTGAATAATAACCTGTGGCTATAAAGATCTGTGTCCGTCACCACAGAGTGGCAGATTGCTGTAAAGCAGACAAGATGCAATGGCCATTAAATATTGGTGCTAGCTTAGCCATGCAATAGTTTACAAAGCAGGAGGGAATATCTTGGCGTATTTATTATTGCAGCAGGGAATTTAGACGGTCAGCCTAATTGCTCCTTGAGACAGATAAAGAGAAAGGAACTGGGCAGCAGTATGGTTATCAACTGAGTTAGGGAAAGCACACAGAGTAAGGGAGAATGAGGAGCATTTTACAACATATTTCATGCAAGTTTACATTTCGCTGAAGATGATAGAAGTTTTTGGAAATGAAGCACTTTTGGAAATTAAATCATTGCTTCATGCATTTAAAATGTACTCGGTATAGGTGCTTTCACAAACCAGATTCCCCATTTTAAAACTTCTGATTTATCCACCTTAAACAAGAATATTCCAGAAATTGCAAAGGAAAACTGGGAAATGATCTGTGTGTAATAGCTGAAACAAGCAAATTGCATATTTTGCATGAATTACTATAATGTGCTCTGCTTGTTGGTAATTTCTGTTGTGTACAAAGGATCACAGTTGCAAAAGTACCAATATCCCACATTCAAAAGTGATTTGGGAGTCTAATTTCATAGTCCAAAATGCTGAGACACTTAAAAAATACAGCTTGAAATCATCGTTCACTTCATTGCACTAGAAAGTTTTATGCTAAATCCTGCTCCGTGGCTTAGGTGTGGGCTGAAAATTGGAGAAAGAGAACAGCACTTTTAGAAGTTCCTTGGTTCTTTTGACTTGGCACTTACACATATGCATGAGGATAAACCCACCTGAATCTATTTTAAAAAAAAAAAAACAGCAAACGAACCAGAAAATCAATTTTCACTTCAATTTTCACTGAAAGATTTTGTTTTTTCAGGGAAGAGCAGGCTTGCAAGCTTACCTGGAAAAAAGTTTCAGACAGCATTATTTATAAAAAAAAAAAAGAAGGTCATCAATGACACGCAGTGAAGATGGGAGAAGGATCTGATTTCTGCACACAAGGGAGAAGGGTGAGGGCAGGACGGGCATCTCCGGCGCGGGACAGGGCATGGGCAGGCAGGGCAGCTGCCCGTAGCTCCAGGCTGATGTCCCAGCCTCAGTGGGGTCTCTGAGAGGGGCTGAATTACTGTCCCCAGAGTGCTTCCCCGTCCTGGCCAAGTCAGGATACATTTTTATAGCCTTTCTTCAAGTGATAGCAATATGTGGGGGGGAGGGCCAAAAATGGGGGCAGGGGGGAAGCGGGGAGGCAGTTTCCAGTATTTGTCATTATTATAGGTTATATATACAGGAAGAAAGTTAATTAAGCTTTAAAAAATCCATCACACATCAATGGGTGCATTTTAATGAGTACAAAAAGTTGAGGTGTTTACTGCCAATTAAAGTGGTTTTTAAATAAGCATTAATTAACACAGAAATTCAGAAGAAAGTTATACCTTGTCAAAGAAAGGCCAGTGCAGGCTATGCCCACTTCTGCTCCCATTCATACTCAGATAGTAATTACCACCAACCCTATATTTTCCATAATAATGAGGAGATGCTGTCATGGCTGTCAAACAAAAACAAAACAAAAAAAAAAAAGGTACTGCACAAAAATACCTTCAAACTGAAATAAACTTTTTTTTAGAGCCAAAGCCACAGGAGGCAGCAGCGTGGAGCAAGGCAGCGAGTGGGGCAGCTGCCCACGCACAGCCCCTTCCCGGGGAGCAGAGAATTTGCCGCATGGGGGGAAGCCTCGCCAAACTGGAGTTACGGCCTCCATCCGGCTGAAGAAAGACTGAAGACAGGCCAAGGAACAAGCAGTTTCATCTCTAGTGCTTCACCTCATGGAGGAGCTGGTTTCCCTGGGAAAGCCCAAGGAGTCGGGTTTTTTCCCACAAGCAAGTGCCAACAGACTCACTCCCTGCTTCCCAAAGTCGGGTCAAAGCAACCACTGAAAATAAGTTCAGTTTGCATGTGTACTTCCAGCTGGTGCAACTGGTGACAGGGAAAGCGGTATGGGCGTCACTTCTCCATTCTTTAAATTTTTCTTAACAATTGTCGGGAGTTTCAGCTCTGCTTCAACTAGAGTCAGTCCCTGAGCCAGGAGCAAAGGAAGCGAATTCTCCCATTGTTAGTCAGGTACATGTTTAAATGTCTTAGGAAAGCCTTTCCTGCCCCAAACTGCATCTTAGGTGCCAAATAAGGTTTTTCAAACTGCCTTACCGAGAATGGTAAGTTCTCCAGCTGTGGAGAAACAAGAACCATGCTGCCTTTTCAGACCACAGGAGAGGCAGGTCCCATTCCCAGTACCCTAACAAGTTTTAGACAGATCTTCTGTGTAGCGTTTTTAAAGTTAATTAAAAAATATAGAGAAGAAGGATGTAGATACGCAGACTCCTGTTCTTCATGTCCCTGTCCCTTGACAGGTCGCTGATGTGAGTTGTGTCACTCAGACAACGTGCAGCCTCGCTATAAAGTATATCACTTGCCTCTATCGGGGAGTATCTGGGTGCCTTTTTCCTATACCATGCTCTCAGGAGATATCTGCAGTGAAAGAAAAGGAGAACATTAAAGCCCAGGGAAGTTTTGTTGAACTTAGCTGGACAGGGCCTTCAGATCTTGCACTAATCTTTCTAACATATCCAATGGGGCTAGAGAGGAATATTTTATTGCTAGAAATAGTTGAGCGATTACTTCAGAGAAAGGACGGACGTAACACAAAAGAGTTTCCAAGTACCGACAGGAAGGAGTGTTGCTCATGCAAAATTCCACATTAGGCACTACAATAATAATAAAAAAACCCACCGGCCCTTGTGATGTCTGAACTCCCCGACACTGATATATGGAGAGGGGAACAGAGGAGGAAAAAGACAGAGAGAGCAAAGCAAATACGCCGGGATGCTTACGAGTGGAATACAGGAGCCAAGTGTCACAAGTTGACCCTTTGTGTTTGCACTGAAATTTGACCGCTCCAGGCAAAATTCCTTTAGCAGTTTATACCTGGTTTGATTTTTGTTGATAATGGCCATTTCTCACAGCGTTGTGACATTTAATGCTGTTTAATCAAGACTTCAGAGAAGGAGTTACAATTTTAATTACCAAAAAAATCCATTGTAACACATTTATGTTTTCCTTAGATGGATTTGACCCAGCTCTGATTAAGGGCTGTAATAAATAAGCGTTGTGCATGCAGACGTACAGCAGGAGTACAGCTTGCTTTGTTACAAACGAGCTGCGCACATCCAAGGAAAACGCTTGCTCCCTGATGACTGCAGAAGAGCCCCATCGCATCCCGTGCTAGAAAACCTCTCAGACTTCCTGACAGAAAGGTGCACATCCGGCAATCTCGGTGGCCTCCCTGGGGTGCTTGTGGTTGTGATCACCCACTGCTCGAGGTAGATCTGCTGTACATCATCCTCAGAGACTTCCACCACAGAGACACCTGGACACCAGCACATTCAGGCTTTTCATCATTCAGGAACAAGGAAAACAAGTGAGAAAATTGTGGTGGATATAAATCATCTACACCTCTCTTACTAGGGTGAGTATGGCACTGTGCCGGGAAGCATCTGGTAAATATCAAGCACCTAAAGGAGAGATTGAAGTGCCCAATCCCAGCATGGTCAATAGTACCAAAAGCTGTGGCTTCAGCCCCATTTTTTCAGGCCCTGTGATGTGAGGCTATTTGAACTGTCAGTTCTCTGAGGTGAGGCTCCTTCCTTTAGGCTTGCACATGGGTTGTACAAGACTGCAACATAAAGACAAAATAGTGATATCTCTCTGAACACAGAACAGGATTCTTTCTCTCACCCACCAGCCTTTTGGCTTGGTGTCCTTCTCCAGCAGGTCCATTTCATGCTTGGTTGGGATGGGGACCATACCAGCCCCACTACTGGCAGGAATCATTGGTGCTTTGGTTTTTATACCAAAAAATTCAGCTTACAGCCAAAAATCCTGTTTAAAAAAACTGTGGGGAGAACAGCCATATTACCAACAGCAGGGTTGAACCTTTCAACCTGAAGAAACCTGACCTGCTTTCAGCCATCTTCTGGAAGCTCTACTGACTCTGCTCTGAAGGTGGACTCCAAATTCAACCAACTATTCCAGATCTCTGCAGTTACCTTTTCTCAGTGCCCCAAAAAGGCTAACTTGTCTGTTGGACTTTGTGGCTGTCATGCACTTAAAAATTATTTAAGTGGCCAGTTGAGCTATTTTATTAATTATATGTAAAGATAGGTTGTTATTCCTCTTATAATGATGAAAGATGAAGGACAGAAGGAAAGTTTTTGTTTAAAAAGACCTCTAGCAGAAGGCTGACTTACTGTCTTACTTCCAAAGCTCCTAATTATGTTCAGGGTGTTGGGGATTTTTTTAATATTTCTCATTGATCTGGAAGTATTTTCCTTAGCCACATAAACTTGCCCAGCTCTTGGGCCTCAACATACAAGCTATGGAGATGTACTAAAAAGATGGGGACATGCTTTTAAAATCCTTGAATGGGTTGAAAGCCAAAATTTATGCACCCTTTTGGTGGCTAGGAGGCAAGTCGGAACCAAGTTCCCTTGGAAAAAGACTGAAAAATAACTGAGTCAAAATTGCCATCACATGAACAATAAAAACAACATTCAATAAATTACTTGGTTAATAATTGGAAAACCCCCAAGAAGCATACATACGGAGAGAGGAGGAGGAGGAAACTCCCTTGGAAATAATGTAGGAGCTGTCCAGGCTCCTAAGGCGTCAAGTGAGGCTGCCTGGCCTGGTCAATAAGCAAAGCTGTGCCATACTCATAAGACTGTATACTTACGCCGGCTTTTTTTAGTTAAATCAATGCAAAAAAGTACCTGTATGCTCTGAAATCAATGGAAATCTGATTTCTTCTGCATGCTGATCTCTGCAGCCTCATCAGAGATAGCTGACCAGGCTAAGTGTCCTTCCATAGGACACGCAGGATTTCTCACAAGTGTGTATCACACAAGTGTAAATCTTCGTTATAACAAATGTCTTGCATTGATTTTAGTACTTAAAAAATAAAAATAACATTGGCTTTCCCTGCACTTACTAGGAAACTCATAAAAAGTCTCAAAAACCAGCAGCACCGTCAGGTTCAGCTCCATCTGTAGTTACAGCCATAGGATAGACAGCTTGTCAGTCACCAAGGACTTCAAACATCCACAGCCTTATATGTGATCCTGAAAGAAATGTCCATCTCCTCCACTGCCACATAAACAGACAGTGACCAATCTCTCTAAATACCGATTTGACATTTTAGTTTTAAGTTTTTGTCTGACTAAACAATAGGTTCCCATTTCAGTGAGGCCTTCTCTTTTCGTCACCCCTCAATAATATACCTTTTGATTAGAGAATTACTCACATACCAGAAACATTACTCACATACCAGAAAATTACTTACGTATCACAGACACTACACTGTAAAGAGGGTCTGAAGAAAGTCTCAAAGGACATCTTTTTTTTTTCCCCCATTGACTGTGTGGCAGGAGCCCTGACTTACACCATTCTCACCCTATTTAAATGACAAAGGTCAATTTGAAATTTCCAAAACGGAAACAAATCTTTAATTTTAGATACTATATTTCCAGAGATGAGGCCAACAATGTGACAAGATAGTATGTTGGTATGAAGGCAGATATTATTGTGAAATGGGAGGGAGGTCAAAAAGCCACCCTCTGAGCTACGGACAGGAGGCGACCAGTAGCACAGGTTCCATACCCCCGTGCCAGAAAAGCCAAACCAAAACACACATTCTCACGTGCCTCCATGCACGTGCTGCAAACCAAGGTGTGGGACTCCTAAAGGGGCTGTGCTGGTGCTGGTGGCATATCGCAGACAGGACCAAAGTTCTGCCAAGAGATCTGCTACCTGTATTGTAAAGCCAGCTTGCCAGATTTCTTATTTGGGGAAAAAAAAAATTACACCTTTTTTAGAGGAAAAAAAAAAACAAAAGAAGGAAATCTGAATTAACCATAATAAAAAAAAAGAGAGTACTATATTTCTAAGAGGATCTGCATAAAAAGACACGCTGAAAACCTCACGTGAAATAGCTCTGAGCATTTACGGATTTCTCACGCATCATATTGTAAAACAGCAGCTCGTTCTTTTCAGAGCTGCAGAAGTAAGAGCACACAAATGATTAAACAAGCAGGTTTAACTATCTTGCACTGACGAGGAATTTGTCAACATGGGCTCAGTACTTATGCGGATCTGCAGCAAATACTGTACGGCTGCAGGAGTCAAACAGCTGTCTGTCAATAAAGCTATTCTCCTCGCTGGAACATAATAGCACAGACTCAACATGACCCTCAGAGGCCTCTTTAAGCTGCCTGGCTGTCTCCTCCTTCCCATCCCTCCAGAGTCCTTCACCAGCAAGCTCTGAATTAAAAGGGAGGGGGGAAAAAAAAACGCAAAAAAACCCCACAACACGTATTAGACTCTTTTCTATCTACCTTAATATTAAAAGTGACTTAACCCTGGGCAAGTCTGTCTACACGGGCAAGCCTGAGCTAAAGCAAAGTTAGGGAAAGACAGCTTTGATTCACAGCACGTGAAGGACTACCGACAATCCCTTTTAATAGAGCTTGCAACATTAATGGAGCCAGAGCCACATGCGACACCCATTAGGGCCAGGGAGAGCTCCCACGCATATATTTCAAGGAAGCAGTAGATTCCCTGGTCCCAAAAGCTGTCTTCATTACAAAAGTCTAATAGAAGAGAGAGAAAAGCTCGGCTTTTAGAATGCATTTTTTATTATTCAGCCTTCAGTGGAAATGTCACCTTTCTAAAGCAAGCTGTTATCATGTGTTTCCCATGCCAAACACATGGCCTCTAAGGAGAGGGTTTTATCTCTACATTTTTAGTGATTTGTGTTTCTCTTTCAAGGAGCTCCATGCCTTAAGGCACCCGAAACGCTCACAGCACAAGAAGGTAAGGTTACACGAGATGCTACCGAAGAGGACAAAAAAAACCAGGGCTGGAAGTCAGTGCAGCTTCTGATGGCAGCCGCCCTACCCGATAATTCACCTCCTTTAGTGGATTTAATTATTATCCGTTTCCTTGGTTGGGACCATATTCTCAAAGAAGCAGGGCGCCCATGAAAAGCTGCCGCCGCATGACAGGCTGCGGCGCAGCCAGAACCACTGCCCCGGCGCCTGCCAACCAGCCAGATGCTGCCACATATTGGCATCTGGGGCCTGGAAAAGCAACCGCGGTCTCCGTTTGGCGGCGGATCCTGACCCCAACGACTGAAGGAGACAAAAGGAGGATAGGCGGGAGAGGGGGGTGGAAACCTCTCCTGACAATTTCACTGGTAAAGGTTTAGACAAAAACCTATTGTTTAACTGCTCTCCAAATGAATAATTTTTGGGGCGGGGGGGGGAGACACACCCGGCATGTTCTAAATGCTGTTAGAGTCCAGGGTGCAAGGACAAGGGATTATTTATGAAAAGAAATAACGAGGAAACCAGATGCCTGCCTTTCTCTGCCCTCTGCGCTCCAGTCACCCTAATGGGGCATGTGCAGCACTGCTCACCAAAGACTTCTCAGCCTTAAAACGCAGGGCAGGCTCTAACTCACTCTTCCCATCTCTGCCACTTAGCAAAATGCCCTCCCTGTTTTACAGGGAAGTTCACGCAGTCAATCAGCAGCACAGCAAAGGCTGAGGGAGAAAAGTTACAGACCTCACCCCAGCCAGGGACAGTAACTGGATAGCCATGTTAACTGCACCCACCAGAACAGCAAATAAATTTAAAAAAAAAAAAAAAAGCTTATTTCTCTAACACTGAGGCTGAAAATATATGGGAATGCTTAAAGTAGGAAAGCGAATGAGCTCTCTATACCTATTTTCATGAAATTGGCTTCTCTCTGTACTTGAAGGGTAAGCTCCTGACCCCAGCAAAGTCAATGGGAAAACTCCCAGTGATGTTAATGGGGCTGGGACTTCACACTGTGCGCTTACTTTACCCTAGAAAGCCGATTAGCTCAGGACTCTCTGCAGTGTCACAGAGCACCTGCCGAGGTGCCTGCAAGGCGCCAGAGCAGCCCAGGTCCTTCTCACAGGAACTCACCTCTTGCTTCACCTTACTGGGTCTCAGCTCTGCTGGGCCCGGCAGGACACCATGAGAGACCAAGGGCTGGTCACAGGGGACTTCCTGAGGTCAAAGCAGGAGTGAGGCTGGAAAGGAAGGAGCCCAAGGAGGCAGAGTAATGGGGAAGGATGTAAAAAAAAAAAAAAAAAAAAATCTGAAGAAAAGATATATGCCACTTGGCTCATGGTCCACCCTGTTGCAGTAGCTCTTCTCCACGCCTGGTTCGTAAAGGAAGATTATGAGCTGGCAAATGTCAGACCACAGTGCACAAGCAAGACTGCAAGCAGAGCGGAGATAGCCAGCGCCATGCTCAAAATCATGGCACAGCATCGGCCCCTCTCGTGGAGGCTCCTTCCTCGTTATCCCACCACTGTGCGAGGTACCATAAAACTCTTGTTACTCGCACGCTGCTGGGGTAAGCAATTTCCTAATGCTTTTACAACACCCACGCTTTCATTTTGTGGGAGTAATCCTCCTTCTTTGTTTTCATCGGTACACAGTGATAACAGCTGCATCTGGTAACAGCTGGGTCCCAGCATTTTGGGGCAACATTTGAAAACCAAAGGCGCAGAAAGGGCAAGAAAATCTGTGACTGGAGCAGAAGGGTGTAACGTAGAACATGGATGGAGACAGCTGGGCAAACCTAGAAAATACCCTGGGGGTAAACGGCTCAGCTCACGAAAGGGGATAGGATGAACTTGTAGAGGTGAGGCTGTACCGAGGCAAAATGGCTCTGTCTCCAAGGCAAAGCAAAACGAGGTTAGCAAGGCTTTGCTGAGGAGGACCGCTGACCCTCACAACATCTGCTCTTTCCCTGGCTGGCCCATCTTTATTCAGCTCCACCACTTGCCAATTGGCTTGTCTAGCTTATTGCCCCCAGAAGGACTTTTCCCCAAACTCGCCAACCTGAGGAACTCAGCAGTGAAGCATCAAGGCAACCGCCTGCAGCCCTCCCAAGAGGACGCTAATTCCCCACTGCCCGGCATTGCACGCTTCCCCAGCCCTCCTGCCCATCACGGTGCCACTGCAGCCCTCCGGCAGCAGCTCTAATCCCTCCTGAGGGGCCTCTGGGCCAAGAAGATGGAGACAGAGCTGCCTTTGGAGAAGGAGAGACTCTGGTCTGCCAAAAGGCGGTGAGGTCCTGTTGGGGCAGCACATTAAGCCATCACCCACTGCCGGGAGTCCAGAGCATCCTCTCTGCTGCACCCTGATTAGCCTCCTCTGCCCAGCAGCAGAGGTACAGGAGATTTCACCACATGGTACTAGCAGGAGGTGGGACCAGTTCCACCGCTTTGACACCCAGAAGTTGGGATTTTCTTGAGGACACCTCACCTTTGGGCCAGGGCTCCCCAGCTCTGCTCCTGCAGATGGCTCAGGCAACAACCAGCCCTCCACCCGCCCCACGGCACAGGAGATGGCTGTGCGCTGCCAGTCTAAACCACTGCTGCCAGCAGCAGCTGCTCAGCACCTTTTAAGCGAGTCCCATTCCCCCTCCGGGAGTTGGCTCAGCCACCCCTTCCCAAACTGCAACTGGAGCCACACAAGGCAGCCTGTCCTGGGGGCTGCCTGAGCCCCTCACGCATACCCCCACCGTGGCTGCCAGCATCCCTGCTGCTGTTCAGCCAAGTCCCTCGCTCCCCTCTCTCACCCCCACATGTGTTCACACAAAGCAGGAGCTGCACCCCAGCCTCGTACCCTTGCCGTGGTGCTTGTTCTCCTGCGGCGCCGTGCCGCGACACCCTCACAGGGTCCATCCCTGCAGGCGAGACCATACAGAAAGTCCTTAGGCACTCAGGGTGGCCAAATCCCAAGGCCTGGTATGGTCCTCTCTACACCCCACCCACCCCAACACCCCACCCGTGTTGGTGGATACATGCTAAACAACAACCGTTAACATACGTGGTGCCATGTACCGCTGCAGAGCGAGAGCCCGCGGGAGGTCCGGCCCACCACGCCACGCGGGAGGTTGCTAGGCAGAAGCATGGCGGAAGGAAACAAGAGGCACTGGTCATGCAAAGGTCCTCTCCGGTGGCATCTCCGACTGTACCCCGAGGACACCGTGCAGCAAGGACAGGCAGTTCTGAGGTAATGAGCCGCTGAGGCAAGGGAAGGGGCAGCATTTAACAGGCTGCTGCTGCAGAGAGACAAAGAAGTCCTGTCCACACAACTTCTTAGACCCTGCAAAAAGCTGCGGGGCTCTGATGTGAAAGCTACATGGGGCTCAGAAGACACACAGAGCTGAGGGCCAGCTGTGAGAGGTGCCCTTCAGCTGCAGAGGCTGCTGACTGGAAGAGGACTTCAGGGTACTTGGCCACGGACAGACCGGGCCGCAGGCTGGCTCGCCGGCACGCGCTGGGGCACAGGTAAAGGCCCCCTCATGCAGAGCACGGGGCCAGGCAGCAGCGAGGAACCACAGAGTTCGGCTCACAGCAAAGCCCACACACAAAGCACAAACCTGAAGAAATCAACAAATGTACTTTTTCATTTTATTGCTAAAATCCCTACCATAAATCTCACCAGAGAGGAAGTTTCTGTTTCTCCAGCTTCCTACTCAGTGTCCTTGAGAAAACAAATGACACCACACTCAAAAAAAAAAAAAAATCCCGTAGCGGTTTACTTCGCACTTCCCTGTACCCTGTTATGCTGAGTGCTTCATTTAGAGAAGGCTGACCTCCCCAGCCTTCTTCATCCCAGTGCCCTTCGCTGCGGGGACACACCAAGGAACAGGTTTAGCACCGGAGAGAGGAGTCGGGTGGATGTTCCGGCGCAGGTAACCCTGCCGACTCAGCATCCCAAAGGTGTGCGGAGAGTCAGCGTGACAGCGACTGCTGTCTGAGAGGTGATTTTCAGGGGAGACAGAGGAGCTGTGCTACAAGCACAGAAGCTGTGAATACAGCCATTAAAAGCGAACAAAGTTATGCCCCTTGTTTTTCATGAGATGCAATTTCTTCTATAGTTCTGGGCAGGGGCCCTGGCTCACCTCACAGCAATTCTACCCAGTGCAAGCCTTCCAACATTTTGTCTCCCCGTTTTTCTTAGTAGGACACAAAAAACATTACAGAGTAGTTCAACAGGGTGCAATGAATTACCACTTTGAGATGTCTTAAATGTGTTATCTGCCTTACCTGAACACCCACAGGAGAACAGGCAAATCCATAGGTTTATTTTTACATGTTTTACATAGACTCTCACTAATTCCTGTGAACAAAATGGCACTGATTTGTTTTGCTATCAGCCATTAGGTGTAACAGAAGGAAGGCGGAATAGACTTTGCACTACTTCACAGTCAGCAAAATAGAGATGTGCACCACAGGGCTTCATAAGAGGCACCAAAAAGAAGATACCTAGAATGTTTCAAGTCATAGAAGCCAAGGACAAAAAGCATTGATTAGGTAGGAAGGATTGTCTTCAAGAACTAAAGTTCAGAAACCCAAGGTCTGAATTAGGCTTGAAAGGTTTTGTTTATTAAAGGAATACATGTAAACACCAATACAACATAATACATGTTAAAGGCAAAAAAAAAAAAAAGACAGAAGCAGGATTTTTTTGTGCAGTTAACTCCAGACTGTCCTTCCTTTAGCAAAACCAGTATCTGAGTCAGTGGTAAGGTTACGAAAACTTGTAGCATCTCAAAGGCTCATTTCTCGCAAGCCATCTAGCCAAGTCCCCATTCCTTCTAGTCCCCGTGATCTAGATTTCCTCACTAATAACATACTTGAAAAAGAAATATTTCTGTGTCATTAACTGAACCAAATGCTTTGCAGCGAGAGTGACTGGTCACCTGGCTTCTGCTAGAACAGCGTTTTCCTTTTGCTGCTCACAGAAACCAGCTTGTGCTCCTGTGCTATCTTATCCTGCCTTTACTTGCAACCAGCACATGGGCACAACCTGAACAAGGCAGCATTTTAAAGTAACATGGAAAATATTTTTTTTTTTTACAGTTATCGCCGGGCAAATGCAATGGGACGGATCAACACGGGCAATGACATTATCTGGTGGCCAGGCTAGAGAGCCCCAGGGATGGAGTCGGGTGGCCAAGGGAAGGGAGGCGTCCCTTGAGCAACGAGCCCTCTCCAAAGTCACAGCCAGGGCAGTGCTGGAAGGAAGCTCTGGATCAGCTTGGTCTCCGCATTAGAGATTTCCGACCCGCTCGGCGCAGGAAGTTGTTCCTGTGGCTCACCTGAGGGAGTTCCTGTTATGAAGCCAGAGGGTGGTAGGTTGAAACACAGTTTCTGAGAGTGATGTAATCTTGGACAGCACTCCGTAGGCAGTGATACTAGTGACCTGGTTACAACCTGCGGTGTTGTTACAGCCCCTATGCTGGCCTGGTGATCACAAGAAAGGGAAGAAAGAAAAAAAGAGGGGAGTGGAATAATTTAAAAAGGAAAAAAAAGTTTCCAGATTTCCTTTGTTTAAGTGAAGCATTTTCCTTTTCCACTTTATTTGAATACACCGACCTGGTGTCTAACAGATGGAGACTGTGCAGATGCACTTTTGGGAGTGCCCATAAAATACACTGCTAAAATACCAATGGAGGGATACTTTTTTTTTTTTTTTTTTTTTTTTGAGTTGTAAATTCAATAATCATTGCTGTCACCTCACTTTCCCAAAGGAATTTGCCCTTTGTTCTCCGGATAAAGCTGGGGAGAAGAAGAAAAAGGAAAAAAAAAAAAAGAGAGAAAAGGGAACATTTAGGAAAAAACCCACAGATCCATGATCTGTACAAGCATCGCAGTGTACAGCATTTGTACGTCAGGAACCCATACAAGCATGGCTGCTTAGCAGCAACAGCAGCGCACAGCAAAATATTCTGCATGTCTTACACTCTTCTCCCATTCTCCAGACCTTTTAACAAACAAACAGGTCAGCTAATTGGCTCACGCCCAAGTCTTACCCACTAGGGTTTGCTCAGAGATGTCACTTAGTCATTTGGCATGAGCAAATCCCAGGCTTCTTCCTGTTCAAGCAGCGGAGTGGGTGAAGGCTTTCTTTGATTTATTAAGACTATTAACAAACAAACAGGAGACTTCAGAAGCTTCCTCAAGCAGAAGAGCACGAGCAGAAAGGTTTTTTCCTGAAATAGCAGCTAAAAATAGGACACTTAGAGGAAGTAAGGTTCATTAAGTGATAAAGTGGTGGCTGCAGTGATGAGAGAAGAGTTTTTCCTTTTCTAATTTATACATTTATTTAGCATCATGTTTTCTTGCTCCTTGTTAGAGTGCTAAAGCAGTGTTTATCCGGCTGAGGAAAAGATTTCCCTTTCTGTAGTGACTTTAACATGTAGCTCATCAAATACAACGGAGTCAAGAGTTTTAAACAGACATTGCCAGCCAACAAAGTACATTTGACAGCATTATTTGCCTTTTATATGCTCTTTCCACAGTGGAAAACGATATGCCATTTTCAAGACACATTCCACAGTATTATGCAACAGCTTTCTTAATTTTTAATGGATATATTATTTTTAACATGTCAACTTTTGCATAAAGCATTTTAGTATTTTATTCAGCATATACCATTAATAAATTACTTGCTCCCTCCTCCTCCCGCCTCCCAGAGCTGCACTTAGCATAGGGAAATGGTCTATTGACACTACAAAAGATATTTTCAACTGGCACAGTCTATAGACACTTCCATCATCAGACAAAGCACTAGGAGCACATGCCTGTTTCTACTTAGTCAACAAGCCGGCAGTGCTAAACATGCTGCCCCGGAGTTTCATCACAAACCACCCTTTGGTGAAAAGACTTACACACACGTAGCAACCAGTTGCCATAAAACAAGCTAGCACCCTGTACAACCAGTGATTCCTGTTAGAAGTGTTCACTTTTGACCTGATTGCTCCAGCGTCCTTTAGTCATCACATCCAAATGGTTTGGGACATCCAAAGGAAGCAAGTTGGGGTGCTTCTGTGCCAGAGAATCTTGTCCACTTGACCTGAGTTTGTTCAGAGGGCACGCATCTCTCATCTCAGCAGATCTGCCCATTCTATAAGGGCAAAAAATGGATGAGATTTGATGTCTTCAACACCAGCAACGCCAGCACCAAGACGCTCCGCAGGATTAAACTGCAAAAGCTTGATATAAAAAGAAAAATATATATATGATTCAGTGAGTAAGAACAAAAACAACTGCTTAAAAGTTCCAGAAAGGTCTAAGGTAAGGGACATCCTACTGTTTTCCTGCTCTATGAATTACTTTCAAGAGTGCAAAAGCATACTTGAAATTCCTAAAATCCAGTAAATGGAAGACGACTTTCCTTTCCTTGAGTCTCAGTGTTACAGTCTTCTGAGACTACTGATCACAGCATGCAATTCCCTGAGGCACTGCACATTGGGACTTCATTTTAAGTGCAACCTCATTTAAAAAAAAAAAAAAAAAGAGAGAGAGCAGCAGTCAGAGCCTGCATTGGTAGAACTCTGGACACTGCGTTTGCTTCACGTTAACCTTTCCTCACACCACTGCATTACAGCTACATCGGGGACAGTGGTCTGTAACTTTCCATTTCATAAATTGTGAGTTGGTCCTAAAATACCAGGATATTACAGCCAGTTCTCTATTTCCTAAAAAAAAAAAAAAGTTTTAAAGATTCCTACAAATGGACTAAAACTGAAAAATCTAAACCCCAGTGAAAGAAACAAAACAGTGTAATGGCTTCATGGAAATTTCCTAAAATTCAGCACCTCGCTTGCTTTATAGTTGTACGTCACATGCTGAATTCATGTGAAAAGGAAATCACAATATTTACATCTGTTTAAAGATACCAATCCATATAAAAGGGAATGCAAAGGTAATACTCCAAAGAGACTAATAAAGACACACAAAAATATTTTGCCGTTTTAGAGAACTGTTTATTCAATTACAGCCAGTACAAAGGCATGGTTTCTTTCTTGCTTTTTCTGCAACAGCTAATAGGATAACTTCTCCCAGTTGTCACTTGGAACAATGTGTATTCATATCTTAATGCACTCAACACTGAAGTGAGTCTACATCCATAAACATAGGAATTTACACATTTTAAGATGGCTCTGCTATTTGCAGTCATAATGTCACATGGTAAAGGTAGCTCAGTGACAGTGAATAGTGTTGCTCTGCTATCTTCCACAAGCCAGCAGAAACAGATGCAGCCAGGGTCTCTCCACCTTCTGCTGAAATACAACCAGCACCAGCAGGGGGAAAGTAAGCACGTACACTTATTTTCTGGAGTTTGTCCTTCCAGAAGAACTTTAATTTTAGAAAGCAGATGCAATACAAACTGCAATAGATACCTATTGAAAAGTCATGTTGCGTATTTTGTTGGTAGTAAAGCCTGGAGGTGCCTGAAAAAAATGCTGGGTGCAAAATACCAAACCAACATAAAAATAAGAACTTAATCTTTCACCAGAAATAAACAGATCTCTGTTTTCTTAGAAGCCGGCTAAATGAAGGAGGTGTTTACAATGAAGTCACCTGCACTGGAAGCCACAGCAGGAGACAACATCTGACACAGTTTTCTATATAGTTGAACATTGATCCCAGAGAGTTATTCTGTGATGCTTTGACCTGTTTATCCTTGGCAGTGGGGGGAAGGAAAGTCGCAATGACAAATTGCTATCCATGCCAAGAGAGCTTTCTTCCTTTTCCTGACAAGGCTTCCTCAACAATGAATGGCAGCTTCCTTGGATAGTCACACAACAAAAATGTGATTTACTAGCTCATATAGCCAAACCTCCACCAGATGAGTCACAACCCTACACTGGAAGGCTTAACTTAACATGCACTGGGGTGACTGTTCTCTGAATCGATGTGGCCTTGTAATATATCTGCGAGTGGCAGAGATATATTTGCCACTTAAACTGCAAGTGGCAAAAGAGCCACTCTTTGCTATATTTGAAAATAGGTAATACATTGGCAGGGAGAAGTGGACTGGACGACTTCATTTGTCTTCACTTCCAGTCTTAATGGGAGGAATTCCCTTCATCAAGTGTGGTTTTGCTTTCCCTTAGCCACTTGAATCCTGTAGCACCTGTGGGTGAGGGTAACAATTTGCTACCATCTAACAATATAAATGCAGATTATACAACAATGGGACTTTTCTTTAGTCACTTTCCTTTCAACCGTTGCCAGAAACACACAGACACATGCTTTCACCTCCAGTGACTTCATGTCACTTAGTCAAAATAGGAGGTCCAAACATCTAGTTCCATATCCATTAATCGTTTCACAGTAATGGCACAGAAATCAATCTGTCACTGGGTCTTTTTCAAAATCTCTTTCCTTCATTTTCTTCAAAAACTACTTTTTCCACTGTGCTCTGTTTGAATCTACATCTAAGTGATACCATTATTTATGCATCCACTAGCAAGATGCTCTTCAAAGCCCAACAATACAGTTCATATATATCACTTATTCTGCTCAAGTGGAATAGGTCAGATCCAGGCTCCACTTCCTCAGTTAGGTCAAAATTAACTAGAAGGAAGATAGCATTACCTGAAATTCAAGATCCTGTACTACAAGTTTAGGTAGTCATGACGGAGAGAATGAAGCTAAGAATAAACTAAAACCGGCAGTCAATACTACTCCCATTAGTTTGAAAATGGTCTATCAGTCTGAACGGTATTTTCAGATTTCCTACTCTGCCTTTTGTCCAACCTACCAGTTATCTTCTTATTACAGAAGTCATTGTATTCACAATTTAAAGTACTTTTCTTAATAAATAGCATCCAGAAGGTTTCCTGGAGGACAGCTACAGATTTTCAACCACAGCAAGGTCATAACTTCTAATCAGTGTGTTACAGGTTTCATAGTACTTAGAGCCATCTTGCTGAATTGGCATCAACGTTTTTTGGTTTAATTCAATTCATTACAAATGTTTCCATGAACATTTAGCACAGAATTCCTAAAATGTTCATGCATCACCAGCAGGTGTTTCCAAAGCACTCAGCATTGACCAAACTTGTTCTTTGAAGAAACAGCAAAGCACTCTGGTTTTCTAGAGAGACACCTGGCAGCAGAAGTCCAAGTTTCCAGATGCAACAAGACAGCTGGGCAAAATTCATCAGTCCTGACAAAAGACCCATGCACATTCTTATCAGCAGCTTTCTGTTTTTCTGTTTTTACATCTACTTCACTAGAACAACTTAGGTAGATAAGTATTTGTCACGTGTACCTATAGAAAACAAGTTTTCCCCTCAATTACCTGCTGAATCAGTGATCTGGCCTCCTTTGATACATGGTCTGGTATACTCAAAGAAGTGTGAGTGTTTATTCCTGATGGATGGCACTCAACCAGAGTCTGGAGAAGAAAAAGACAAAAAAAAAATCAAAGCAGGCAGATATATTTCTTAATTAAAAAATTGTAGTGTTGGATTATCTC
Source organism: Gavia stellata (assembly GCF_030936135.1). Taxonomy (NCBI): domain Eukaryota; kingdom Metazoa; phylum Chordata; class Aves; order Gaviiformes; family Gaviidae; genus Gavia; species Gavia stellata. Next base: position 10,181,188 of record NC_082595.1, read on the forward strand.
CTAGTATACATGCAAATTAACACACACAGCTAAAATTTCAGTGCTTCCTAGTATGAAATACTGATTCTGGGAGGAATGTCTACAGGCACTGTCCCCATGGAGATACGGTGTTAGACCATTTATGTCTTAGTGCTTGTGAGCTATCGCTCAAACTTGAAGAGTCTGGGAATTTGGTGGACTTTGCTTTCTTCATGCAGAGCTGTCAACTAATCACCAGTTTGATTTGGCTGAGCACTCTTTGTCTCAAAATTTCGAATTAATGTGTAACAGCAACATACAGCTTCTACACTGTCCCAGGAAATAATACTGAACCTATTGGGGCAAAAATTTTGGAAATGTACAGAAGGAATGTTAAAGAACTTTGATTTCACTGTGGTTAAGAGAGCAGCATGGTTTTTGGTTATTTTTTTCACTTCTGAGTTTGATACGGCTTTATCAAGTTGTTCTGCTGAAGTTTGAGTATGTTTCATTTCTCTGGTCCCATGCAGACCAAGCAAATTGAGGGTACTCAGGTTGGCAAAGCACATCTGAGAAAGACAAGCAAGGAAATCAAAACTGGGCACAGCACTTGTGAGAAGCTACTGGCCAAGAGGTCAGTTTTATTGAGTAACTTGCCCCCAGCCCTACCTTCCCGGTGAGGAGTTCAAAAAGAATGGCACCCAGGCTCCACCAGTCACAGGCTTCTGTCTCTTCCAGGATAGCACCAACCTCTAAACACAAGACATTTCAATTAATATTTAAAAGGTCAGTTACACCTTCAAAATTAACATATATTTACAAGGTGACTGTTTAATGCTGACAGAACATATACTAAATACCACAGAGCTTTCATTACGCCTGCAATTTAGTTAGCCCTTTAGCCACCTACAGATTGAATTGTTCAAACACAGCAACACTATACATTTCACGCATAATTTGCCTTTTCTGTGCATACATAGGCATTTTCAAGACTTGTAGGCATTACAGTTAGGATTCTTCTATACTGGACTAAAACTGGACAGTAACAGACAGTAAAGGAAAACATATTTAGAGAATTTACCCTGGTCAGAAGAGCTGGACTGACCAGAGTGGCCTGAAGCATCCATAAAAGCAGCACAAGGGAGGTTATAATAGTCTACTGCATGCGTTAATTTTGTCTTAGAGGGCAGGATTTGTCTCATGGCTAACCGACACCCTTTGCTGGGATCATCATGGGAGGGTTTTCACAATAGCCTCTCTTGTCTGTTGGGAACCAGACAGAGATGCTGAATCTACTTCATGTAGCATAATCAGAGACAGCAACTGTGTATTGCTACAGCTCAACCCAAATTGTACCTCGGTAAAAAAAGTTGTTTTCCCTAGCATCCAGCCAGCACCCAACACTCTCTTATTGCTGTCTATGCACAAGAGACAGTGAAGAGGTGAGATGGGAGTTATAGAGTCCCTTGCCATACAAATTCACGTATTCAATAGCATGATGCATGCAGAAAACTTGGCCTTCACTGACTCAGGCTTTAAACTACAAAAATTATTAAACACAAACACACCACACTGTCTGCTCTAAAACAGGCAGAAAAACAGATTGCAATGAAGATGAAATCTTCATTTTGACTGTCAAAAAAATGCAGAAGCTGCACTAAAATAGCTCTGGTAGCAAAAGCCACACCAGCTTCCCAGCAGAGGACAACAATTAGCATATAAGTCACATAGTCGTTGCTGTGAAAAGCATTGTGGCATGTTCGAAAAATCTTGCTCATCATTTTATAGAGCTTAGCATGGGCATGGCCAAGGAGAACTACAGATGAGTCACACTCTGGGGCAGTGAAAGGAAGGCGGTAGCCCCAGACCTCCCCAGATGCAGAGGTGCACACACACGCTGAGCAGGGCGATGTGCAGAGGGCTGCCCCCTCGGGCAGCTGCCACACAAGCTGGAAGACGCCCAGCACCTTATAGGACTAGGCTGAGGTTGCTGTTGCAGGAGCAACAAGGAAGATGGCTCAGACATTGATTCTTCAGGTAGGACGTCCCTCACATTGTAAAGTTTTTTATAGTTAATGGCATGAATGCCCAATACATCACTATAAGTGTGCCGCATATCAGAATTTATTCCATTCCTTACAGATTAATACTTCTATCAGCATCGAGAAACTTTTACAAAGATATAAAGGCAGCCACATGAGAGACGGTATCAGCATAATTACATGCATTTTTAAAATGTTTTAAGATCCCAGGCAAGCATCCAGATGAAGTTGAAATTATGGTAAATTGAGAGAATTTGTTTAAAAATTAAAATCTGTTCTTGCAATTTAATTTTACATCCCTTCAGAAAGGCAGACCACCTAGGTAACTATCCTTTAAAAAAGAAAACAAAAAAACCCAAACTCAGGCCACATGGACCAGCTGGCGAAAGGTTTTCATAGCATCTCTCAGTGAAACCTACTGAATGGAAATGCCTTTCCAGTCTGATTGTGATTTCCTAGTGCTGTATGTTCCAATAATGTACATTCAAAAAGAAAATAATATTAACAGAAAGTAAAATCGAAACCCAAATACTTTAGGCTTCTTTAGAGCAGAGTTTTCTTTCCCATGTGGCTTTAATCCTGTGGATATTCTAGACTAAGAGAGCTTTCTTCCAAACAAGTGAAGATTTTTATTTTTAAATTAAATTCCACACTTATTCCAGAATAAGGACAGTAAAGCCAAGAGTTCATTAAGATTGACTGCTACATTCTCAGTTCCTATACTACCATTAACTTCCCCATATTGACACCTCTTAAATTTTAGAATGCTGCCACAAAAGGAGATAATCCATTCTTCCCCAAAGACATTCAGTTGGGATGGGCCTCTTAAGTTACAGCCCAATATAAAAAAAAAAATCTAAAGGTGAAAAAACCATCATTCTGAGCACAGGGAAAAGAAATATTATAAAAAATTCATTTCTGAGTTTTGGTATTGTTTTCTTTTATGTTGGCAATCACAGATGCTGATCCAGTTCTTTGAAGCATCAAAGTTACGCTGCCTTCTTTCACTTACTTAACTGATGAAGAAAATGGACACAGAGTAAGAGTCAAAAAATAAACTAGAGTCCACTTCTCTAAAATCCAAGCTCATATTTTCAACTGTAAGAACACTTTCAACATATGCCAAGTCAAAATAAATGTCACTGCAGATCTCTTAAAAGAGCAGCACTGAACTCTTCCATCCACTTTTGACCAGGACCAAAATGACACAAGTAGGATAAACTGAGAACAGTCAAGTAACACAGATTTCTCCCTGGGCTACAGGGCTCTGCCTGGCTTTTGATGCACACAGCAGAAACTGCACGACAAGTCATCTGAATCAACACAGAACAGAAAATGGAAAAACTCAGCTGAGGGGAACACCTGAGTATCCTTTTTTACAAAATCTAAATTTTAGCTCAACTTTTCTCCTATCAGCCAATGTCTGCTTTCCTGCTGCTTTCCCTAGGTCCCAAAGTTTCCTTACTTCAGATTAAAATAAATGTTTTCCTTAAAAAACAAAACAAAAAAAAAAATCATTGTGAATACTACAAATAAACATGTGTTGTTTACATTCCCTTATTTCAAACAGGTCACATTACTTCTGATGCAATACGCTGATCATAATAAGTTCAGGATATCACATCAATATTACTGCATTTTATCTCGACTACACATCATGGGAAAATTTAGAAACTATAGATTATGAAGTGCTTTCAAGTGATACAGAGTAGCTAGCTAATGTAATATACCACACAGGGCATATGCTTTTTTTAAGCTTTAATATTGCAGTAAAGCTGAACTACAATATCTGCCTTCACTAAGAAAACATTTTCATCTCAATCCATCAGCAAAGTAATTTAGACAATAAATGGTAGTGACCCATAAGCTTAAGCGAATAACATAGGGATATTTGTGCCAATTCTTTACTTCATGAACCTTGAAATCAAGGACCTTATCCACATTTGTACAAACATAAATGCGCGCACATGTGCACAGTGTTGGTGTTTCTAGAACTAGCAGTACAAAATTTGCAGAAAAAAAATAATCGTATCATTCTCAATACAAAATCGTTTTATACTGGAGAATAAAAAAGTAAGGTGGAAAAAAGAAATCAGTAGCTCTTCCAATTTTACTGCAACTTCATTAAAAGAGAGAGCTTTTTTCTTTCTCCCTTCCCGATGCATGCCCATACGACATCTAGCAGCAAGTAGCGCATGTCAAGAGCAATGCTAAATTCCTGCACAGAAGCAATTTCAACAGCAACCATTGGGGTAACTGAAAAGAAGGAGATTTGTAAAACACTATCAGGTGCAGATAGAGACAGATGGTACAGGTAAACACCTTCACTACCCAGCACTGTCCTCCTTCCAGAGCAGCTGGTCTCAACTGAAAGGCCATTTCTTTATGGTTTCCATACTTATCTCAATATTTGCATTATACACAATAATACCTTACTTCCTCATAAGGGATATGTAGCTGACAATGCTCTGTATTTTTAAACAGAAGTGCCAGTTCTAAAGTAAAAAAGCAGAACTTCACCTCTCTTGAACACACATCCTCAATAAAGTTATTAACCGTAACACCAAGGCTGATTTTCTCGTTCTTCCTACAGCACCTTAACCTGAAATATACCCTTCGGGCTGAAAGATTTCAAAGGTTTTACTACCACACCTCAAGCTTTGTCTCCCAAATAGTTTCCTCCAGGGCTGACAATAACGTCTCCCGACCAGCACACACAAACACTAGCCAGGCTTAAAGGTGGACTTAGATTTTCACTGTGCAACTCAGGCCAGGAGGCATGCAAATCACCAAGAACAAAAACCTCAAATCAAAAACTTTGTAGGATAAACTGTAACATCCAAAAAAATGCATCTGAAGTCAGCACACAATAGGCTCTAGGTGGAAGTACTGCTTCTCCGAACACTTAAGAGTCAGGAAGGGCTTTGCATTGAGGTGGTTTTCCTGGAATTAAGAAGGGACCCATTTGATTCTTGGTGGATTGGTAAGAATTTCAAAACCTGAGGAGGCCCTTTCCCTTACCCCGTGTTTCAAGCAGAAACAGCATACCTTCAAGTATCGTTTCTGCACCGATAAGAAAACAAGGAGACCCATCTGAACTACCATCAGGTGTCTGAAACCGTTCAGGAGGAAATGGACTTGTCAAACATCCTGAAAACATCAGACACAATGTTTTCCCTTTCTGTGGCCATTAAGACAAAAACAGTACTGCAAGAAAAACCATTAGAGTCGCTTCAGAAATTCTATTTACCTTACACTCATTTAATTTTAAAAGCTTACTATTTTATCATATTTTAATATCTTTATATGTAAAGAAGCATTTGCAGAGAACCAAGTAAAATTAGTCCAAGCTAATTTACTCTAGGCAGACTCAGTCAGCCAAGATATCATAAGATACAGTCTCTAAATAACACATCACACAAGCAATCTGGCCATAATGCTTTGCCTAAAATGCTTTAGCAATTTATAAAACACAGTATTGAACCATCTATAGTTAAGTATAAAAAGTTTATCATGGTCTTTAAACAATAAAGTAGTGAGGCAAGTCCAATGAACATCTGCTAAGATCAAATGGAGTATGAAAATAGGAAGTTTCATCTTAGAGGTATTCAAAAACATATCAGCATCTACGTTCCTCTTTGGAAGAAATTTCCTCATGTCGCTAAAAGAAAAAAAAAATAGAGGGAACTGTGTTCTTTCTTCTTTTTACCAGCCCAAGATGGAATTAAAACTTCCTCTAAAATAATCAGGTGACAAAAGAGACAAGGAAGCTTTTTACTGCTGTTATCAAAACAAAGCAAACACTAATTAACCTTTCAGCTAGCTCCATTTATTTTGAAAAGGCATCTTCTACACTATCTTCAAGTTTTAGCCCCATCTGTAATAATAATAATTATTACAAAATAAAAAAAGAAAATAAATATAAAAACAACCACACCACACAGGTAAACTACAGTTTCTTCCAGAATTATTAACTGGCTTTTATGTCAGCCAGACTAAAATACCAGATTTTCACAAATCAACAGCTTCAATACATCTTACTGCTTATTCTAGCTACAGTCTGTGAAAAACCACAAGAACATGTACTTCACCTGAAACATGTAGTGTACTTACAACAAGCCTGAGTACCAAACCACATCAGATTATTTCCAGAAAATACCTGATTTCTCTCCCCAAACCTATGCTTTCAATCACCTACTCCAGGTTCATGACATCTTGCTATTCTGGGAGCAATCAGTAGTCATTGCTTTCTGTGGGACACTCAGGTGTCTTTGGAGAGCTGTACCACTCCAAATGGTTGTTGTAAAGTTGTTACTCCCAGCTTCACGATAATCAGTACTTTTTCTGCAGCTCCAGACCCCTCCTCATTATTCATGCCAGCCATATATTTTCATGTAATGTTTAGTCCTGTTTCCTAATGCAAGGGCTTTTCAAATCAAGCTAGCCTATCCTTCTGTCTCTGCTGCTCAAAGCTCATTCACCTGCCCTGTTTTTTCCTTTCCTTTTTAGAATTACCCTGAGACATTAATGTTACACAAAAAGCTAGGACAGTCTCAGAGATAAAATCTAGGAAGTCCAGTCTTACACTGTAACCACGAGACCAGCCCACCCCTCGACACCTCTCAAGGTCAATGGCACTTTAATCTACCACAGTTATTTTGCTTCTTAAACAATCTACTCAAATTAAATTACTATAATACAGAATAGCACATTTAATGAGTGCCTGCAAACTCCTACTGAAAAACACATACACAAATAATATGCAGGTTTTCCAGCATCAAATATCTATTTGGTAAACACAGGCAAACAATTTTTTCCTTATTCAGTAAATAAAAATTATAGCATACAGGCTAATAATAGCAACCTAGCAATTTTTATTTTCATGCCATATGTTTTAGCTTATCAGCAGCACTTTGCATCTGTATTTTCAATTGTCTAAGAGCAGAAGTGACATCTTCATTTGAGAGTACAAAAATCAGGTTGCACATTGAAACATTTTAGTCTTTTTTGGAACAAAATCCTTTACCCATAAAGCCTTCTTTTTGCTTAGGTTTTGCATTGCGTACAATTAGTAACACGTTAGATAAAACCAAATATACCATATATTTATGTGCGGGCTTCTGTGAAGGCTAGTTTGTGTAAATAAGGCTTGGTTATAGCATACAGCTTATGAAAGCATCAGAATAATATGATGCATTACTGATGGCCAGTTTCCTACTTACATTTTCTATGAAGCTAAGTTCCTTTGGCTTTATGATCTCAACAAGCAAGTCTCCAGTTTTTAATAAATACAGTCCGGTGAAAACTCATTGTTTGGACAAGAAAGAAAAAAGACTACAGAAGCAGCCCAGTTCTGAAATCTCGTCCTCCGAAAATACTACAAGGATGCGACAGAACACATCCCCGCTGCTGGAACAAGAACTCGGAGAGTGGAAATAAAACATCTCATTCACACATCATATTTACACAAGATGTTTGACCGGCAAGCCGCTTCTACAACATAAAACTTCACAGGTTAGACTGAAAAAGTACCTAAAAGATTTCTATTTATGAGTAAATCCTCAACTTAATCTGTTGTAGTTGAAGACAGTCTTGACTAGGCTGTGGCTGTAGACAATTTCATCTTTCTCACGGGTATTAAGCATGCCATGAAGGGGCTTTTTTAAAAAAGCTACCTATTTGATTTTTAAAAATCATGACTATCAAGAATAGAATTATTACTCCATTTAAACGGTAATAAGTCTTTATATTTAAGATCACAAAGTTGGCAAAACCGACACTTAAGTAACAGAAGGTGATCATTTGCATTTCAAAATTCATCTATCTTGCTTTTCCCTCAATTAGACCAAAACATGTTGATTCACAGGTTTGTACGTGTGTTTGTTTCTTTTTTAAACTTATTTATAGAGCAGAATAATGGCCCCCCTGCTAGGCTGGCATTTGCTCAAGTTTCTGTCCATGTAAATTGGATCTGTTACTGGAATTTTCCCCCCTTCAGAATACCAAGGCACATTAACCAAGAGATAAAGAGATACATTGCTGATACTATCAGCCACCAGGCAGGTGGATAATGCGAGGGATTTTTTGTTAGTTTTTGTGGGGTTTTTTGGACAAATATGTGATAAGAGTTCTCAGGGGGCATGGAGAGCAAAGGGCTGTTTAAACAGAAGTGAATCATTCTCATCTGATCCGCTAATAAATTTGTATTCAGACATCAGCTGCTTAGCACACTTTAAAACATTCAGAAAACAAGAATTACTATAGAGAAGAGGAAAGTTAAAGAAAAAAAAACACATAAACCTCACATTAGTCACCTTAATCATATTAATGCAGCAGAAAGTCTCAGTTACAAGTGCTTAATTTCTTCTTTAAAAGCAAATACGTTATTCTTGGCCAAAACCCCCACAGTTTTACTTAAAGTGGTGTTGAGTTTATAGGGGATGATTTATAATCCATCGTTTCCCTTGTGGGTTAGAGAAACAACATTTGACTTATCATAGGTGAACAGCAAAGATTTAGTTTGGCCATTAATCAAAGTATAGCACAGGCGTTACTTTTAAGCATCTGCAGATAGCTTTGTTGTTGCAGTAGTTGGTTCAGCATGAACTTTTTTTTAATTGAGTAAAACTGTGCAGGAGTAAAGAGAGTTATCCAGCTTTACCAACAGATTCAACGGCACTATAACACACCACGACTCTGAGCTTGCGAGTACAATTCTTGATACGCAAATCATTACAAATAAACTGCATCTTCCAGCTCCAGTTCTTCTGCGAAGTTAGGCAAATTAGAGCCAGCAAGTGCAACAGCAAAATCCATTAATGGTACAATGCCACCTGCCGCCAATAGTGGAGAAGTGCCACTTCTTGCAACAAATTTAGCCCTGCTTTTAATTTATGCACGATATAAAATGACAATTGCTATTTCATACAAAACTAATTATATTGCTAGCAGGGAATGGAATGCAGCTTTTTAAACCATCTCTTCCCTCATCTTTTTGACACTTCTCCATTTATAATATTTACATTTGTTCTATCATTTTATATATACACTGCATAATCTCTTTTCTACATACGCAGTCACACTGCTGCTCCGCTTTTTGTAGAGTAAGAAGAGCTGAGCAAGTCCTTGATATTCACCATGGCAAGGATCTGATCACTGTTTCTGTACCAATGTTACCTTGCTTTGCTTTAATACAAGGTTACAACCTGGGGTACTGAAAGCCTCAAACACAAAATAATAGAACCTGCAAGCAAGTTCCACGTAGTTGGACCTCTATTCTCCCCTGGGTCTGAAAAGCTTCAACATTAATACATTATTATCCCTAGCCCCTCCAGGAATTATATTCTGATGTATAAATTGTAGAATTTAGACTTCATGTTTTCCTTCAACCAATAAAGCAACTTAAAATTTAAATATGTCCTCAGGCACTTTACTGCTAAGCACTTTATAACTCGTGCTGTAAAAGTGTAACACCTGAAACCCTACCAATTAAAAAGATAAAATTGTCCCAAATACAGTTTTACATATTTCACATAACTCTGCAATACAATTTCCTGTCAATTTTAAATTGAAGATATCCTGCAATCTGTTTAAATTTCACATTCATCCTCTCCTTTTTCTGCCTCCAAAACTTGCTCCTCAAAAATCAGTGTAGAAAAAGAACTGCATCCCAAGACTTATCATCTGTTCTCAGCCTCCAACACCAGACCCTAAAAGACAGTGTTTTGATGAAGACATCTTCCCTTTCTTGCATACTTTTAACGAGTGCATTTAAATAACAAAATGTTGGAATCACGTAACATACAAGTTATCATATACAAATCCTATTCTATCCCAAACTCTGATGAAAACACACACCAAGCTAAACACATGGAGACATAATTTTACAAGCCAAGTTTCACTGCATCCTTCAGTTAGGAGAGAAAAGGAGAGGGAAGGCTGAATACCCAGAGGTAGGGCAACACAGCACACAATACTGGAAATGCCAGGAAAATTCAAAGCAAGATAAAGACTCACTTTGAGTCACATTATTTAGTCACTTATCATATTATGATAAGAAATCATAAGACCTGACGAAATTTTGTGAAGATCACTTGTTCACCTCTACAAAACAGCAGCCCTTCCTTCAGCAGGAAAAAAAGCAAGCTGTGAGCAACATTTATGATCAGTTTTAAAAAGCAACTTAATGAAAGAATTAATTTGCCAATTTCTCTTAGTGTACTGAACTGAAGCACAAATATAATTTCAAAATCCCTATTCCAAGAAGCAGCTTGAGGAGCAATACTATCATGATAAAGGGGAGACATAGGTTCCAAGGACAAGGTACACGCCTTGAAATGAAAATTATCATCCAAATAAGGGGGGGGTCCTGCAACATCGGAGCCTAAAGAAATCCCACTAACATGATTATTTTTTTAATAGTGCTCAAAAGTTCTACAGCAAGATTTACCAGCTGCAGTAGCCCTAAGCAAGCTGCTTTGGACTCAGCTATATCCCATTACTGAAGGTACAGGTATTAAATCATTGCTCAGAATAGAATGACACTTGGCTCCAAAATATATTTTGTACTGCTAAGTTATGCCAAATATTACTCTCCTATGCAAAAATTAGCATGAAATAGCTACATTAAAATAAGAGTACACTTTGCAGAGATAACATTAAGATCAAGAAATATGAAAGGTAAGAATCACAGAGCAGTATCAATTGAACCATCTTGCACATATCTAATATTTGCATTGGCAAGTCTTCATCTTGTAGCTCGCCAGTTACAGACACACAAAGCAAACTGCAGCTTGGGCTAGGGCAGAGGGGGTGGAGAGGAGAGGGCAACTTAACCAAGAAAAGCCTGGATGGATACCACACCTGTGCTGTGAGGTGGAAATAATGATGGTGCTGAAAACTTTATTCTTGCATTTGGGGACTTCTAAATATTATTTCAACTGCTCCCTAAACACTTAATTACTACAGGAGTTGGCTGGTTGGGGCTTAGGGGGCAAAAAAAAGCCTCTCTTTGGATCCTCATTAAAATACAGAAAAATTAAGCTTTGACTTTCACAGCTCATTAATGATGACAGGGTGGGAAAAGGCTGCACTTCCATCTTTGCTACTACTCAACTAGGGAGCACTTTGTACGAGGCTGGGTTAGGGAGGCAGGAAAACGCCTTTCTAACAGGACGCCATGCACGTTGGCAACCAGGACACGTTTCTATTTAACAACCACAAGAATTCCTGGGATTCCCCAGTTTTCTTGTTCTTGAGTTAAAGTGGGGTAAGGGTAGAACACAGGTGTTGGGTTTGCTTTGATAAGTAAAAAGAACTCTTTTCTGTAATACCTGCCCTTTTGACTTGCACCTGAATAGAAAAGATTTTATTTATCTCAAGAGGCTGGCATTCAAATTTTTTTTGAGATCCTACCACCTTTTTTATTCACAGAGAGCAGTTCCTTACTGTATTTCAGTTGTGGGACTAAGTCACAGAATAAACACCTGATGCCAAACTAAGTTCAGAACTTCCATTGCTGCTAACTCTTATTCTAAATTTTTCTGAGCACATTTGCAGACTCTGAGCTTGAGGACTACCTGCATGCCAAGCCGCAATGCCTAGCCAGACCACGCACTCAGCAGAAAGAGCATGTTGGCATTTCAGATTCAGAACAAAAAAAGAGAAACTGAAAATCTGAATAGTCTCCCAGTAGTCATTTCAACTCTAAAAGTAGTTAAGCTAGCTATGAAATTTTTAAAATATGAAGTTTTAAGTAAAACACCTGATTTTTCACTGTCACTACCATTTGACCACTATATTAGCAGAAAATAAATTGGAAAAAGGAAAAGAGGGAAGGCTCAGCTTCAAGTGCCATCCTTGCTTTAAAAACCCAAGAGATACTGATTTTATCACCCTCATGATTGATGAAAGCAGTTCTAAGAAAAGAGTTCTCTAAACTATTTCAAAGCCCACTGTAGCTCATCAAAAATGTCAGAGGCATCTCTGAGCCTATCAGGGTTGTATTTTTTAAACTGCTATGGGTTTTTTTCCCCCATGTTCTTTGCATGTATAAATTTTTGTATTTAAGACTTAGTGTCATCTTTTCAGTCTGCCTTTTTCCTTATTTGCTCTTTTCAGTTATCAAGATGTACTCACACATAGCAAATATCTGCAAGAAAACAAAACATTCCTTAAATTTGTTTAAACAAGACATTCAATACAATTACACTTTATGGAAATTATCTAACAAATACCACCACAGTTCAACAATAAAGCAGTTATGAGCCCTTGAGCTTTTTAAGACATTCAGGAAAAAGCAAAGAAAATTCAAATATTGCATTATGTCAAGCTCTATGCTACAGAGGCTCCGTGAGAAAATGAAAGCTGCTAATCTACTTTCCAAGTGAAACATTGTAGGTGATTGCTCTAACCTGGGGCACAGTACATTCTCTCTATGGCATCGTTGTCACAGGAATCTTCAACCTCCCTCCACCTGCTAAAATACGTTAGCTGAATGTGTCCTAAAAACAAAACGACAGGAGAAATCAAAACATTTTTCCCTTCCATTTTCTGCAGAAGTGAACTGTAATTACTCCTTTTGTAGCTAAAAACAGTATCATTAAGAATAATGGCATCATTAAGTACTAGAAGCTATTACTGGGGGTGAATTTGCTGCACTGATAATGAAGCTCTAGACAGGAAATGAAGATACTAATTACAAGATAAAACGCCTACTCAGTTAATTGGAAGCAACAGCGAATAAAAAGAAATGCATTTGCAAAAGTTCCTGACCTCTATCATTCAATAAGATGTTGTTTGGGTTCAAATCGCGGCACACAATTCCTTCTCTATGTAAAGCATCAAGGGCTACAACCATTTCAGCTGCCCATCTTTGAATGCAATCCTCTGGGATAGAAAACCTGGAGGTTATCGCTAATCTTTCGTCGAGGTCCTGAAAAATTTGATGTATTTCCTTCTCCCCTGCTACGACTATTTTGTCTTCCCTCTTTGGTACTGTCTTTTTACTTTCAGCTGCTGGTAACAAAGCCGAGTCTGTTTCTTCTTTCCCAACATCTTCAGTTTGATCGGAAAACAGCAACACTGCTTCATTTCTTAACATGTCTCCTTCCAAGCTAACATCTTGAGCACCTGAGAGCGAGTTGGAAACAAATAAACTTTCTTCTTTGCTTGTCATGTTTAAGGAGCAGGCTCCAAGCCCTTGAAACAGAGCCCCATCTTCTGAACTACCTACCTCTCGGTCAGATGTAAAGAGCAACCCAAGAGCTCCCTGAGTGACACCACTTTGTCCATTTGCTTCCTTGCGGGAAGGATCACCCACTTCCAGCGCCACATGATTTGGCTCTTGATCAAATGCTTTGCATGGCTCTGCAGAATTATTTAATTGTAAGACATCAGGTGTTTCCAATAACTTTACTTCCAACATGTCCCTATCAGTTTTTGTAAACTTCGTTGGCCTTGACACTGCTGCCTCTTCTGTTTCATCAGACATACCCGGTAAGTTTATTAGGAGATCAGGCCTTCCTTCATCAACGCTGTTTACATCATCAAAAGCAGCATCCTTAAAGGAGATAACTGGCACAGAGTCATTTGAACCCCTGCTTATGGTGTCATGAGCTATCATACCCATTTTGCTCTCTAGGGCATCGAAGCTTCTGTCATGATCTGGGACAGAAAACAACAGCTTCAAAGGCTCTGATTTCAGGTTATATAATTTTTCTCCAAAATCAAGGCCCAGGATCTCACTAGTGCTGTCTTTGCTGTCTATCCTGAAGAGTTCCATGGGGCTGCTCTTTGATTTAGTTAATGAGTCCAATATCCTAGTAGGGCTAGCTATTTCCGACTCAGTATCATCAATGAAAAGCTTCCGTTCCTGAGATGCAATCTGAGTGGTGAAGCTATCACTGCCAACAACACTGCATTTCTGTAAGCAACTTCTCTTTTCGGTATTTAGACCTTCACTCTCCAGTTTAACAACCGGTTCCTCATTTAGAGAGCCAGAATCCATTTTTTCTTGCCCGTATTCATTGCATAATGTTAAATAACTAGTAGTGCACTCTTCTTCTGAGCTGGATCCCGAGTCCATCCACTTCGAACTCTCTTGGCCATCTTCCTGGTTGCTGCTGTCATCCTGAGAGCTCAGCGTTAGGCTGGTCTTCAGTGGGGCCACCTTCAGCATGCTCTCCCCGTAGCTGTCTCTGGAATCAGTGCTGCTACCAATTTCTTTAGGACTAGGTGTCGGCTGCTCCAGGTAAATTTTAGTTGAACTGGCTGTTCTGGGTTCAGGAATTTCAAAGCTCTCTTCAGGACTTCTGTTTAAGAACTTACTGATGTAAGACCACAGTTTTCCTCCTGCAAGAAAAGGGGGGCGGGGAAATGTCTTAATTTCACTCAAAACAGAATCGGTTTCATTATGAAACAGGAAATTGCCCTCATTGTCACAATACACTACATACTTATGCCCACAGAGCAAGTTGGATCTGCTACCTCAGGAGGAAATAATTACAGGGACCACAACTTGCTTTTCAAGCAGATTTGTATTAATACATTAAATATTTAAAGAGCCACATCTGAGATTAAGCTTCTTTTTTTCTTTTTTTTTAAACTTCAGTAAAGTCTCATTTCAGAGTCTGTCTCAAGTTGCATGGTGGTGACTACTCTCCATCTGCTGTCTGAAAAACAAGCAAAAACTAGGGAAGATCAAATGGTTTAGTGCCCATCACCAGTTCTGCCTGTACTGAATACTTCTGTATCACAGCTCCAAGCTCATGAGCAACATTAGGGGAGATGGACTAAAAACTAATTAGCAAGTTCAGTAAGGGGAAGGAAATTACCTCATATTAGCAGGATATTTTAAGGATCTGTTTCTCTCTTTGAAGAAGTGGGTTTTGTTAGTTAAATATGGATGTATTTGTCCCTTTAACTTCAGAACTCAAGAGAGTTTTTTATGCCTTGCTGCATTACATAAGGATTTATCAATACTCTACATTACATTGGCACACCAGTTCCTTCACATCAAAGACTAAGAAAGTTACAGCTCCAAAAATAACAGTTTCAGTTAAAAAATACAAAATAGGACTCATGTTTCCAAATATTGTACGTATAAAAAAGCTTACAGATTACAAAACATAATTTGCACAAAACAAATCAAGAAGTTACTGCATCTCTTGCACATGCCACAGAATTTGGCTTAACTCTAGAAAGCCACCTTTGATAACTTATGGAAAAATGCAAAGTCGAGACATTTCAACTTAAAAGATTGTACAGAAATTCTGGAAAATGTATGAGTTCTAACAAAATCTTTGTAGAAGAAAAAAATAAGTATCCAGCCCACTGGGCATCTGCAAAGTTTTGACTGATTTTGTTTTGTTTTCTCTCTTTTTTTTTTACTTATTTGGATAAGTTTTGTATTTTTCCAAAATACAGTCTTTAATAGCTATTTTTAAACACTCTCCATATCAGGCAAAATTCCTTTAAAAAGTACAATAAAAGAAGAAAGTATTTTTCATTGCCTAGGAACAGGTTTTCTATATTCCCAGGTATATCAAAAATAACTTATCAAAGGCAGAAAAACCTTGATACTTTAAAAATTAATTTGAATAATATAATGTGGAGTTTTCTTGCCCTCCATCCCCCTGGCTAAGACAAGACTTGGTTTTGAAGGGGAAAAAAAAAAATCTCACTGGTTGTGGTGAAACTAAGCATATTAAAAATACTAAGAGGGAATTCAAACAGCTTGAGTCCAATGGTAAAAATGACAATTTAGATCTCTTAATCCACATGGTTTCTGCCATAAGCCACAAGCGGACTTCGTAGGTCAGAATGACCCTTGCCACCTTCTAGAAGACGATGAAAAAGGATCCCAGGTAAACGAACAGGAGCAAATGGAAGCAATGCTCATAGAGAAGGGAACAAGAACTGCTATAGTGACCACTATATTGCATAAGCACTTTAAACACTTACCCAAAGATGCATTCAAAATACAGACAAGCGTGCCATGCCACAGTAGCAAGACATGGCTCATCAGTCACTGCCAGCAGAGCAGCAGCCCTCAGCCCACTGAAGCAGGCTGTCCCCCTGGGCAGTGACTGACTCTGAGCTTGCCTGGACACAAGCGACCTGCCGCCCTGCATCGATGAGACCAAAGGCCCTGGTCCTGCCAGAAGTGCCTGACGAGCAGGACCTTGCATGCGTGAGAAGCAGTCAGTCCATGCAGACTCTTAAGATGAAACCGCTTGCCTTAAATATGATGCGTTACATAGCTGTTCAGCAGGGCAAAGGCAGAGCCAGAGCACTGCCGTGCCTTCTGAGCCCCGCAGCTTGCATAGGACTTCAGAATTACTGGGTTTAAACTGACTTGGTAAAAATAAAAGTTGTTCATGCCATAATCACCACTAATTCTTTTTCTAATATTACATTTTTACATTTATTCATGCTTTTGCTATGGAATGGCAGGGAGAGAAAACAACAGAAAAGAGGAGAAAAAGAATGAGAACATACATATTTTTCTACGTGTGTGAAAGACTTTCTCCTCTTTTCCACACTTTCATCCATGACAAAAGAAGCAACACAAAAGTTTAACTTTACCCCAAGATTCTGATGGAACAATATTTTTATAACAATTAATTTTCTTAAAAATTTCAATTAAATTACTTTAAGTAAACAGTGCTTGCAAAATAACCTTGCCCAGTTTATTAACTAGGCATGAAAATATTCTGGGTTGTTTCATACCAAACAATAAAATCTCATTTGACAACCACGCCCCTGCTGCATTTAATAAAACACAAAATCTCCCCACCCCACCTGCATCATATTAATTAGTGCAAGAAATGCTAAATATTTCCATCTTCATATTACTAGTGTTTATTATCTGTGCTTCACAAATTTCTTATGAAAACACAAATCTCAGGTTTCAAAGGGTGTTCACAGAACATGACCCACGAAGACCCACATTACATTTTTGCAGCTTTGGACAGTGCGTGGCACAACAGCACCTCAGCCTCCAGGCATGGCTTTAATGCAAGGATTAGCACCATCCTTCCTCGGGTGGAAGTAGTAAGAAAAGGTCTTTCTAATGGAGGCCTGGGTTGAGCTTTGACCCAGGGATGCAGAAAGCTCAAAACCTTATTTCTGTGATCTATTGTCACGGTTTTTTCCTGTGTCATTACTGGACACCAGGTGTGCTTTTCCATGTGACACCTGAACGGCCCTCACTGACCTAGATGTTTTGTACCCCTATATTAAGGTAGGAAGGGGCTGGGCTGCCCAGCAGTATGAAAAGTGCAAGAATTATCCTGGCACAACTTAGCTTTTCACCTATAGACAGGTCAAGCTGCTCTCAGGACAACTCCTGTCTTCTGCTACCTCCACCTCACTTCATGCAAGATTTCATGCAGCCTCCACTAGATTTTGGCCTCTACTCAAAGTCTTAGTGTAACTTAAGAAATAAGGAGACCCAAGAGGGATTAAGGAAGTAAAACAAATGTGTTGAGATCAATCCTCCAAAACCCCACAGAAAAAAATCACTGGAAAACTCAAGAGGTTCAGGCTATGTTTTTAAAAATGTTCTATTTCAAATGCTTTCAGCAAACCTAAAATTTGCAAAAGACAAAAAAAATTTCTTTATCCTTACAGTATTCAGGAATTCACCACTGTCCACCTGTGAAAACAGACAGAAGGGCAACAATGACTCATTTTCTCTTTGTAAATGTATTATCTTACCTTTTTAAAAAAGAAGTTGCTCATTAATAATCATTCGGACTTAGAAATCACAGTGGAAATTACTACTTACTGCAACTCCAATTTAGAGTTAAATGCAAGTAAATACAAAAAAATTATTATGTCCAAGTATGTTTACATACAAATATTTCAATACTGGCCTCCTGGTCAAGTGGAAATACGTAAATAAATGCTATTCAATAATTGTGTTCTATAGTGAAAAACAACAATTTTATTCCTTTCTGAAAGTGTCCAATCCAGGGTCAAACAAGAGTGATATTTGTATCTGGGTATATAATTATGCCTTTATGAATGACATACTAATAATCTTTCCCCCTCTCCCCATGTGTTGTGTAAGATCAAGAAAACCCATTAGCAAGCCATGCTAATATAGTATCAGGAATCTATAAAAACTAAAATTACAGAAATCAATCCAAACAAGTAAGCTTCAGTCATTGTCAAATAGTCTAACATACTAAATAACTATAAAAGCTACCATTTTAAGCTAAAGTTTATTAGTGTTTAATACAATTTCAGAAGTACAGTATTAACATAACTAATTATTAAGATTATTTTCTGCTACCATGCACTGACTCTACAAACAGTCCAGCTCAGCTCACTCTTTCTGGTTTTATTAGCACATGAAAATCACCAAGCTCTACATTCTTCTGCAGTTATTCAATATAAAATTACTTATTAGAATTGCCTTACTTAACCACATTTCCAGCACTCTGGAGGTTATACCTCTGCTTTGAGAGGAAGAATCTAAAAAGTTAGTGTCCAAAATAATCAACAGGAAATTTCAGCATAAAGTGACCAAGTGATGAAGCTGGCTAGGAATCTTAGTTCCACAATATTTTTATATTCTTTCAAACGTTTCTGCAGTTTTTTGTTATTAATAGCGCTTGACGCAGGAACATGAAAGAGAAGAAGATACAGACACTATAGATAAAACGAAACCTAACAGATCAGCAAATTTAGTCTCCTAAACATGTGTTTGTTCTAGCTGACAAGAAAAATTCATGACCTGTTGGATTCTTCCTCAGCCAGTGCTCAGACACTTACCATTTCAGCTTCACGTCCTGAAAGACTGGCTGACTAAGGAGACATATTCCAAAATAAATCAATGGCTTTTGCTAGCTTGGCCCATGAGTTTACTCTGAAGGATGATATACTCCAATTCCTGCAGAACTGGAATGCAGCTAAGAATGCAGTAATCACTGTATTTAGGAAATCCCAAACAAAGTCTAAGTGAACAATCCAGGCTTCCAAATAATTGTGATCAGATAGGGAAGAAAAACAGAGTACTGAGACATCTGCTTGAATTATTCTCCAAAAGCGAGCCCAACTCTCTACATTACTGCATAACTCATGCACCTCAGGCAAATTAATACTCTTCCTTGCTGGAACAAGAACAACCTTATGGTTTTCTTAGAATCACTGTCCTCCTTTCAATAAATACACGTCTACTGGTAAATTTCATCATGTTAATATACAACGACTACATAAAATTATGCTTGTACAGTTTCTACGCCAAAAGGGAACCAGACATGTAGGCACCACCGTGATACAACAATAATGTTTCACAGCATCCCAATGGCAGCCACAGTAGGGTTGCAGCGTACACATGAATTGGAAGCTAATCTCCAACATGACAGTAGTTACAAACACCAGAGTGTTATATACATGGCTGCTCCCACTGCTGCTGGTGAATCTCTGCTACAAAGTTTGCTAGTTTAGGCAAAGCTCCCACTTCCCGGTGCACTTTGAGCAAAAGCTATTATTTCAAAGCAGTCTCCTGAAAAAGTCACTTGCCAAGGACCATATCACCTCTCCTACATTTTCTGATCACAGTTCAATCTTTACAGCTAGTACTATCTCCTTTCCTAACGACAAATCCTCAGCTTTGCAAGCCAAAATGCTACCACCTTGTTGTCTATCAATTCCTGCGTGCAGCAAGCCTCTTCAGCATGAAGTTTCTTGAGTGCTCTCCAGATTGATAGGAACTCCAGCTTGTTTACGCTTAAAGAGATTTGACAGCTTCTAACAGCCACTTAAACTTTGATGTCCCATGGAAGCCCCCCAGCCTATTTTTGAAGCATCTGTTTCTAAAATTTCTGGAGTTAGTATTGCCAAGAAGAAGCGAGGCCTTATTAACATCAGATTGGCTCTCTACCACACTAGAATTTGCCAAGTGCTTTCCAACAAAGCTACAAGATAACTTTATGGACTTTCATGCTTCTGAGACACCCTTGAAGCCTCCAACTGTGACCATGAGAAAAGCCTGTAAGAGAACCCAAGACTTCACTCATCAATTCTGAGCATGCAATGGCATCGTGATTTCCAAAACATAAAAAGTCTTAATCTTGAGCAAGAGCCTGGGGTCAAGCTTTCAGAATTCCAAACAAAACCCAATAGTGCTGCACTTAATACACCTAAAATTTACTATGAACAGGAAATTGCAAGCTGCTTAGCAAATACATAATATCTGTACATAACATTAAAACCTCCTCTGAATTTGCTATAACTCAAGCCATTGCCCACTTAAATAGTTTACTCTTGAACTTTCCAATGGTGCAGGTAACATACCTAACATAATACATCACCACAAAGTAATATAGTTATAAATTTGACTGGCAGTATCTTCTTTCCTATTGGAACAGAACTACTTGCAGTATGAATGCTAAGACCACTCACGAAGTTGCAGAATAAAATTTCAGAGACTATCACTTAAAAAGCATTGTCCTAGAAATTTCTATCCTTTCCCAAAATAAACTATGAGTACCTTTATTTTTATTTGGTCTGAGATGGATGAAATTTTAAGACAGCTTTATCTATAGGGATTCCAAAGCTTGAAAGTGAAGTCTTTCTCCTGAATCACTTTCCAGCATCAGTCTCCTGGAACAGGGTGACATGCAGAGGCCATGCAAAGGCAACAAAAAATTATTGCCCCAGTTAGGTAATTGGGATTAGGCCCTACACCTGCAATATAGGGAGGGGGGGGGGTTAATGCATTCTCAGGCAATTTACTCATGACTTTGTACTTCAGCTATCCCTCTTTAGAACAGAATATATCACTCCTTTTCTTATCACTTTGCCTGTTCTGAGCCCAGTCAGTGAGTTCATGAAGGCAGGTGACTACCCTTAAAGAAATTGATCTTGTTAATTCCCTGGAAATCAGGGAAAAGTCCTTATACCACTCCATAATTTTTGAATGGTTTGCGAACAAGGATAGAGATGAATCCATTCCCAAACTACTTGCTGCTTTATCAGAAAATGAGGGAAAACCCTATGCAGTTTGTAACTTATACCCACAAGCATCCAAGTCAAGCGATCCCATGTATTATGCATTACCAACAACAGCCCTCACCCACACTGAAATTCCTTCTGGTCCCCGCAGCTCTCCCCTTCCTCCCCAGCACAGCCTGCCAGTCCTCCATCCTCTCTCTGCAATGCTCCCCAGTTCTTCCTATGCTCCCTACCCCCTGTTCCCCTTCAGAGCTCTCCCTGTAGAAAGCACTCATATCTCGTCAGCACCTCCTCTCCCAGCTCTACCTCAAAATAACCCATCTCCCTCCCATGTTTCCTACTTGCATGGATTTGACCCACAGCTGGGAGAAAGGCAACATGAGCTGTGGCTGCCCCCAAGTATGTGTTTGCTGCCTGGCCAGCCAAAATGAAGATGCTTGACAGACACCACCTTCACTGTTGGCAGATCAAACAAATGGCATGGGGTGCTGCACAAGGCTGTGTGTTGCACAAACCTGATTTAGAAGGGACTTAGTAAATTAAGAATCCTTCCCCCATAGAACTCAAAACATGTCACAGATGATGTTGGTAAGAGCAAGACATTCAGGCCAAGCACATTTCACTGGACTTGTGATCATGTCAAAGATAAAAAGGAATGACTCTCTCCTGGTCAAGGACAACACTCCATTCATCCCGAACTTTAAGCTGAGGTTTCTGTTCTTAAATGAAACAGCTCTGATCATGCAATGTCTTGACTTCTTCACTGTTGTCACAATAAAATTATCGCTTCCAGGAGATCATCTTTGTCAACTGGTCACATTAATCTTTCCTTAATTTTTTTTTTTTCTCTCCATCTACCACTACTCCCCCCAAATTCCACTACTTCTTCACCCAGTTTTCCATCTGTCTTGAGAAGGAACGTTCTTCCTGAAGAGAAAAGCAAAAGTGTAGGTCTTCAGAAACTGCAGAAATATTAGGAACAGGGGTTTTTTTAAATTATTATTTTATCCTGTCTCTAATCCTTTTGATTATGCTAGCCTTAAGGGCAGTTGATATCTGACAAGAGTTTTTTTATTTGTTTTGGGGTTTGTTTGGGGTTTTTTTTTAAATATTATTTCTCCAAACAAAATGTACCAGCTTATGTGGAGATTACAGTTCAGGGTGAGAGTCTCCAAGTTATTCTGCTGAATTACACACACCTCAAGAAAAGTAGCATTGTACAAAGCAGCACTGTAAAGCCTCAAGATCACCATCAGACAGTTCTGTAATGTGAGGCTTTTCTTCATGCATCACTGTTCATGGCAAAATTAAGTCACACACAGCAGAAACAGTCATTCAATGTTGTAAAGTTAAAGTTAACTGGCTTCACGTGACAAATTGTTCATGAAAAAGCCAAAATCTAAGTTATTAGGTAAAAAAGAGATAATATTCAATGTAATAAAATTATCTTCTCTATCAGTTAGCTTAGTTCCTTCACATCACCCATTCTGACTGAATTGTTAACATTTCCTAAAAAGAGAACGATTAGCAATCCCAAAATTTGTATTCTGCACTCATTCTAAACAAATATGGGTAATTACATTTAGGGAATATTTAAATCCAGGTGTTAGATGAAAAAAATCAAAATGTAATTATTTTGTGCCACCTGTTCCCTGTACATTTAACAGGAATTTTATAAATAGTTTGAAGGCACAACTCTGTGGTTCTGCTTTGAACTCCTGTGTGATGCCACTAGCTATTTTCTTAAAAATCCAGATCAGAATAACTATGCGATATTAACCAATAGGCAAATGTTCATGTTTTTTAGCAGAGAATTATTGAATTCTTGTGTAAATACTTGTCATTTTAACTATAAGATGCTAAAAAGATATACTAGCCAAAGTTTACAAAAGTAGCCAAAGACTTTATCTCTGAGAGATGACTGTAAATACTGCAGATAGTTGTTGCAGTCAAAGCATTCACTCTCCTGTAGAAAATAAACAGTTGGAAGCTTTCAATATTGCTACAATTCAAGTAACCCATCAGGATTTGAGGCCATTTGAAACAGGGATCAGATCCACCACAGAATGAGGGGGAAAAAGGGGGAGGGACAGAGGATGGGCGTGGGGTGTCTTACATGACATCTCTTAGGCACACTAAAATATTTTAATTAGATGTATAAGAGATTAATTTGACAATGAAATGTTCCATTGATTAAAACTTAAACCTTTGACTCTTTTCAACAATATACTTAAACAAGAGACAAACCTTCTGCATGCTGTAACACGAGAAAGACAGACTCCTCGGAGATGATGTACTTGTGCAGACACACCATGTTGGGCACACAGCGGGGGATGATGGTCGTTCTGCTCCTGCTGTACTCACTACTTTTCCTTAGACCCTGACAGAGAACAAAAAGGTCAGTTGTACCCTCAGTTGCCTTTGGAGCCTGCTGTGCTCTGTGTTTATCAACCAAACTAATCTATCCGAGTTACTCTGGGCTTCAGAGAAACCACTCATCTGCTGCTCTATGCCCCTCGGTCCCCCGAGGCTGTGCTGATGGCATCTGGCGCATTTCCAGAGAACAGAAGATGGCACAAAGCTGCCATTAAAATCAATTACATGGGTCAATGTTTTTATTAGAATCTCTCTCAAACTAAGTCATCAGGATGACACTCAGTTATTTCCCTGTGACCTTTTTTTAAAATTTCATTTTTGTGTGTGACCAAAAGACACTATTAAAAAAATTCAATTCAAGTTCTAAAGACAAAAGAATGCCTTAGCCTTACAGGTAATCCTCACATTTCCATTGTACTTTACTAAAGACAACAACCACCACAACAAAAAGGAAAGGAAAGGATTAGTCTCCTTGAGAGGTAATGATTTTTGGGAGGTAGCACAGAGATGAAGTTGCCAGAAGTTAAAAAATTGATGTGGGAGGGAGAAAGGGAGAGAAGAGAGAAAGAGAAAAAAAATTATGTCAATAGTGTGACCTATTACAATATTGATAAACATAAGTAGTTAAATGGGAAGTTCAATGTTACCCTATCTACCAGTAGATAAAGTAAGGTTCTAATATACAATATTCACAAATAACCCTTTCTGAGCAACAAACAGGTTTTCTGTACCCTGCACATACTAAAGACAAACAACTTCAAAGGCCAGAAATACAAAGTTAAGGCAGGGTTGTAAGCCAGACCTGAAGCGAAGTTACAAAATGTTGACAACTAATTAGAGCTCCATGTTTGGGACACGGTTTTTCAGCCCTTCCTCCCATCAGCAGTGGAACTGATGTCAAAGGGAACCTGAAATAATGGCCACAATAACAATACTCATACTAAACTAGCATCACAGATGTTCCGAGCATATTGGGATCTTGATCTGAGCACTTTCTGAAACACAGAAGATTAATGTGAAAAATTTTATTCTGACCAATTAACTCTTCGTTAATTCAATCGGTTAGTAATATTAAACTCAGATTTCACAGCCGATTGATGTAAAACACAGGAAAGCAATTTTGAATAAGACCAGTCGTCCATTTCATCCAGAATCCACTTTGGCCAATATCAGATTCTTCAGCTAAAGGAAAACCAAACACAAATTGTTGTGAATGTACTTGGGCTAAGGAGAATTTTCACCTTCACCAGCAGCCTGCACATGTCCTGAGCCACCAGGGCTTTACAGATGTTTTAAGCAGACACTGAAACTGTGATTCTTTACCAAAGCCTGCTAAGTTGTTGGCCTCAATAACCAGTGGCAACTCAAGTGAGTAAACCAACACATCTGAGCACTAGAGATGTTAAGAGAAAGGACGGGAAAGCAACTGAATATCAACAAAAAGAATTCCAGTGCACTTCATAGGGATATATGTATTAACATAACGCTGTATCGCAGAGATAACTCTATACATTAGATGCAAATTTATCTTTGTGTGGTGGTATAATTTAGGAGGCCAAGCTGTTTAGAGGAGTAATAACAGACTTTACTCACCTTCAGAATAAAAGTCTGCTGTGTTCTAGTGTCCATTACAAGCAAAACCTAAGCAAAAAGTATTCAGAGAAATATTTAAGATTCACTGAGCAAGTTAACAAAACACAGTTCTTAAATCTACTGTTGAATACTCTTACAAAGGAAGTGATATAAGTAATGATTAAAAAAAATTAAATCCCTGCAGTATACATTTGATAACCAGTCTTTTTTTAGGAAACAAATATGACTGAGGATATATATCTCTAGACAACTACCAGAATGTCACCTGATTCCCAATCAGCTACCTTAAAGAATGAATCCTAACTTGGTAACAGAAATAACCAGTACTTTATAATTACAGCTATAATCTAGCAGAACCCAATTTATAGAAAAGCAATGGTAGCAACACAAAGAAGCACAAAAATTGACCTTGACATAGCATTACCTTCCTATGTCACTTCACTTGAATCCTCACCGTACCTACCTTCCTTCGCCACCACCCTTCCTACACATCAAATGTGTTGCCTACCAGTGGGTTACCAGAGGGGGTTTTTGTGTTGGGTTTTTTTTTGGTTTTTTTTTTTTTTTTTGCGGGATGGCTACATACCTGCCTTCCAGGAAGCTAAATTAAAAGCTGGCCACACGCACGTCCAGGCCAAAAAAAATGTTTTATCAACTGTATAGTCACTGCTGACTCATTCCTCCGCTGCCATTTTTGTTTTGCAGCACTCATAAGCCACAACAGAAATGGTTGCAAGGAAGTTCCTTTGTGCTTCTGTAAACTAGTATTAAGGTAACAATAAAAAAAAGAGGATTTATTTAGGGAGAAAAGAGTGAGTAGGTTCACTGCAGAGAGAACACCCACAGGTGCAGAGAGCATCTCTGTTAGGAGTGCATCACCTCTACTGAAAGCACTTTAAACACAGCACAGCAATGAGAGAAGTACTAAATAACAACTACTCTCTTAGCAAGCTCCATTTATTTATGTGTTGAAAGCAAAACAAACAAAAATATATATTTGTGTATATATATATTTGGGAAACTGCATCTTTAGGGAGCTGGAACCCTCCGCATCTCTGTCTTCAAATCACCCTGCTCAGGAATTAATTGTTTTCAAACTAAGAACACAGACGTACTTGAAAAGCACCAGCTGCAAGACAGCCACAGGAGCAGCACAAGCACAAGCCCAACCTCCTCTAGGAACAAGAACACGAGTGTGCACTCACTATTTATAATAGACATTGTAAACTTCCAGTATAAATATTCACATACAGTTATACCAAAATATTTAGGCTGCAAAAAATCAAACAGCTCAAGGACCACAAATGCCAGCACTGGGGTTACCAAACTTTGAGTTCAACAGACAAGATGCAGCAACTCCAAGTCAATAGACAAGATGCAGTGAAGACCAAGTCAGCTTGCATCAAACAAGACTTCTTGCAGAGGAATGACGTGTCAGGAGTAACATGGTGTTGGATTCATCAGGTGACAGGAGAAGGACAACACAGCACACTGTCTCCCTTATCTCCCTGCTATGTGGGGCAGTGATGCAGTCGTGCCCTGATATCTCTGAAAGGGTGAAGTCTACCAGGTTGACATGCTGACTTTCCTCACGCTAAGGGAACTGCAGAAACAGCCGTCCCGTGCAGTGCCCGCAGCGAGGTGAGGTGGAGATGTGCAAAAGGCCCAGGCAGCTGGGCCAGCTGGGGAGGTCTCAGGGCAGGGTTGTGCTGGCTTCCCCCAAGCAGTGGCTGCAGTAAAGCAATCTTTGTTCTTTGGGATGGCCGCATTCAAAACACTGCCCTCCATCTTTCCCCATCGCACCACTGAGTGTCTCAAGCAAGAAGAGGAGAATAAGAGTTTTTTCTAATCATTTCTCTCTCATCAAATTTCACCAAAAGAAATAAAGTGACAGACACCTCTCCATCTCAAAGACCTCCTCTTTTACTAGGGTTGCACCCAATTTTAAAAGCTGTTCTATATCTTCGGGGCGGGATCAATAGAAGTTGGTGTTACTGAGATTTTTTGGCAAAGGAATGACACACTGTTTCCATGTCAAGGGCATCGTAAGGAAATGCAAATGTTCCCAGGCCACTGAGTTTGCCGAACAACTTTTCAGGACTCTTTCCTGGGGCTTCCAGAAACAGTGGAAACCAGCTGAATAAACAACAACTGTAAAACTGATTTTGTTACCCTTGCTTAACCAAAAGGTATAAAATTAAAATTAAAAAAAAAACCAGACAAACAATAAAGAAAACCAAAAGAACAAGAGAAAAATAAAAGCGACTGTACAAGAGGTGCCAAAAGAAGATAAAAATGGTTCAGAAACAACTATGTGTTTACAGTCTCTTTCCTTCTTCCTCTCCCAAGTTTGTTTGTAACTAGACGCTGTTCACATTGAGGTAATAAATACGAGAACATATGTGATTTTTTTTTTTAAATGTGCCCTTTGACTGTCAATATCTCCCAAACAGGTGTTGGCTAAATGATTATAAATTGGCCTCTGGATACACCTCTTCAACTGAGCCGTACAGGACTGGCGATAATATAATTAGACCTAAAAACATCAGGCTGGTGAATGCTTTCCATCTGTTTGGCAATAATGTTTAGTTAACAATAGTCTTTAAAAGAAGCACCTTCAACTTCAGTTCTTAAAGTTATTTATAGGGCCATTCTTAACACACCAGCACTCTTGCTAACAAGAGCTTTAGCCACTTGGAAATTATTAGCCATACGGCTGTATATGAAAAGGAATGGCAGCATTTAACATCTGTATCTCTCCAGATTTACAAGCATCAACCTCATTTAAAGTCATTTCTTAATGAACAGTTCCACGGTCTGTATTAATATTATAGTTGCATGCACAAAGATCATAAGGAGCCAAACATTTTTTTAATACCAACAGTAGGCCAATCAGTAATGAAGCTGTCAGCATAAAGGACAGAATAATAGCTTCTTTAACCCTCAAACAGGATTTGTTCATTTGTAGAGTAGAAGACACCAATTTAAAAACTGCTCATGGGTTTGCTCACCTTTATAAAGACAAAAATCTAATTTGGTACTAATTTGATACAATTGTCTTTCCAATAAAAGGCTCCTAAAGCTATCTTTTATTCCATGATAAAACAACTGCTATAACTAAAAGTGTCATGAAATAATTACCTTTGATAGCATACCTTATTGCACAAATACAATTAATGTATTCCTCCCTTTCATTTTTCACACTTGCTTATCAGCACTGTATTAGCATATGGTGTAACAGAACGGATTACTGAGCCCTCGCCCTATAAGACGACATATAGAATGACTACCACTAACACAAATAAAGTAGATAACGCATCCCTTTAGGGCTAACTTCATCTGTTGTTACATTACAACACCAAAATAAAAGTAGCAGCTACAGTTTTATAATTGTAATAACAACAAATAATATATGTGTGCCTTTGAGGTTAACTACCTAGATAGACTAACCAGTCTTACTAACCAGCTTCTTTTTCCTTCCCATCAAGCATCATACCTTCCCCCAGTAATGACCATCTACAGCTCCACTTCATTTCACGGAAAATTATTTATTTGCTGATTCAATACCGACCTTTCTGCAAGACTGTTTACCTCAAAAGGGACTCCAAGAAGCCCAGGAAGAGCCATAAAAGTAGCTTTAGAAATTCACCTCGTGATGCTCCATTTGGCCCTGGCAGACTGCAGACTTTACATGGGCGCACCAAACCAAAAACCTGCTTCAAGGGGAGGCAGCCTGCATGCATATTACAAAAAAGGTCGTTTAACCAGATTCACCCAAATGATTAAAGGACTACACGAATGAATAAATCACTACCAGAAAACTGACATTTCAGGAAGGGATAAGACCAGGAAAGAGAAGGTCACAAGTATATTTGCTTGACTTTTTATCACACATCCAGAGCAGAGAAAAGGTGAGCAGCTCTTGGATGCGTTACCAGGCTGCTGCAGAAGTGCATAACAGTAAGTCTGCCATTGACCCTGTCATGGTTTAAGCTGGAAATGTCATGATGTAACCCCAGCCGGCAACTAAGCACCACACAGCCACTCACTCACTCCCCCCCGGTGGGATGGGGGAGAGAATCGGAAGAGTAAAAGTGAGAAAATTCGTGGGTTGAGATAAAGACAGCTTAATAGGTAAAAGCAAAAGCTGCATGTGCAAGCAAAGCAAAACAAGGAATTCATTCACTACTTCCCATCGTTCAGCCATCTCCAGGAAAGCAGGGTTCCATCACGTCTAATGGCTACTTGTGAAGACAAGTATTACAAGACAAGTAAGACAAATTAACTCCATGCCAGCCAAAACCAGGACAGACCCAAATGCCAACTTATTCTCCTCACCTTATGCTTTACAGATCATTTCTAGATAGTAGTGCTACCCCAACAAGTCTTCCCTGTTTGCATTCCTTCACACTTCTCTCCCATTGCAAAAGGGAGTGCTTCAGTAATTCTTTTTCTAAGATTTCTTTTTAAAATGCAAAGTGACAAGTCTCCACCCTAATGGCATGATGGGACAAAACAGGATTCCACATAGCATTCCCTACGGCATAATTCTCTTCTCCAGAGCAAACCACAGAGATGCTCGCATTAGACTAGGCTGCTCCTAGTTCACATAAGCTGAATGAACCTGTTTCACTGATGATGACTACTATGTAACCTGTAATATTTAGTATCTCCTAACAATGAGCTGTTGGCTGTAATATTCAGCATCCTGTCTCAGAGGGGAGGGAGAAGAATGCACAGCAGGGCATTCCTGGGCACTGAGCAACTAGACTGTGACACAAAAGGAGACAAGGCAAAATCCTATTTGTAATACTAATGTACGAACAGAGTCAAGGTCTACATATCATGCTGGCTTTTACAGCACTGTTGCTTGCTCATTCTTTCCCTATATTTCTGCATTGATGACAACCTCGACGTGGCCAAAAACACTGACAGGCAAATAGCAATTGACACAAATAAATATATAATGTAAGTGTCTTCAGCAGCACAGACATCCCTATTTTGTACAAGCACTTGAGTTCTCAGGCACATCCCAAAAAACAAGTGAACGCAGCAGCACTGCATGGCAGCATCTCAATAAAGTGGCAGATAGCAATACCCCTCCTTGATGCCAAACAGGATTTTCTACGTGTGACTTTTATTTTTTTTCCTAAGTCAAGGGTTAATTCTGATGCTGACAGCAGCTACTTAAAAAAATTAGCTTCTTAGATTTGATTTACAGTGTATCCAGCAGCTTAGTGGAAAATAAATTAAATTCAATTCAATATAGTAGGTACAATTAATTGGAGAAAAATAAAATAAAACCTGCCTGGTAAATAACCATAGCCTAGCTTTAAGAAAACAGTTAATTTTAGGATCCTTTAAATGCACAGAAATTAGCAAATGTTTCAGTATGCTAATTTTTTTTAATTAAAAGATATTTCTGCAGTAAAAGCTCTTTCATATGCACTACTGATTCTTCATCAAACGTTAAGTTTCCAACTTAACACCAGTATAGCCGGTGGCAGCCTGAAGGTTTACCATCTGCTGCCACCCAAAGTCACGGTGGCCACCTTCAGAACATATGCATCAAAGCCCTGAGATAAGAGAGTGAAGGAATACTGCAGAAGTCAGCATAAGGGGAATCACAAACCCAGAGGCAGGCAAGAGGCAAGTCACCAGGAAAAAAGAACGTGGTGAACCATTAGTCACCCTACCGATCACCCAACCAAGGTCGCTGGGGACAACACCAGAAGATCTAAGGACTGCTCTAAACGCACTGCTCTCCTGCAGGTGGCTTTAACATAAATGCTGTCCTCCATCACACTGCAGACCTTTGCTTCCCCAGTCCTCCTTTCTTTTCTGGGCTTTTTCCCCTCCCTTCCTCCCCACCCAGCATCTAATACCGATTTTTTTCCAGTCTCCACACTTTCAGGACATGGCACAGGCCTGTGCTTTTTATTTACTTGAACAGGTTTTAACACTGATCAAAATAAACACCTTGAAACACATTTGCTTACAAAAATGTGGCTTTAAGTTCACTAACACGGGTTGAAAAACAGCTCGTGCCTGATCAAAGAAAATGGAATAGGATGTCTTTGTGCCATACCAGATACCAGAAAGGTTTTGAAGACACACCAGAGCGAAGGGATTACTTTAAAACCATCTCCATTTTGTTATTAAATTGCTGTTCTACACTGAAAAGACATCATGTAATAATGTCACCAGTGGGCCATTTATTAATTCTGGTCCTTATCTCCTAAACAAACACACTCTTATCATAGGATAGATTCTCTAGCAAAAGTTCTATAAACTCACAGATGTATCAGATGATCACCTAGGATTCTTCTCCTTGCATTTACCTCACCAGTTGGAAAATCCCGTTACAGGTCGTGACAGACAACCAGGAATGAGTCGAGTTGGTCACCTGAGCCTAGCATGAGTATTTGGGACTGCAAGAAAACCTTAGCAAGGGCTGGCACACAGCTGGGTGCCGCACTCAGGGCACAGCTGTGCTGGCTGTCAAGGCTACCGGGATTAAAAGATCTATTTAACACAGATTTATTCTCGTCACTTTTCAGATTACGCCACCCGGACTCTCGCTCGTCTCCCTCTGTCGTTATAAAAAGAGATTACATTTGGCTAATATGTATGAAAAATGCGATTATTGCTTATCCTTGTACCTGTGCAATATGAATTATCTTCAGTTTGCAATTATTCCTCCTTTCAAACCATTATTCTAAGGAACTTACAGCTCATATATTCTATGACTTGCAATAATAGTGTACTTAAAAGACAAACAGTGCAGCTTTAAATAATGCAAATGCTAAGAAAGCAGCATATATTCAAATCTGAATTTTTAAATACTTTTAGTTGGTTGGTAACATAGAGGAAAGTCCACGTTCTTAGAGCAAACTAAAAACTGGCCAATAAATGACAAATGGTGAAATACTAACCTTGAAAATATATCCAGCAGGTTTTATGAGACAATACAGTTTACAATATGAAATGCCACTCAGCATCACAGAGTAATTGCCTAGCATCAATTACATACTAAGCAACTTAGTAATAGTTAGGAAGACAAACTTAAATAATTTTGGTTTAAAAGATAATATCTCTATAAATTATTTCTTTCTGGAGGCCAGAACATGCATATAGTTCAGCCTGCACTGGAATATTCAATAATTTAATTTCTATTTTATAAAGGGAAGGGCAAAATCTGCGTTACTTTACCCAATCTTAGGACCATTCTATGTCAGATGAAACAAAACATTCACTAAAGTCAAAAGAAATTTTAGCGAGACAAACAAGAAAGAAGCTAGAGAGAGACTAAGGGTTATAACAACAAAACAATCAGAAAAGTTCAGACTGGTATAAATGGAAACACTTCAGGAAAACAAGTGGGAGGTGTTTAAGGGCAGGGAAGGCGGCACAGCACTCTTTCTAGCTGGGAGAGAGATCACATTTTAAAGTTGAGCAAGCTTTGTTACTTGGGGCTTGAAACCTGACTGTAGCTTAGGAATAATCCCGCAGCAGTAGGGGAAGGAAGGTAGTGAGCCAAGAAATCAGTTTTGACAACAACTCTGTAGTTGATTTGATTTTGTAGGACTTGGCAAGTCACTTAAACTAAAGGGTTATCAAAACGTAAAACAAGCTCTTAAAAGTTTCTTTATCAGTATTAATAGTTACTGTTATTACTCAGTTTCAGTTTATTAACCATTTTTGCCACTGCTATTTTCCATTATGCCATGTTTGGATGAGGAAAACTTGCAAGTCTGTTGAATTCATTATAACATGTTTGCAGCCAGTTTCTCTTTCTAACCTTCGTAATGAAACAAGAATGAATGTCTGTACTCGATTGTGCTGTTTATTACGGCTCCCTTTTCCCCACACCTCTTACGTACACACAGCCACTCATTCAAATCCATAAGACGATCTAAAGACACTTGGCAGTGTGCACCTGAAAGCCAGATGAGAGAAAACATCTGCTACAGTCCACTCAATTTCACAACTGCAACAGTCTTTAACCTCACCTCAAAATAAAATGCCGACTATTTAAGTTTCTAACAAACACTATGTTCTAACAAACACATAGTTACCTATGTCCTGTTATTCATGCACACACAGCACACACACTGCCATAAAAAGAGCCCATTTCTCCTATCCTCTGATTAAAATCCATTAACACTAACCATAACCTGTTTGAATTCAACTATGGGTCTGCAAATTATGCATGCGAACTCTACATATATTCTATATACTTCTGCTTTTTGGCACTTTCACTCATCAAGTAGACAAGTAGTAATCACACTTTCTAAATAATTAATAATACTGATTTGGTTCTTCTGCATATTTCTAAGGTCAATTCATTAAAATGTACTACCATCAGAGTTATGACTTCTCACGATAGCACAACAGCCACAAAAAATAACCTATAATTAACAGAATTGCTTCCAGTTCTTCAGAAAAGTTATCTACTTCTAGAATCCTCTTCAGAATCTCCCAAAATATTTTTAGCAAGGCCCTGATGAAAGTATTTTATAAGATTTCAGACTGTATAATAAAGCTTAACAAACAGCGTATTGAACAACAAGCCCAAACGTACAGACATCTGCAGAAGAACTGATCACAGTCACACCAGTGCCAATACAGACAATGTGGCTTGATGGGGGACCAGGGGAGGGGATAGAAAAGACATTAAAGACAGTCAATGGTTACAGAAGCATAGTTATTACTTAATGCACTCTGCTTTCAAGACGAAGCTTTAAATTGAATGAATCTAAATAACAGAGGGTTCTAAAGAATAAGAAATCAGGTTTGAAACAGCATTGTGAAGGTATCCAGCAGCACCATAACAAAGTCGTTTCTTTAGGGGCCAGTTATAGCTTCAAAAGAAAGATTTGCCTAGGGCAGAAACTCAGCACAGAATCTGCAACCTTGGTTTTTAATTAGGCAAATTTTGAAAGCAGAAATCTTTGCTATTCCAAAAAGAAGTTTTCTACTTTAAGGTACATGAACTGATAAAACAATTGATCATTCTTGGTTGGCGATAACAGTAGCTAAAATATTTAGATATTAGCATGTTTTCAATGCAGTACGTCTGGTAACACTAACAAGAGCTTTGCTGTCCAACCCACAGCACCTCAGAGCCCACAGCATTTGCAGGACAAAAGCAACCTTTATAATTAGATTAAACCTCTGTTTTCAGAAACCTACTCACAGGTAGACTCTTCCCATAATAAACACATAAAATACCTGCAAGCACCACCTAGTTAACCTTTGACACCATGAAGTGAGCAAATACAGCAGCAGCAGCACAATTCAAGAAACCTGGTTTCCTTAAGCAAAGTGTAGGTCCTCTTGGGTCCATTAATAGTCAGATTTATACCACAGCCTTTGCAAGAGAGAAGCAGAAGGATGGGAGGCGAGGCACAGCTATGGTCATTCTGTGAATTTTCACAATATTGTGAGGAGTTTAATAATGCTAAGGTCTCTAACTCTCTCAGATTCAGCGGAAAAGGGTAAACACAGCAAAAATTATTCAGGTGACAAGGAAGGTGGAAAGGCAGACGGAAAGGGAAAGATGGCACATTGGGAATAAACTAGGCTAAAATGAAATGTCTAATCATTCTGCCTAGCCTAAAACAGTTCTAAAAACCCGGAGTTTCAGGTAGCAACAAGCATTTTGCCTGTGAAAATGAAGCCAATTCAAAACACTTCAAGAGGCTTCAAAAGAAGAACAAAGACTGACACTACTCTAAGGAAAAGCACTGAACCTTTCAGCATTTAACCAGGTTAACAGCTGGTTTTCTCGAGGCAGCACTGCAGCAGGCAGACATCACTCTGGGCTTCAAGCAGCAGTGGGAGAACAAGTTTGCAAACCAACCACCACCATTTTTAAGTCCGTGTGTTGAAGCCAGTCTTGCACAGGATTAGGCAAGACAGCAGTAAAAATGCCAGTGGCTCATTACTATCCACACACCCATTTTCTGCTGAAACTGAAGCAGCTACCTCAGGGTTAGAATAGGAGAAGAGTATTTTCAGGCAAAACTCTGCGAGATGCTGAATCAGTTACAGACTTGTGCCCAAAAGCATAGCATCTTCAGCACTAGCTCTGAAAAATCAGAATCCATTTTCAAGAACAAACACTCTGTGTCATCTTTGTGGCTCCAGAGAGGATATTTACACATCTGTTTTGATTTCTCCATGATGTGAGCTTTAGAGCATATGCAATCAGAGAAAGAGGCAAAGAACAGTGATGGTGAGGAAGGAAGTGAGATGGTGCTTTAAACCAAAAGGCAGGGGCATCGTCTCTAGCACACAGATACATGTGCACATTTTTGCTTCATATTCACGTGCGTTTTGTGTATGCATTATAAAACCAAATAAAACATGCTCTGAACGTTTGGGCTTAAAGCAGCTTTTCATTTGCCTCAACTTCATGAGCACTTAAAAATATATGAAAAAAAGACAGTGTAGTCAGAATAAGATTAAGTTCATCATAAGGAGAATCTGGAAGCAGGTATGCAGAGTACAGACACCTGAAAGAATATTACTCCTTTTTACATACAATAATTAAACATTAACTCTGACCCCTATGATATTGTTTACACATGAGCATATCAGCTGTATACATGGGCCTGTTACTCCTCACGCACATCTCCAACACTAAGATCTTGTATTTTTGTCCTCACCAGAACCCTGATTCTTCCCAACTCTGCCTCAATGATCTGGACACATTCAGCTCACTCCTGGGACACTTACTAGAGCTGTGCTCAGAGAGATCTAGGAGATCTGATAACGCCAAGCTTCATTCTGATCAAGCACCTTCTCCAGTCACTGTTCATCATATTCAAACAAGAACGAAGATACTTAAAAGGTCTTTCTTCGTTCATTTCCAACACTTCTGCAGCCTCACATTGTCAGACTAATTCACAAAGTCCATGCCTGCTGCATCCATTTAGTGGCTACTAATTTAGTTAGTGCCTACTAATCCAACAGATAGGTGCTCTTTCCAACCTGTCTCTCTGATATGTATACAGAGTGGAACACAGGCTAAATTCTGTACTTACAACTGATAAAAGAAGATACAATGAATATGAAGTCAGAGCTGAGAAAACCTTGTGTGCTATAAAAACAACCATAATACCTAATGTATATAGCCCTCTGAGGAGAAGTTATCAACTTATGCACATAATTACAACAAAACAGGCAAAGAAAAACAAAAAAAATCAG
This sequence comes from Gavia stellata, assembly GCF_030936135.1. Lineage (NCBI taxonomy): Eukaryota > Metazoa > Chordata > Aves > Gaviiformes > Gaviidae > Gavia > Gavia stellata. Next base: position 10,217,337 of record NC_082595.1, read on the forward strand.
TCCCCGTAGCTAGGTTCAGTCCAACAAGAAAAAGAAACTGAGAAATACAGACCTTAAGAGACCAGCTACAGGTTTTCTGATGCACATTACAACTGCATAAATTGACCATGCATCAATACATCATGCACAAACCAGGGACTACATAAGGAACTATCAAAAGGCACAAGGGAATTGGCATGGCAAAAAGGAAATGAGCCTTTACAGCCTGCATTAGCCACTGCCACATTGCTGAATAATACATCATCTTAAAAGTATTTGGTAAGGTGATAACTAATCAGCATTATCAAAACAATGCAGCAATTCTTCTGGTCTCTTAATTAGGCTTGCAAAAAATCCGTATGGTCCTTTACTGTTTACAGAGGGGTATTACCCTGGGATTTTGGAAGACATTATTTGCATGAGTCAAAAATAAGCTTGGCTTCATTGCTGAATCTCTGTCTTGGTGGGGGATTTCAATTCCAAATTCTCAGGGAAGGAGAACAGTCATGTGTGTCCCCAGCCTCCACTTCAAGTGACAGTTCAAAAGTAGGAATTTCTACCCTTCTATATTTCAAGTATTCACCAGATTATTCAACTGAAAATACATCAACTCGTCCTTACCCCACAATGGTAACCATGACTTCATTTTTGAAAAACAGGCCTCATCCTATTGAATGCCACCAAACATGTACCTTATCCTTTACCTCAAATATATTTTGCATGACCTTACATGAATTGCTTAGATAAAAGCCTTTTTTCTTCTATTTTTGTTATTTTAAAGTGCAGATGCATTTGAGTCATTTTCCCCTTTTGTTTCATATCCTTAAGATCCACAGCTTCAAAGACAAAATGTCAGCATGCAGTCGATTTATGACTGAACTCTTGAAGAGACACTGAAGAATTACCTTGTCAATCACCCCAAGGACTCTGAAGGCCTTCAGTTCCTCGGCAGGGCTCCTTAGGTTCCAAGAGGGCCTTGAACTTAGTGATCCTGGAGGCTAATGGAAGATATCAAAGATTATACATCAATCAGGGTGGTACTTGAAGGAAGACTGCCTGCTGAAGCAAATGCCAGGCCGAAGGAAACTAAATTTATCATAAATCAGAGAGACAGAAGATGAAAGGAGAAGTTTTCTGTTTGTCCTTAGTGGGGTGGAAAAAAAAACAACTTGCAAGTAAATAAAAATTGAGATCACATTGAAAATAAACATTTTAAAAAGAAAAAATAATGAATTTTTATACTTTCTATGCTTAATGGAACCTGGCAATCGATTACTCAATTCTTACCACATCACAATAATCAAAGCCTTACAGGTATTCTGGACACAAAATAATTCAGAGACCACTGAGGAGGAGAAAGCAAATTAGAGGCTTTTTAAGTCTGAAGAACACAAAATACAGAATTATAAACAAGGTTCTCTGGTGCGCTTTATTAAATCCTTTTAATAACAAGGTGCACAACAGAAACGATTCCTAAAACTGCCTTAAAAAAAGGTAGCTAGCCATGTATCATTAATTTAGAAATTAACACCATAGCAAGAGAACTGGCAGGTGCTAACTATTCAAGTAGTTAATATACATAGATTTCTGTCCCTCCTATGTTTTGTAGTTTCTCAGGGCAAACTCAAAACTTGCGTGTCAAAGGAGGGAATGTTTCAACTGGAGGTCTTCTGGGACAAAGATCAACCTCTTAAGCACCACATACACCTCTGGCACGTTAACAAACATTTTCAGAAGTTTCTAGTTGCCAACTGAGAGAATTCATTAGATCCTCCTCCAAAAATTCAACATGCAGCTTCTAGTAGAACCACAGACCTGGATCTCTTCCTCACAAATAAGGTAACTTCATTTGCAGAGTTGTTGAATGCCAAACGCTTTTTAAGGTACACTTCTATTGCATAAAGGTAAAGGAAGAAGTTGACACTCCTTGATTTTTAGGCTTCTAAGGCAAAAGCTGTTTATCTAATTTGTTGGCATCCTGAGGCAATATTTAACAAATATGTCATAAAGGAAAACTGCTGGTAAGCAATTATGCTGTGGATTAAATGTTTAAGTATCAGGAAGAATCAAGAAATTTTTCCTCATGATCAGAAACTCCCAGAAAAACTGAAGATCCTCAACTAGGTAATTCCATTTGCTTCCTCCTTTGTGTTTCCCCTCCAACATCTTTACTGTGCTCTCCTCAAAGTCCAGAGCACCTTCCCAAAGCCCTCCCCAAAACTGGTTCCCCTTCACGTTGCCAGTCAACCACCTTCTCTCCTTCCAAATTCCTTCCCAAAAATCAGCGCTTGTTTTAGGATTGCCTGCAAAATTAAACAGAAAGGTACAAAAACACATGTTCAAAAAGCATGGAGAAAAGTTTGCTTTTCTTTTGTGTTCACCTACTGGGGTCTATGTTAAAAAGAGTTTATTATTTATCTTCATTTATCTATCTGGGTCTTATAGTTCTTTTGTCATGTAAACACTGCCAAGCAAGAGTGCCAAGAACAGTTAAGAGAAAACACTACATTCAAGGTTTTAGTATGAGGAAGAAAAAAAAAAACTCTACATGAAGTTTTTTCTCCAAATCTAATTTAGGTTCCACATTCTAGCAAGCTGTGGGAAGGTCAAGGGAGTTCTTTTGTTGGGTTGTATGTTAAGAGTGTGCAATTTTTCTGCAATAATGAAACATTTACTTTGAAACAAAGAGTTGTGCTAACACAGAGTTTATTCATGACAAGATTTCAAAAGCATTCTAAGGAATACATTTAATGAAATAGAATATTTCCAAATCCTCTAGACTACTATAAAAGATTTCCACTTCTATCTGCATGCTATTACACTTTATAATCATTCCTCCATAATCAAGCTTTTAAAATTCTCTTACGCATAATGTTTCAACCACGAATTAAGTTCATACATCTCTGCAGAAGTTAATAGTTGTCTAATAATGCTATAGAATAAGATTTCTGCACCCATCATGTCTGAAGAGCCCAAAAAAACCAGTACATTTTTTTGGGTCCTTCTCTAAAATATCGCCAATGGTGGCACAGTCAGTAATACTGTGTACACACATTGTTTTCCATATATGCATTCTACAGTCACTTCTTACCTTAAAATGACTAACAATCACATCCACATCTCCACACCTCTCAGTAGCTTCTCCATTTTTATCAGTTTCAGGTTATTTTCTGCTCTTTACAGTACTTTGGTTTCACTGTTGCAAAGTCTAATAGTGGAGCCCATTGATGAGGAGGCATCACATTCTGTTGTGAAGCAAGCTAGAAGCAAACTCTAAATACCCAATTCCCAGAACTACAGTAATTAAGCACTCTATGAAGCCGCCTGCTCCTCTAAACAGAGTAAAAAACCAAGCTCAGCATCTAGCCAATGATAAGAAAAATAACTAAAAAACAGCGCTCTCATCAAAAATAGAGGAACAAAAAAAAATACAGGAAAGAGTAACAAAAACTCAAAGGCTTCATTTGCCTTTAGAAATAAGGCATTTAGATTCTAAACAAAGTGGCAGGCTACCTCTGCCTGCAGAAGGCCTTCAGCAACCTGTCCAAATGCTCAGCATGCTGCCCAGGACCTTCTCTCCTGTGTCTAGGCCCTATATGTTTTGAAACTATTTCCAGACTACACTGAGCTGCACAGCTGGAATTATCTGACTTGAGATTGGAGTCACCAGTTCCTTTCCCACCCTCACCTTTTGGCTAGCATATGCTAATTTCAAGTGGAAAAGGATGACACTGACTGTGATGCTGGCCTCTGCAAAGACCCAGCAGCTTGTGGCCACCACTGGTCTTCAGAAGGCTATAGTTTTGCAAGCTACACAATGAAATATGGCAATAGCTCTTGCCTCAGTTTTGGCATGACTGCCAGCAGTTATAAGAGCAGGGGGAGAAAGAGAAGTACACCACCAGCCAAGCAAGAGGAAGGACCTCTCATGTTAACCTCACTTAAGGCAAGAGCACTATCCCTAGCCCAGTGACACAAACACCATTTGATGGGAAATGATTCTACTTCTGATGCTGCCACCTTTGACAGCAGTCACCACAGAACCTCAGGGTTAAAAATAAGAGCATTTCCACGAACACCAGTGCAGAGCTGCACATCAAAATGTGATCTCCCCTCGCCATTCAGAGGTCTGTGTTCGATTACTTCAGTAACCAACCCCCTGCATATGGCCAGACCCTGACTGCAGCAATGAGATGCCTTGTTTTGAAGCAGATACTGCTGGCCTGAGGTGCGAGGCTCCACATCACCGGTATGAAAGAGCTTCCAGCTCTCCTGGCCTGGCAGAACATCCTGACCCCTTCCTCACTCTGCACCACAGGAAAGCAAGGTTGCATCTCTGCACACATCTGAACGCGGACAGAGCTATGGTGTGCTTCAGAAGGTCCCCAGGGATCACCAATTTGGGACTGCATCTTCCCTGAAGCTGGGACACATCTGGGGTCATGCACATCTGGAACCAGCAGCAGACAGGAACGCAGAATGTGATCTTGGAAGCCTTTAAACTGAATTTCTTATTTCATGTTAAATTTACATTTCATGGAAGTACAGCAGTGTAGTTTCTTTACACTTCATGTAATTTTCATACACATTTAACGAGAATTTTAGAAAGTAAGATATCCCGTGAAAACTGCGAAGACTGAAGACTGCTTTTTCTGTTTGGGCATCAGGCTTGCATGTAACTCTTGCTACTAAATTGCTTTGAAAATCAAAAATAATTGACATTTTAAAAAAACAACAGTGCAAAAAGAGACAATTCTGAATATAAAAAATTGGGCATAAGTAGTACCAGAAATAATTTCAAAGAGTGAAAAAAAATACGCATTATAAAAATACCAACAAAGTTAAAACGGATCTACAGCCCGTACGTGTATCTGTGCTGGGCCTCACAGCTGACAGCTAGGTAAGTCTGCAGCTTTCTGGCGGTCAATCCAGCGTGATTCAAAGGCTGTTGCTGCAGCTCACACTCAGGCTTGGAGGTGGCTCCCCAGACCTGTGACTTATAAAGGGGCAAAGGAGAAAATACAGCTTGAGAATCTGCAAAACGGCCTGCTGCTACTGTCACACAGCATTCTTGAGCATTTGTCGTTGAGAAGGCCCTTGAGGCTGCCATGCTGCGCCTGAGGAGGAAGAGAAGGACAGCGTTTGCTGCAGCTTGTTCTTCCAGAAGGTCTGCTCGCCTGTTTACAACCTCCAGAAGCTGTCCACATCTCCCACTCCTATGGGTCACAGCAAGGCTTTTCCTCAATGTTTACAAGACCCTGTAAAGGGAGTTCCCAGTTCATGGTCAGTCAGTTGCGTTAGTTCCCTGTGCTTCTTTTCAGCCTTAAGAAATCTTCTATCCATCCTTAAGCCCTCTACCCATAACCTTTATTTTAACAGCGCCAAGTGTTCTCTAAACACGTCCTCTTGTGCTCCTCTCTTCACCACTCAGACTTGTCAGCAGCAGGGTGGTTGCTAAGGATGCTATCCTTGAGGGCTACACTATTGGCTTTTTGTTGAGGCAAGAAAAGTAACAAACTACTATTGTTCTTTGTTTGGTTTCCATGGCATCAAAGATAATTTTTGCTTCTCAGCTCTGAAATGCCAGGCCTTCGCCTCTAGGGAAATCTGCTCTTCGAAGAGGCAAGGACCTGGCATTTTGGGCTGCAGAAGAATAGCTCGCTTCCTTCTGCCCCAGGCCCCCAGACAAAAGCTGCCATGCTTTACCATCATGTGGTGTTCAGATGGCAAATGGGTGGCTTGGGGTGCGTTTAGCAGGCATAGTCTTTTGAGACTGCTGCACATGCTTCAGCACACAGCTGGCAGCCTGAGATTTTGGGAGACATGAGAGGCTGAGAGGTGCAGGACAATAACTGAACCTGCACTTCTGAGCTTACCTCTTCCCTTGCTGGACATTTCTCTGGCTTGGTGGATGAGAAAGAAGTAAAATGTCATGTCTAAGAAGGCCAAGTAAGCCTAGTTTGGATGCTGATCACTGTGGTTGTTCCTTGTAAGGGCACAACAGGAAACACAAAGCTATCTACACCAGACAGGGATGACAAAGCAGTTCTGCCTTGTAACATCAGGTGATGAACAAGAACACTTTGCCATAAATGCCAATGCTTGCTTACTAGTCAGACCTTTTCCTCCAAAGTGCACAGTCTCAGCACCCCCACTGCCCATGAAGTTCCCCACACTGAACCATGCTTCCCATAACCAAACTGCACTCTGCCCATTTTAATATAGGCACAGGTACTGCTAAAGTACAGTATTTGTCCATCATTTTCTTGCAAACCAATTTCAGTTAAATGGTTCAAACTGCCCTGGGCTAATAGGTGTAACAGCACTTGGCCATGCTTCTAGGAAAGGCTTCTTAAGTGTACTAACGCAGTGATTCTTCTCAAAGACTTGTGTCCCTCCAGCACGAAAGAAGCAATGAGACACCTCTTTGCAGATTCATGTAAGCAAAGAAAGCATTGTACAGTGTTATTTAAACATTCACATTTATATCCCCTCCAAGCACCAGCATTTGAACAAGGGATGGTATCAGTCAGCATGACCTACAGCAGTAGGAGGTGCTAGTGGTAACAGACTAGCCTTGCCCTAGCATGATGAAAGACATGTAAATAGCAATTAGAGAAACATCAAGCTTGTGTGAAGTGACAGTGCAAGGAGGCATACACACTAACCTTGTACACTATAGACTTAATTTCTTTAGGAGAAGGACACAAAATATCTGTATGTTTCCACTAGTATCTCCCAAGAATCACACTGTATATAGATGCAGGTCCTTTCAGTGCACTTATCACTGTCTGCACGGGGTGAAATAATTCACACAAACGCCAATATAAAATACCTTGGGCAGTAAAAAGGATAAGCAGTAACTAAGGTGCAAGAATTCAGGTCTGCCCAGCAACCAACATGCAGGAAGAGTCACATTCCTCACTTTCCTTAAGACACTAAGCCAAAGCACAGACCATGCCAATTCTTAGTGGTTCCTACCACTACCCGTACAATAACTTTGGGAGATAAATCCTTCTCCCAATTAACTTTCAGCTGTCATCTTGGAGACAAGCTGTTCCTCACCACAACCATCATGACCCATTGGCACCATCTGCCCTTGATGCCAGCAAATTCCAAAGCTCTAAGATAAAAGTCAAGTTTACGCATTATGAAGAACACCAAATAAAAGACATTAAAACACATGTACAGACTTAGGTAAAACAAAGCCAAATCATGGAAACATGGCTTTTTTTGTAAAAAGGAGATTAAACCACGTGCAACATTTTGCTTGTGCAAAATCAGATTTGCCCTAACTTGTCAATTTCCAGTTTCAACACAGAAGGAGAATGGTATTCTATTCTTCCTACTTTTTTTTTTCTTGTCTTATTCCAATTAATCCTGCTTTTCTTTGGATCTGCAAAGAAGGCATGTGCCTTATTCAGTACAGCATAAAAGAGGAAATACTTTACCTCTCAAGTTCACATACAAAAATGCAACCTATTTCTTCCTCCTTCCCAACCACAATCAGTTTTTAAACTTATAAAAAGGCAAAAATAGGTTGTTAATGGTTTTCTTCTTGTTCTGCAGTTTCCAAACACACGGAGGTTTTCATTCAATATAGATTCTTCCCCATTTTCAGGGGTGTTTGACCCAAAGAAAGACTACCTAGTAGGAGTTCATATCACTCCAAAATACTAAATTGTTCAAAGTACAATTCATAGCAGCAGCAAGACTCCAAATCTCACAAAATATAGCCCATTTGGAACATCCTCAAAATTGTACTTGTGGGCTCTCAACATAAAAAAAAGCAACCCTTCAAAATCAGTGTTTTTGCTTTTTTAACTTACTTATCAGGCAGTTGGATTTTATAAGGCTTCCTATTTTTGCAGCAATGGTCTCCTTAAAGCATTTTTAGATCTCTGTAAAATAAGCAGCAATAATCTTCTGCCCCTTTTGTCCTCACTTGATATAACTATAGAGAGATAGGAAGTTGGTAACTTTTATATTTACTACAATAGGGAGGTCATCGACAATCACACACAGTTTAGCATGACTGCAGTAAAAGTCTAAAGTGAGAACAGATAAGTCCCAGAGGAATTGGCTGGGGAATGGCAAAGCAGAAATTTATTGAGGGTGCCTTGGAATAAGCTTTGTTTGTCTTTTGTACAAGTACAGATAAGGGTGTTTCTGCTTAAGACGATGGGAATTACTACAGAAATTTAAAAAAAAAAAAAAAAAATCAAGAAGCAGCTGATCATTCAAGCACGTCCAAGAAAGCCATCTGAAGGAATCAGGAAGAACCTTTGCTCAATTAAGTACTTACTTTATGGGAAATTCATCTCTCATCCTCCCTGCCATGTGCTTGATTCGCTTCTGATACACCATTATGTGCTAGGCTAGAGAAACCACTGGCCTTTCTGCTCCCTACAGGACCAAGCAATATTCTCATGGGAAAGTCAAAAGAAATGTTATATTCTAGTGGGTTTTCCCCTTTACCTTTAAATTCTTTAGCATGATTAAAAATGTTTACATCATTAACTGCGGAGTAGAAGGAAAGAATGCAAACGAACTGGCCTGGATTAAACCAAGCACTCCTTGTAATGCTATGAAATGCAACCAACAAGAATCAAAAAAGAACAGCAACTTAACAGAAACGTAACATCAAAATACTGCTCAGGCCTTCTGAAAGAGAGAAGTTCTAGACAGTTTTTGAACCTCAAGCTCAAATATGCTTTGCTAAAAGACAGGACAATTCGATTATATCAAATTCTGGTTCAGAAAAAAAAGAAATTAAAGCTTACCACAGAAACAGATGCATCTTCAGAGGATTTATGGTAGAGACTGGAAATTTTTTCTGCACGCATAAGGTATTCTGCAGTCTTCCTTTTCACTGCTTCTCGACGAGTTGGACTTGATTCACCTCAATGGAGAAAAAGAAAGTTATTTTTTATATATATATAGAGGTATGAAGTAATCAAAGCACACGACTGCTTTGATTCTACCTTTTTGATTTCCTTTGGGTTATTCATAATCAAACCTACAGATATGCATCTTATAAAAAGCAAGTACTATGATCTCAGAGTTCTACAAAAATAACAGTTTTAGCCTTGCCATAGTCTAAGGTAAATAAAAAGTCTTACCTCATTTTTCTGTGATCTGGTATATGTTCCTATGGTAACATAAGTAAGAACTGAAACAAACCACTGATCTAAACGTTGTACCCAAAAAAAAACTCAATTAGGGAAGATACAATGAGACATTTACAACAAAACAAGAAAGAAACTTGGTTTTTTCCCCATGTTTCTAATATGGGCTTTCCTAAGGATAAAAGAAAGTCAGAAATTCTATCAACAGCCAGAAGGTAACATGAGAGACACCAGGAACTCTTGCTCACAGCTTCCCAATGCTACCTGCTCCTTGCCTATTGGCTTGGGGTGACACAGGAAGAAATGGAAGAAGCGCTTGCACCAACTACTTCACTTCACAGATGGCTGAACAACCTTTGTGTTGTATCTAATCTATCCAAACTCTTGCAAGAGGTGAGAATACTGTGATACCGCGCAAATTCTGGATTCACTCTAAAACTTAAGGTTTACGTTCAGGCTTCACATCATGAGCAGTATATTGTTATAATAGAATCAATTTATGATGACAACACCCAACCATTCAACCACCAAGCAAAGATAAAAAGATTGTGAGCCACAATTGTTATAACAGAGAATTGAGATTGCTCTATTGAAAAATAGTTAGACAACTGTCCCAGAAGAAGTCAGAGCAATAGCAGAGACTTCATATGGCCCTGACAACCTCTTCCAGCCATAAATGAGGCCATCCAAGACTTGCAGAAACACAGCCTTGGCTGTGACAGGCTTCTGCACCAACAGGTGCAAACCAGCACCTCTTGCAAACCGATGCTCAAACAGGGCAAGGAACTGCAAGGATATCTGCCTAACAGCTACTCCACATGAAAGACAAGGCAAGGAACAGGAGAGGTAATAAATTAAACTCGCAAATACACAAACCCTAACAGCAGATAACAGAGCCAATAACAAAGACTAGAACTTGTAAGACACTGATCAATGGGCCGTGAAAGGAACCTCTGAGTGTAACCTTGAAGAAGTTCAACCAGAAACTTGGTAACTGATAAGAAGAAAAAAGAGGATTATTGTGGGTTATCAAGAATGAGTCTCATAAAGAGAAAACTTATTATGGGATGTCTGACAGAGAACTTACTCTGTAAACGCTTGCATGCAAAACTTACTGTGGGAGGTTTTCAGGGGGGATTGTGGCAATGTGTAAGATGTGAGATGTTTAGGGGCAGGACTGAAGGTGAGGAAAGGGAGGGGTCAAGGTGGAGGCGGGGGCACAAGCATGAGAAAACAGAGGTGGGAATTACATGGGTAATTGTGTGTAAAAGCAGGCTGCTGCTCAATACGCTTGTCTGACCGAGCCCTGTACCTGACCACCACTGTCTGTCTTACCTTCTTATTAAACTCTACTCCTCACTGTTTTCTGCATGAGTGTGCTCATTATTCTCTGTGCATAAGACACGCCAGCAAACTTCAAGCCAGATAAGCAGGCAAGGCAGACAAAATGTCTGAGAGCTGGATCATACAGCTGAGGGACAGCTACCAGAGAGACCTGAACAGCAGGTCTTTCCCTGACCAGCAATAGTTCAAAAGAGGTTGGTCTGTTCAGGCTGTCTGTGGTTATGTAGGCATCTCTAAAGGCAATATCCTTCTGCCTTTGTCAATCTGTTTGTGGTCAACCATGTCCTTACAGAGTACGTGCATGCACATACAAGCCCCTTTCAGAAATATGCACTCAGCTTCACTACCGGTAGGACCCAAAGAAGGTGTAAGCTGCAGTGATGTCTCTCCAGCAGCTCAGGGCAGGAGGAATCACTGTGATCCTTCAGTCAGCCGGATCTGGCTAGCTTTAACACTGACTCCTTAATAAAGGAGGAGGAGCAGATTGTCTGACTGCTCAGTATTCCCAAAACACTTTCAAGATGTCAGATAATAATGAAAAATTAAGTACAAGGTCTCTTCAGAAAGTTCGTGGAGAGTTCCTCTGCTGTAGGTTCTCAGAGCTGCTGTTTTCCCCCTGCCCCACGCAAGAGGGAATGAATCATTGCTCTTGCTTCTAACAATCCTTAGACTCAGAAAGTGAGGAAGGCAGGGGCTCTTTTCCGCTTTATGTTGCCATGGTCTACTACTAGTCATTTTGACCCTGTTATAATAAAGACTCCCTCTCCCTTTCATACCATGACTACAAACTACCTAAACACACAGAACCGTCACACAGACGCTATCAAGAATAAGTAGAAGAGTCTTACGATCTACTCCAAGTTCTGCTACAAGTGATCTATTGTAAATCCTATTACCCACCTCACAGCAGGAAGGAAAAGTGATTGTCACCTCCTTGGACAGAGACACATAGCCCTGCTCTGCAGACACCTTGGACTACACTTGGTTTGGGAAGAAGCTGGACAGTCAGAAATTCAGTGCACTTTCAGCATGCAATATTATGGATGTGTAACAATTTCTTAGTAATTTCTCTCATTCTAAAGACAGAGGAAACTTTGTACCAGGTCCAGCACCTCTAGTATCATCCTCCACTTGGCAGAACTCATCTGGGGAAACTCCCCTAGATGAGACTGCCAGTCTTATTCTCACCTAGGATTAAAAAAAAATAACACTCAATTGTTGGAACTAGGATTTGGCTTTATCAGAAGAGAACAGATACACAGTATTTTATAAATGTGTGTTGCAATTTCTTAAAACATGACTAATGCTCTTGCTTTCATCTCTACACTTAATCTTATGGCACCATAAAACTTTCTTGTGCCGATCCACTGATGATCACCCACATTCTCTTAGACACACGAAGTGGTAATCGCTCAGGGAAAACAAGTCATCTGCACAGCAACAATAAACTCTTCAGCCAGCGTTTTCTTCAAGCAGACTGGCAGAAAACTGCTAAGTTAGTGTCTAAGGCTATCATAAAAGTCAAGATTATTGCTTAATCGTTAGTTATGTGTATTTAGTTGGGGTTTTTATTGCCTTTTTTCAATGCTTCAGTAATTTTACAGTAATGAATGCAAACAAGCTGGGATGTCTCCTTAGAGCTGTCTTTGTTCTCCCTACTTTCACAAGGCATTAATTTCAGTTTTCCTTCTATCTTTCCTTCTTGAGTAATTTGTTAAATAATATTTGCAAACTGTTCACTCACTAAAATCTTCAGCTGTAAAAGAGGGTGTGGCTTCACAAAACAATATTTACTGAACAAGTTCTTGCGTCTTATTTGTGAATAAGATCATTAACAGTTCAGTCTCTGAATACTGTAACAGGTGGATTATGGAAGTAGGATTTTGGCTTTTTATTCTTTATATTAGTTTAACCAAGAAAATGTAAAAAGCTGCATTCCAGTACAGATTACCATTTAAACAGCCAGTATCTCACAAAAATCTGTAAGGAAACACAGCATATGAATTAAAAAAAAAAAAAAGAAGTTGCTTAACAAGCCTTAAACACAGGATGATGAGTAATAATAAAGACCCCATTAAACTAAAATAATCTTTAGCATTTATGCCAAATTTCAGGTCATAGAACTCTTCACTTAAAACATAATAAATCACTAAAACACAGTACTAGAACAAATCCTTATATTTGACAGATGTTAAAGCTGTGATGCAGACTTTATGCTTGCGTTTTTTTAAGGCAATATTGCATTTTGTTATGGGATAGTGTTTTTAGTTATGCAAAACGTCTACTCTAAAAAGAATCCACTAATTCATTCCTAGTTAAGACTTTTTGATTTAAAGACTATGTGAACATACTGAGCGCCTGTTTCCATTCTGTGGTTAGCCCACAATAATCTAAAGAGGTATCTCTCTTTAATTACAATTTATAACTTGAAAGGCATTTTTCTTTAAATGGCAGCAAAGAGGAAATATTTAAACTGTGTCAAAGCCTTTGATGAATCTTTACAACTGCTCATAAAAGATCATCCTGCTTAAAATAATATTGATTTTTCATTTATTTTCCTAGATACTAGAAGATTTATGTTTCATCTGATCAGGATCAAAGCTTCTCCCCCCTCCTGATCACTGGGATTAAATCAGCAATGTCATTTTACATGTTTAAAAACTACACTGCTAAAGCAAGATATAAAAGTGTAGCAGGGCTGATCATAGAAGCCTTAGAATAAAAACCCCTCAAGATTCCCTGCCCCTCTCCCTCTGCATTTGCTACAGAGCAGCTGTGCCTCACACAGATTCACATGAATGAAAATATTAAGGCGAGAAACCACCCACTTAGTTTATTTTCCATATGACTTTCCTGTAATTATTTTGTAAACTGTTCACACAACAATATATAAAAACATCTGCAAAAACAGGTAATTAATGTGTCAAGCCAAACTAATGCATTTTTTATGGTGTCCATGCTTCGTCAACTGTAATTATAACTCTTTTTAAGCAAATGATGATGTGTTTGTTGCAATGTGCAAGTGGTTATTTTAGATGCTCTGTTTACTATTACTGCAAACAGAATATAAAAACTCTACAGCTACTTTGTTGCACATATAAGCCCTAATCTACGCAAGCACAAGCAGGCTGCTCCCCCATTTTCCAAAGGCTTTGCCTATTTCAAAGAAATAAAAATATCTTAAAATAAAAATTGGCTTTGGAAAGGCTGACCAGGCTACCCGCTGACCAAAGTAACAGTAGCCAGGACATTAGGACAGCAGCCAATGATTTAAAATTTGTTCTTTAATTTTTATTTCTCAGGACAGCTCAGCTACAATGTATTTACAAAAACAGACATTCCTCACAACATTCAAATCATCTTGAGGGTTTGATAGAGGAAAACCACAAATATCAGAATAATTGTGCCATTGAGTTCATCTGTGACTTGCCTGCTTGTTTTCCCATAGTCCACTGATCTGACTGAAAAATAGAGAGAAGCAGCATTTCCACAGAATAGGTACATAGTAGGAGCATCTGGGAAAATAGCAGTATTTTTGTTTGTCTTCTATTCAAGAGAGTCTTCTACTCACACCTCATAGCACCTCAGAAGAGTACATACCTTTGAAAAATTAGCTAACTCAATGTTGAAGTGTTAAGGTGTTCAGCTCAGTTAATTGTTTATTCAGGAAGCAAATCTTCTCTAATTCTACTGTATAAGAAAATTACTTATGTTCAGGTATTAATAGCAAAAAGCTATTGAAAGGGGGCCATACCCAATAAGCTCGAACAAAAAAAAAAAAATATCTGGGCAGTAAGGACCATGAAAATATCTGTCCTTTTCCCCGAAATAATCTGGGGTAATAACAGAACACGTCTCAGGTGCATAGAAGTGCTCTGAAACTTGCTCTGGTCTTTAACTACTCTCCTCCATACATCTAGGATGAAGTCACATGGAAGATGTGTCTCTTACTGGACAGTAACAAAGATAGCTCTAGTCACCATTTGCCACTAACAGATACAACACCCCACATTCAGTAAATCACAGTATATAGCACCCACCCAGGAATTCTAGATATTCCTTCCTTCCTTTGTGTCTGACCACCTCCAAATCATCCCCCACCAGGCATTACAGATCTTCCTCAGGAAGAGCCAATTTGTCAGGACAACATCAGTGCTCTCCCTACCTAACTAGATGCTTGACTAGGATGTGGATATTTCCACAGAAAAGGTAAGGCTAAAAAGTTAGCATTACCTGTCCCAATCGTCTGTAACCTCCATATTCCAAATCTTCCTGCTCTTCTCTCAGAGTTACTAAAAATATACATGGGCTGCCTTTATTTAAGAAGATATCAGAAGAGATTTGCTCCAGGAAGGAATGTCCTCTTGCAGAACAGGCTACAAGGAACTTGTGGGAGACTGCCTGTTGTGCTAACCCCAAACTCCATGTTCTTAACAATTTAAACAGTAAAACTTTCTCTAAATACTGAAATCTTCAATGAAACATTTATAATTGCCAAATCTAACAGCTATAATACCATTTTTTATTTTTAAAAGTTTCTTTATCTTCTTCACAGTCTTCCTGCACGTATCACCCAGCTGGATTGCTGAATTTTTCAAAGAATTGCTCTCTGTAAAAATGCAAGGGAGTAAGCCTTAAAAGATTTATTTCTTCTCACAATGAAAAGAGGTTTAGCAGCACCTTCCTTATTAGTGGGTAGCCCAGCTGTTATTTTTGCCTAATTGGTTCAAGAGGACCTCTGTTCTTCTTAGGGCAAACACTTCTTACATCATGTGAAGCAGACTCCTTTGTCCATATTAGCCAAACAAAAGCTCGGGCACACCGTAAGTGACAATGCGACACATAATCCAGCACAGGTTTGTGACCACTGTGGACACAGTTTTATAACCCCGAAATTTATTTCAGGAAGGGGAAGAGTTGCTGAGTTTGGAACGAGTCTCCACCAGTTTTCACAGGAGAGTGGGTAACCTTTAATTTTCAAACAATTACATAAGTGAAATGTAGCAGATGCTGGCATAGATGGACAGTTCAGCATCAAGGAAAGATGCTATAGATTTTAGCAGCAGGTGGCAGTTTGGAATTGAGAAATAAGCCTGCTAGCTCATCGTCTCTAGTATGCTATATATTATATTAACGGTGAGTTACTTGGGGTGGTGGCCAAATTCTGCTGCTGAAAAAAGACTGTAAATATTAAAAAGTAGGACCAAGGTTGAGCCCATTATGGTAAAACAGTTTGAAGTGATCTTTTTTCCTTTTTTTTTTCTTTTTAAACATTTTGAAAGAGTCAAAAATTATTAAGATGCATCACATTTATCAGGACTATTCTTTCTTGCTTTTTGAAGATTGAGGACAGTACTGTACTCTAGCAACCAAGAAGAAAAGCCACTTAAAAGTGAAACCTCACATGCTGAAGCACAAATGTGGGACAGTGAATGAACACCTAAGAATTCTTCTTCCAACTTTCCAGTATGCTCATAACTATTTTGTCTATATTTTATACACCATCTTCATTACAGGTTGCTCAAGACACTTACAGATCTACTCTTACTGGGAAGTTACCAATTCTGCATCCTGTAGCAAACATAAGGTTACACACCAGTGGTGTAAACGTCTAGGTAAACACCTCTCTGGAAAAAAGAAATGTTGGCATACGTTAAGGTTACGTAGAAGAATGGTGTGGGTGAAATGTGTTTGAGTGATCAGTAAAGCAAGAGTCAATAACACTCAAGATAAGAAGAAACATAACTTTCCAGAAACACCAAACAACAAACATCTGATTGTAGAGAAACTCATGTCAAATCCACAAGAAGATGGTAGCTTTTCACATGCATGTGAGACTATCTGGAAAAAACTAAAATGAATGGTCACACAGCAAACACCATTTCAGGGAGGAAAAGCTTAACTTCTCATCTACCTGCTAAAACTTACAGTCTTCACACTGTGAGAAATATCTTTGAACACTTTCCTGTAAAACTACTTAAAAATAAGGAGGAAAAAAAAACAAAACCCAAAAAACTGTGACTGGTGCAAGACAGAAGGACAAGCAGTGGCATCCCAGCACAGATGAGGAAACAAAACAGTGACAGCAGCACAAGCACCACAGGAACAGGAGGAGAGCACTCTGACAGTCAGAGCAAGGAAAGAAGTTACACAGGCCACCATCACGTAAGATAGAAGATTTTCCAAGTTGTCTGCATTCTTCCGTCTGAACTAAAAGGACAAGTCCAAATCAGAATTAGCAACCACAAACACTCCTTGTTTCAGAGCAGAGGAAACCCAGGCACATAGACACCTATCCTTTCAAGTAAGAACAAGTTACTGCAGTTTGTGGCATGAAGTATTACAGAAAGAAAGAGAAAAATGACAGATGAAAAAACAACTATGAGATTCATCAATTGTGATGGTCTAATACGACTCACAGCTATGTATTAAATGTAACTCATATGTACTTTTATATAGTACTACAGGAAATGGTATCTTTCGATGAGCAATCACTAAAATCTCTACAACGCAAGAGAAAGTGGCAGGCCCTGTAGCGATAAAACCTATACTGGTCCCTCTATGCAGCTCTAAAGCTAGACAGGCTATTTTAAGATACTGGAAGGGAAAAGGAGGAAAGAGGACAGGAAAAGAGAAAAGAAGGATGTGAAAAGAGAGAAGCTGTATATGCAAGAACTGTGGCAGAGGTGGGGGGCAAGGAATCAGAGCATTGATTATCATGCAGCATCATGCCCTTAAACATATCTATAAAATTTTTCTATTCCAGCTAGTAATTTGCCTCAATTCACCTACATTGTCGGAGGCATTTAATTCTGCAACCAGAGACTTCCATTTTCTCACCTAAGGACAGAAGCGGCACTGTAACCTAGATCAGTCTGTTCTGCCTACACTTTATGCTGGAAGAAGTATGGCAGCCCTACTAGGTCTTCTGATGGGAGGTACAAACCCCACATAGCAACAGTCAAAAAAAGATTAATGCACTTAGCTGCAGCTAAGTGCTGGCTAACAAGAGCTGAGATAAAAGGCTGTGCAGGCAGGAAGACACGTCTGTCAAAGAGGCTGGGCTCAAGCAGCAACATGGCAAGGAGCTGCTATGAGGACAGACTCAGAAATATTGGAAAGGTCAGATCAACACCAAGCCAATGCAGCTAGCTGTGACCCCCAGAAGAAGGAAGAAAGAACAGATTTTTTTTAAGGCCCACCTCATCACATATTTATTCATTCTTTAACAGCCACATCCTAAGCAACCACATTCAGAGTCATCTCTGCATCATGCCCTACATGTTGGCTTACAGGTATTTCTACAATTCACTTTTACAAGTATTGTAAGACTCTAAGTTGTGCAGCAGGTGCTAAATCCCAGACCTTTCTCAGCCTCTTGGTGCAAAGAAGTCTTGCAGTTTAAGTGGAATTTTGCCTTGAGTATTCCTTTACATAGCTGAATCTGGCTGTATTTATACACTAACCGACTTTACCACACCCTACTGGCAGATGCTATATTTTACTGCTTTACCAGAATGAAGTGTCTAAACCCAGTACTTTTGCATATGGAGTGACATCACTCAGGGTGATTGATCCAGCATCTACTGCACAGTGATGGATCCTATAGCACTAATTTGCTCTGAAGCTCTGTATGGAAGCCGACACATTTCAGTTATGAACAGCGCATAGCCGATATTAGCATGGGTTTCGGCATCACTGGAAGCACAGTGGGATTAGATGACTTTAAGCAGACCACAGTATTTCCAACATCCCCTCTTAATCTACCTGCTTGTCAATAGACAAGTCCTCTCACAAACATTTAACCTTCTGAAACAGCAGCTGTGATTTCAAGGTTGTATGAAGCACTAGGAGAGAGGGAGCACTTTGCATGGTTACTTAGAAAGCCCAACCCAAACAGTCCTACAGCATCCTCACAGTCCAATAGCAGGAAACGGACAGTTTTCAGCTCCTTTGGAAGGAACCGGGGGAGGAAGGTTTTGCCTTGACTGGTTCCAGCCTCAGTGGAAACATAAAGCTACAACAGCGAATAAGGTGAGTGATGATACACCATAGGAGTACAGACGTCTGAGATAAGGTCGGGGAGAATTACAGTCACCCTGTCATTAACCTTTCCCTGTGGGGCCCAGCACATCTCTAAGGTTTCCCTGCAGACATCAGCTCACACCCCAGTGCATCTTCTCAGAAAGCAGGTCTGTTGTTTCCTCAAAGACATTGCTCCAATCAGGCACAGCTGCTGGGTAGCTCAGAAACTGCCTAAGAGATTGTTACTCTCAATGAGAAACACTACTCAGAGGACTTAACAAGTGAAAGGAATTTAAAATAGCTACTGTGTTGTAACAGAAGTTGTCTTCATAAGTGCCATTCAACAAACAAGCAAAGGTGCTTTTCACTCTGGAAGCCAGAAAGGCACTCGTGGAACAGCCATGGCTCCTCTTCCCCTTTTCATAAAGCACTGTCTTCTTGGCATTCTGTCAAGCATGCTCCTGTTTGCATCCCTGGCTCCATCACAAGTTCAAATCATAGCACATCATAATCCCAGTAATTAGGCACAAGTTGGTTTGTTTTCAGAATATCCAAAAATATCATCTAGTTGTCCAAAGTATTCCCAGCATTTCATTGTATATGCATTTCTGGGTTAAAAGTCAAAGTCATTTTAGCAAGGTTCCAGTAATTTGTGTAATTTTTGTTCCAGCTCTGTTTACTGGATAAACATTAAAATAGCACAGAGCAGTGCAAAACTGACATTCACAGCCTGCTTTCAAAGACACCAGTAGCTTATCTAGAAGTAAAATACAGATACCTAGAAAACAGCTTGTGACTGCTAAGCTGGCTTAAGACGCACCACATACTTCCTGCAACAAGGTCCATGATGCCTAGCTGAACCAGCCACCTAAAGCAAAAAAAAAAAAATATTCATTGTGCCCAGCCACAGCTGCTACACATGTGAAAACAAACACCCCAAATCTCTGACAGAGTAAATGGATCATCTCCCTTCATATGTTAACGTGTAACATGGAGCCTTGTATGTAACAGACCAGCAACGAACACATTTGCTTTCTAAACTACATGGAACAGACCCTGTACTTTTCTACACAAATTAGACTGACCATATTGTGAAGCATCCTCGCTTCATCATGTGCCTGAAGTTATTGAAACCCAGCAATAAGCAATAGTGTTAACTCTGTGTTTATCACACAGCTCAGACTGCCCAGATCCATAATGGATATAATGTGAGAACAGTTGGAGTTGTAAAAAGAGGAGCAGTTTATACAGACAGGACTCCCTCCTTTATTACAAAAAAATTCTTTCCATAATTTTAGCCTCCTGATCTATTTTTTTCCTAACATAAACTATGTCCTACACCAAAGTCAGGGAAAGCACTACTTCGCATAAAATACAGTTAACTTCCAGCCTAGAAGTTGGTGGCTTGCTATTGATTAGTACATTTTTTCCATCACTAGGCCTGAAGCAATGCATTGACCTCAAAGTGCCCTGACATGCTAACAAAACAAAGGAACAACTGTATTTGTGAGCCAAAGTTTCTATCCATTAATATACTTATCTTCTAGTATGCTTAAAAAGGCAGAAGATTTGAATTCCCGAAGGTTTCAGCTTCTGGAGAATTGTTTAACCATCCTATACAACCCTTACAGACCTGCCTTCCAAAAGCTCCAAAATCCTGTACACAACAACACCCAGGAAACGCAAGAGGGGCAGCAGAATCAATACGTATTCATATTCAGAGGAAAAAGGAAATTATGGCAGCCATTCCATCTCACCGCACACAAGGGAGCACTGGTATAAATGAAGCGGGGAGGTACAAGAGGTACAGGTCCAACTGATAGCCCAAGGGCTCTGCTGCCAGTCCAAGAACGCGTTCTCTTCCTTCCCGCTGACAACCATGTTTAATATTAAATGCATGTACAGAGCAGAACTACGCCCAAGGGGTATAAAGAGCAGATGCCCAGAGTCCAAGGTATACACCAGCCCCTCTGAGCACTTCATTCCCCAAGTGACATGCAGATCAGGCCTTGTGACAGGACTGTGAATAGGACATTAAAAGATTTAGTACTAAAACTCTGCAAGAGCCTAGCAGAGGAAAATACATATGCACCTTGCACAGTATAAGTAACACTACTATACTTGTGAGAGCATGCACACACAGAGCTGAAAGTCAAGATGTGCATTTCTTTGGTTTAAGCATACGCAATACCTGCCTCATCTCACATTAGTGCCATCAGCTCAGAGAGCTGGAAAGTCATCAGGAAAGTAACAGACTCAAGTGTGCTCCGACTGCCCTTACGGAAGCCAGCTACTTGTAACTAAACAAAACAAGTCTATAAACTTGCAGTAATAAACTTACTCATACACGATTTTGACAAGGCAGCCTTAAGTAGTAAGTAGATCTTCTTGCACCAAGCCTAAAGGAGCATCTGGCAACAGAGACACTCTTTACTTTCAGATACATCTAACCAACTTATAGAGGCACTACATTTCTGAGGTAATCCTGAGAGAAGTTTCAAACACAGAGGATGGATGATGTTTCTTTTTCCCCTGGCACACTTGTTACATTTCCTGATTGCAATTCTTATGTGTCAATTTCTATTTCCTTGGTGCCACCACGTGGCAAAAATATGTATTACCATTTAACATGCAAAAGCCACTTCCAGTCCATGCTAAAGAGCGGCCACGCATTCTGCAATGGCTGTACACTGAAAGGCAATGTCACTTTATATGTGTGTGTAAGCATATATGAACACTGTGTTTCACTTTCAGATATTACAAAGGTTAACTTACACAAAATAGTCTAAAAATAATCAATGACAGAAGATCATAGGTATTTTGTAACAATTGCACCTTTATCTTTGAAAGGAGCATGTTATTATCCATGTGAAATACGTAACCAGGGGTGTTTAAATAGCTGAAGTGATTAAGTTAATGCTGGGGGGTTTTTTATTGCAACATACAGTGACTATTCACATATCAACACTAAACATATCACCCTCAAAGCAGCTGGATTAAAAGGCATGATATAGATATTTAGCCATGGTTTTTTGTTGGGTTTGGGTTTTTTTTTTTTTACTGTCCTCATCGAGCCTGAGAAGGCATATATATTTAGGCATTTGAATCAGGCTTATCATTATAGAGAAGGACATCAGTGACTCCTTGCCAGTTTGCAGAAGCTGCAAAGAGAAAGGACACAAGATGAGCTGGATCTAGCCAAATCTAGTGTAAGTGCCCAGCAGAGGATGAACATGCATTTCCTTTCCACCTCCACAGCCATGCAGGGTAACACAGAGAAAGAAGAAAGAAGAGCTGACTGCTAAGAACTAGCTGTGTACATTTGTGTTCCCAAGAGATAAGGTGCCAGGTAAAAAGCAACTCACTTCTGTTATTCCGTTCCCTGTACTGTACAGATGTAATGTCAGGGACTGCACAGAAAAAGTTGCAGGTGCTGGCTACATATCTCTTCATCCATCACGAACACCTCTACCCACACACACAGGTACCACCACTATAAATTTATTAATAACCCCCACTGTACTATATGCATCAGGAAAACATGGCAGAATATCACAATTCTCTAAGACCCTTGAATTTCTTCCTAGCCTGAAAAGCATGGATATCTGTGGGCGAGAGAAAAGGATTAGCAGTTGTCTGAGGTAGCTGGATGAGTAGCTAGTCAACAGCAAAGAAGCAAAAGTCCTTAGAGAAAATGTTAGCAAATGTAAGTAAAAAGCTCAACCCACTCTAGTTTAACGAGTTATTATGCATCAGTTGAGCAAGTCACCTACAACACATGCAAGAATGGCTTTCCACAACTTCAAGGTAAACATATTACCATAAGGATTACCATGGATTCAAAGCCAACATGTTTAATCACTGCCACAAGTCAAGTACGCATTCATAGCTACCACAGCTCAACTGATGTGCGATAGCCTGACTTGTGTTCATGCCCTAACAGTTTGCAACTGTTTAATAAAGAAAGCTTTTTGAAGCTGAAACTCAAACTGCCAGTTTGAAACTGCATCATAGCAGCCTTGCATCATGGCAAGAAGACAGAAGTGGTTATGATGAAACAGGATATTCTTCAGAAGACCATAACTGAATGGCTCACAGGTCTATGAAGAAGCATATTAGTAAAGAAAGAATAGCTGGGCTCTCCAACAGAAAGATTGCCAGCACATTCAATATCAAGAATGAAAAGCATTTTGGTAACATGGGCAAGGAAAGATAGGATGCTATTGAAAAGCCACAACAAGCAGCAAAGCAGTAACCATACTGACATCACTGGGACTTGAAAAGAAAGAGGCAGATTTACTTTTACCAAAAAGTAAAAAGGACACTTTAAGGCTATGCACGTATCTCGGCCCACACCTCTATTTTTCATCAGTAACCTATCCATTATTTTCTGCCAGGCCCCGTTAGAGCACCTCAGGAGCTAACTTTCATTCCTAGAACCGTTCAGAGGGTCTGGACCACTGCTGTGCATCCTACTGAGATGCAGCAAAGGCAGCTTCTTGTATGTGCTTTGCTACATTAGCATTTAGTTTCAGCTCTGGAGTAGCATAATGCATCTGTGCTGTATACTGTCAAACAAAGCCACAATTCTAATCTTACTCATTTGATCTGTGTGGGACAGAAGCACAATACACAGACTCTGAATTCACTCCAGGAAAGAACAAATCTTTTCCCGTGCTTTATAGTTTTAAGCTGTTGTTGGACAAAATGCAAATATAGGAGGTTATCACTCTAGATTCTCAAGAGCTAGAGATGGAAGAGGAAAATTGTTCCCTGACTGTCAAGGTGCAAGGAGACTCCCCAGAAATTCGCATATAGTTGTATCTGGTCAGTTAACAACAGCTTTTGCAGACATATATTGACACACCTAAGCCTTCTGGAAAAAAAAAAATCCTGTTCTCCTCCAGCAGTGCAGGCATGTATGTTTATATGCATCCTTTAGCTAGAAAAGAACAGTTCAGTGGAAGAAGCAAGAGGCTGTGAGCCAAGAATAGTTCTAATCCTGTTGTGACTGGGAAGTTAACCTGAGTCTGCCTCTCCCCATGCGTAAAATGGGGACAATTAATCCTCACTTAACCATGTAAATTAAATAATGTTTCAACAGTGCTGCAAGTGCCACATACTAATTAATGCCTAGGTAATAAAAAGGAAAGAGGCAAAAGCGGAGCACTTCGCTACTTACCTGCAAGTCAGAGGTTGAGACACAATTTTAAAAGAGGAGATATTTGGCACTCGGAAGATGAGATCCTAGTTTATCATTCAGTCTTAGAGAGAAAGATTTCTCTCTGTCTTATATACACAGCAGCTATTAAGCACATGAAAGCCAGACACACATCATTCTGTATTTCATATCACCTCTTTGCCACACAGTAAGCTTATGTTAACTAAGGAAATGCCATAAACAAATACCATAACCAAAGGTAAGGCAAACACAGTAGGAAGATCCATACCTTGAACACCTTCCAGAAGCAGATCAACCCCCTTTCTATAAAAGCTGAAGGCAGTTTCATAATCTTCTTCCTCCTCCTTCTTCAAGGCCAGTTTTATCAACTCGCCTGCTTTCTCCAAGTAATCTTGTTTGCCAGGCTTGGGTTTTAAGCTTCCAGTGAACAGGCTATGGCTTTCCCTCTCTCCTTCGGGTTTGCTCCCCTCCTGCTCAGGTGCCAGTGTGCTTTGTACTGGGGGTTCAGAAGTAAGACAAAGGCCAACAGCTCTACTGGGAGAACTTTGATTGGATGCCATTCCATCATCTAAGTCAGCAAGAGAGTCTACATCGACTGTCAGAGAGATCAGGTCACTGTCACTGGAGAAGCCTGAAAGCACAGTCAGAAAGACATCCATTACTCTAGATTTCTCATATACCTTAGAAACCTCAAAAATTCTTTATACCAAACATTTTAGCTTTCTTCTCACTTATGCAGCTTCAAGAGTCTCTGTGCACAGAAATTCCCTGCATGCAAAGCTGTCTTAAAAATTATTACCTATAGAAACACGCTTTTTAAAGTTAGCTACAAACTCTGCATAGCAACTGGTCTTCACTTTAATACTGGGAATAAAAAGACCAACACCTAACACCCAACTTAAACTTTAAAAGCCTGCACACCGTTGGGCTCCAGGAAAATTACTCTGTGTGAGTGCTATTAGAAAAGTCAATCAGCAGGAGCCTGATTTGCAAGAAATCCCAACACACTGTTTTAAATCAGTAAGATGAAGCATCCCAAAAACAGTAAATTAGGAGTTTGAATTAACATAGAGTTACTGTTAGCTTATGCATCACACAGCACTCTAACTCACATCTACCATGTGTACTCTTCCTTCATTGCTAACACATGGTAAAATGAATTAGCTTACAACTCTTTCACTGAAATTTGAGCTAACACGTTTTATTTTACATTTGTTGTAAGCTAAAAGCATATATACTTACTGCAACCTGACCTTCAGTAACTAAACCACAGCAACTTAGCAGGGTTATTTGGAAATAAATGGCAACAAAGATATTTTAGATGTACATCATTTCATTCTGTAAGGATTATCATCCACAAAAAGTGTTCACTCATAATTATAACTTTCTAATAATTTAAATTCCACAAATGTAATGGAAACAACTTCTAGATCTCACCTCCACATTCCGATTGGCTCGTAAGTGTCACATCATCAAGCCCACTTAAATCCTTTCGAACTGAAAAGGACAAGAATGACAAAAATGTTTCTGACATCCTTTTGTACAACAGGTGAGATGTTCACTTGCCATCAAAATGAAAGGGCATGACCCTACTACAAGTAAAACTGCGTAATATGAAACTGCTCTTTGACCACCTATCAGAGATATCCATTTGGTAATACACCATTAAAATTGTGACAGTGGCATTAGATTTGCCATTTCCCATTGTCTCCGAGGTTAAAAAACAAAACACAGGTGCTTCTTTGGGGGGGGCTAATTCAAATCTCAGCACTCCAACTCACCTAATTTCAATAGCAGCAGCACTTTAAACCCTATCTCTCACTGCTCTGATGATTTACAGCTAAGGAGACTTAAAACAGGAGAGCCTTCAAAGCTGGGACCTACACACCAAGAAGAAAAAAAAAAAGAAAGCCAGCTTTCAGTCTCAAAAATGTCATTCCAGAATAGTACCCTGCATGAGACATATGGAGCGAGCCACAAATCTGGCAGTGCCACCTGGATATCAAGTAGCAGTTTGTTTTATCACCTTGGCACATGTACCCACTGAGGCAATAAAACAGGCAACAAGGTCAAGACATGTAGCTGTTTGAACACACAGAGAAAGTAAATTCTGAGCTAAAACCTGATGTCTGTTTTCTTTTGTATTATCAACAGAGTCAAGAGTTTATCCACATTATCAGGTAAAGTGTTCTGACTTACCTGCAAAAAGTACGTGGCAATAGCAAGGAGCCGACTCAAAGGTAACTAACTCTAACTTTCTTTTTGATTTTGCAACTCTAGGGTTAGAGGAAGTTTACAATTTATGGAAGAGGAGTAGAAATACTGCTTTTCTAAAAGCTGGCAGGTCCTTTAATGTGACTTAGAGGAAAAAGACAGGAAGGACAACAGATTACCAGCCACTCCCTTTGTCTGAAAAGCAAGGGACAGCGATACTTAGTGACACAAGACTACTTCAGAGGAGGGGACGGTGCACAGAAGACAATGCTCCTGATCTTTTCAGGGGAGGGACATAAAGCAAAGTGTCCATGCAGAGAAGAAAACTGCCTGTGTAGCCCCAAGTCCTGCAAGAAAGAAGGCAACCTCACAACAGAACAGTTGGAGGAAGACAGAAGATTCATTAATTAGTGTATTAATAATGGACCGTTCACCTGCCCAGTATAGGGACAACAATGTCAAATTTGGGTGCAGAGGACTGCGAATTTATGAAACAACGTTTAGAGGAGCCAAGTTATTTTGTTCAGTGAAGAGAAATTGCTAGCTAGGGAATGCATAGGTGGAAGCAGAGCTGATTGACAGACAAAGGGTGCAGATAATGAATGGAAAAGCTGGGGGGTTGTGGGAAGGGTGGGTTAGACACCCACACTAGATGAATTAGAGCACATCCACACAGCAGATGTCAGACAGACCCAAGTTCCCCTCCCTATAGTCCAAACAAAACCACGTTTGCTCTTCTCTGGCAGCCAACTTGACCAGAAGCTGTATGAACACAGCTAGCATGGCACAGAGCCTGAGCTAATAAACTTTGCTTAAGGGCACATTTAAAGCCCAGGTCTGGCACCACACAGCCAAAGTCATAGGGCTTCCAATCAGCCCGAGGGGTAGGAAGAGTCTGAACTGCAGATGCTTATTTTTGGGAAGATAATGTGAACATGGTAAAACAGAAGGAGGGAGAAAAAAAAGAAAAGATGAGCTTCCTGGTGAATTTCTCTAAAGAATCTGGCAACTGGTATAGAAAGACTTTTGGAGAGGAAGTTGGATATGTGAACAGTATCCCATGTACCCAGAGAGGCAGACAGAGTGACTGTTTGTCAGGAATATTAGATGAGTATGATGATGCTGAAGTTGAACATAAATTCCTGTACTTGTCACTGCCTTGTGCAATTTCACCAGATATATGAGAAGCGAACACAGTTTCCAAAAATTGGTGGAAAGCCTGGGTAACCCAGCCTCTTGAAAAGCAGGTTCCTGTGCAAGTGTGAACTGCCAAACAGCTTTTACAAGATACTTATCGTTTATTTTGGTACAAAAACATTTCTACTACATCAATTTGCATCTTCTGCCATTAATGTGCACACCTTCGGCAGAGTGAACTTTGTCTGAAAAGAACAGATAAAAGTGAGGAAACACAACCCACCCTTATAAGCAAACACCAGCACCTGTTAAGGAATGGGGTTGATACTTCTCAGTATAACAGCTTGAAGGAGCAGTGCCCACGTGGAGGCCCTTGAATGTTCACAAAAACTAAGACAGTGAACTAGTCACAGTTAACTACGATAACCAGACTGGGAAAAAATACATGCCGGCAGGATGCCCTGAGGAGAGGCAGGGAGAGGACTCAGAGCCGAGTATTGCCACTGCCATCTAGAGGCCTTAAAGACAGATGTTTCCTTCTCTCCCTAGTCTCCTCCCCGTCCAAAATTTGGTATCAAACATAAGAAAATATGAACTGGAAGACACAAAATTTTTTAGAAAAGATAACTCCACAAAAGTCGCATTCAGCATCTGGAAGTCCTGTGCTCATAGCTGTTGCAAGTATCCCCTGAAAGCACTCCAGACAATTCAGAAGAAGAGTATCAAAGAATTTTTCTGCTTTACAGCATTTTTTTTCTTTTCAATATTTTATCTCACATAAAGGAAGTGTTTTCCTTCTAGAAACTGAGGCCCTTGTGAATAAAGAATAGAAACGTTCACATTAAGCATTTTTAGAAGCACTTTTTCTAAGATACAGTGTAAAGTAAGTGAATTGTCAGAATCTGAAATGTTAAATTTCACAGAAATAGTGCCCCTTTAAAACAAGTTACCAGTATTTAATTGCAGAGGGTAGTTATGATAAACAGTTCTATACCTTTCCTTTCACAGCATGAAGTATTGTGCGGGCATTAGTTCATTAACATCATACATCATACATCAGTATGTATCAGAAGTATTGTGCGGGCATTAGTTCATTAACATCATACATCATACATCATAACATCATACAAAATAAAATGCAAAACTCACTGCCCATGTAGAATGCACAGTTATTGACATAGAGAGATCCCAGTGGCAAGTCATAAAACCTCAAGCAAAAAATAAATAAAACAAACAAACAAACAAACCACTACTAGAACATGCAAGCAGTTCTTGTTATTCAAGCAGAGTTTTACCAAAGCAAGCTCTATGCCAGAAAGACCAGAGGAAATTAAGAAAAAAACCCTCCCAAATAAGCTTAGTAAGTGTTTGTATAATAATGTGTATTTATAAATCAGTATAAAACAGTTCCAAAGGAAAATTTGAAGGATTGGAAAAGAATGTCTTAGAAGTCACAAGTACCCAAGCATAACTCAAATATATAAATATCTAAAAGACTGCATGGTACTTGGCAGATCATTATACGCAGAGATGCTTAAGCTAGCTCAGCCTCCAAAGGCAGGCAAGCAGCCCTAGCACAGTATTTATTTGGGCTGACTGACTGTACCTTACAGCTATACTATTATTTAGTGCAAGTGAAGTGCCATTAAAATTACTCTACACATGATATCCAAGCCAGCATGCACATCTTTACACTGTGCTAAGGAAATAGAATCATAGGAAAAGGGACACACCCTCCACGGGCATAGCACAACCAGAGAACATTAGCAAGTTAAGGAAGGGATTTCCAGTTTTCAGCCGAACATAGCCCACACTGGCTCTAACACACAACCTCTCAGACTTTCAAGAATAGGGAGCTCTTTTCAGGAAACAAAAACTGCCAGCAGTTTTTCTTAAGAGACTTGAACTTGCCTACTGCAGAGCTCAGGGAGATAACCTTTAACATTCACCACTCCCATATGCTCAATCCAGAAGACATACTTAAACTTTTAAAATATGATACCAACTCTCTTCTGGATTTTACTAAGCACTGCAAGCATGGTGACACCCGGAGCATGAGCAGCTGAAATGAGCGGGGCAGTTAAAATCTTAGACCTATTTTTCATGCTCTAGGCAAATTCAGACACGTTATCTTTGTATTTATCAATCAACCTCAAAACGGTTTTAAAGTTCTCTGCAAATTTCTACAGCTTGAGATTTGGGTCATGATTAGTAGTGAACACTACCACGCTGCCCACCCTTCTGGAAGCAGGCAGAATTATGTACATTTAAAACAGAGGGTTCAGTTCAGTTAGCACCAAAAGCAGTTCTTCCTGAGCAACAGAGCACTGGGACTTCTACAATGGACTAGACAAACTCCCAGAAAACTTCCTGTTAGAATAATACTTCCAGCAGTGCAGACAGAGCTCTGCTGAGCCCGACTTCTCTTTTGTTAATCCCAATTCTGGCATTTCTGTCACACCAAGCTAAGAGAAACTGGATGTCAATGCTCCTTGTCATTTCTGTGCTGCTTTAAAACAGATCATACTATAAGGTTACATGAGAAAAGAAAGCAAACCTTCAGAGCTGCAGTCAGACAGGTTGTCAGTCAGAGAGTCGGACAGAGGCTCAACAGGACCAATCAGTTCAGACCCATCATGTACCTCTCCACCCTGAAAAGAAAGAGGCAAAGGACTTAGTTAGCTGCTGTGCTCTATGGAAAGTCTCATTATACAGCAGTGATAGTCAAAATTAAATTTCCTAACCAGTGAATGCTCCATTACTTTATAAATGCATTTAATTAAACTATATAAGCCTCCAATATTAAACAAGGGCTTTTGGTTAGGCCATGTTTGGTTGCCACAGACTGTCTAGGTATCTAAACAGTGAGCCTACGGCAGCTTCTGTGGTGAGTAACATCAGTCCTGAACCACACAGGCTGCAGCAGGTCTGCTTGCAAACCCCAGAGTTTAACAGGGAGAGAACGGTGATGCTCATGTTTTCTTGTGATAACTACAGTCTGTGCCCTTCAGTGGTGTTCCCAAGCTCAGCAGGTCCCTCGTGCGGGAATGTTTGTCCATCAAACTAATGTCCCACCCATGACCCACTGTCTGGAGTTCAGTCGCAGTCAAGACTGGACAAACAGGAAAGATAAGGCCATCCCAGCATATAAAGAGGACATTATTCCCTCCCAAGCCTGGAAGGAATCAAAGGTAAATGAAGTAACAACAGGAACAATTAATTGCACTAGAAATTACCTAAATGTTTTTTTAAAATTTCTGCTTCGTGTTTCAGGTGCGTGCTTTCCATGCAACTTTAATAGAAACTGCACCACTTCCAAGGCAGTGTTACAAATGGGCATGACTAATCTGTCTTGAACTAGCCCAGAGGATATTCACTAGCCAGACCATTTTTCTGGAGTCTATAGTACATAGCTACACACAGCACTCCCCTCAGTTGTTTCTAAGACTTCATTGTCCAAGTCTATCTCTCCATGGCCGTTTGCACAAAAATCTGAAAAGGAACAAAACCACCCGTGAGCAGAGCTAAAGGACACCGGCTGAGCTGGTGACTGATCAAAATCTAAGGCTTTCTTACAGGAAAACATGACACAACATCAGCTAACAAATGAGCCTAAATTATTACACTTGCATAACTCCCCTTGTAGACATACTTGCTCCTATAAAAATTACTGCCTTTCTAGTTTTATTCATGCCTTACAAAGCCATAAAAAGTCCATTGGAAGCCTCAAACTAATACTTTCGTTCAGCAAAGGAGGGAAAAAAGAGCTCTGAACAAATACCCAAAAACACAGAAGTATTTCCAAATAACTAAAAAAGTGCAAATGCAAATAAACTGAAAAGTAAAATATTCTAACTCCGTCTCCCATACATCGTTGCCACCAAAGCTTAAAGAAAATTTTAAGTATTTTAAAGGACTCTGCAATAACTGCATCTTGAAAACAAGTGAAGATTTTTAAGCTTTGCTGTAATTTTGCTTTTGCATACCTAACATTTAAATATACTTAACATGTCAATACACTTAAGTCCCATTTCAGCCAGATGAGCATTTCCTTAACTCCAGGGAGTTACTATCATGTTTACATGTAAATTCATGCTTATGTGTTTGCAGAATGTTGGACTAAGCTAGTAAAAATAAAGAAGCTTGAAGGAACTATTGAAAACAAACTGCTTCAGATGTAATAAGAAGGAAGTCTGGATCAACATATTGTCCTAAACTGTATTTTGGAGGGTGGTTCTCACAACACCATACAAGCGCACGTTTGACTAGTTATATGCCAAATTTGTTGTCACGGACCTGAATCCATAATGGGCCATAAGACAACAATCTAGACAGTCTTCCCTCCTTTGATTTGAAACTATAAATACCTACATAAAAACATAGAAACAGTGACAATATTTTTATTACTTCCCCACGGAACACCTGGATTTAACATCACTGGGTTTGCTCATCGTTAAAAAACCAAAAATTCCAAATCCCTTCACCTGAAGTTCCTGTAAAATTTTCCTTCCACCTTGTAAAGATGTGGCATGGGGTTTTTTTAAAGCCACATTTCTAGAGTGAATGGAAAACTCCCAGTCACTTCACAAAGCATCTCTGATCAGCTCACTGTCACTCCACCGTTCATAAAGTAAAGCAGATTCAGCACTATACTTTATTCACATCAGTAAGAAGCAAATACTTCTGCAAATACTAACAAACCTTAAAAAACTCTTCAAGCTGTTTGCTGTTATAGAGAGCAGGGATATTGGCAGAAAACTGCAAAAGATCTTCAGCACATTGCCTTCTTTCTTCAATCACAGTTTCATCAAATCGCCCTGGAACAGACACATAGATTGACAGTTGTAGAAATAACTACACATTTATTCTGCAATAATAACCACCACGAAAAAAAACCAAGACAAAAGCAACCTTCTGGAGACAATGCCCTGAGTCTATGAAAGGCATTCCAATGCTTCAGGAGAACATAGCAAATCTTCAAACTTCCTATTCTCAATTGTCCCTAGAGTCCCATCTTCTGCAATCCACTCAGATGATGAAAGCTGGCAGCTACGACAAGAATCCTTCGCCCTCTCATCGTAAGAATATGTGAGGCAACACTCTTGATTAGCCAAGAGACACTAACGGATGTCCAGTGTTATCTAACAACAAATGATACATGCACAATTTGACAATATGCCAGTCAGTGTCAGCCTTGATTACGGCCCAAATCCTGTAAGGAGCTGAGCATTCTTCGCATATTCTCAAGAACAACGCACAATATGAGCAGATAGTAAACGAAGTATTGCTAAAAGCCCCCAAACAGATCATCAATTCCAAGGTGCCATTTATGGAGGAGACAGTGTAGGGGAGATGGTGAAGCCCTGCTACCAGGCACTGAAGCTTTCCTCTGAAGTAGCTCCATTCAGACAGGGTCTCATCTCCTCCTGGATTCAAGAGGTAAGCAGAGCTGGGAAGCAGCTCATTTACCAAAATGTATGATCCTTCCTTTTTCCCTACTCAGCACCCAAGACATTCCAATTAGAAAAAACATATTTAAAAAACAATCCCACAGTTCACCTGAGAGATCTGCTTCTCAGGAGAAAGAACCTTTGGACTGCTACCTTAAATTCACATTCTTCACAATTGCACACAACTTCTTTTAGCTTTTCATATCAACATCACTTTGTTGTTGAAATAGTTACAAGTTTACAAAAGGAAAAGAGCAGAGGTTAACAGTAATAATTGGAGGAGAACGGAACAGATATTGGAACAGCTATACAGAGGGGAAAAAAGGACTGGGAAGACAAGTTCAAGAAACAGTATTGCTATAACAGCATGACCAGAAAAATAAGAACCACCTGTGACAGCTCTGTGGCATTAACCTTTGAAGAGGACAAAAGAAACATTGAATACAAAAGCAAAATTCATTTATACTCAGAGCAAGCAAAAACATAATCCCAGAAGAAAGTATCAAAGCAGGATTCTTTCCAGAAATCCTTCAAGTAAATAGCTCCTGCCCATGTGGTACCAGAAAAAAGAAAATAAAACTAGAAAGACACACACATACTCACAAGATCACAAACAAAGCTTTTGGGGGTTATTCTTCCACGAAAGAAAAGGAAAGACATCGTTGGGCTAATTTTCAGCTGGATCGGTTCCGTGACTTGTTCACCCTGCCCTTTCAGCTGTACAAACACTAGCAGCCATACAAAAGAGTGAGCAACAAGCAGGCAGAAGGAAGGCAACGGCAATGCTACCACGTTGAGTGGCAACACTGAAATCAGGCTCTATTAAACTGTTAATCAAACTTGCTATGTCTTTAGAGCAACACTGTGGGTGCATTAGGGCTTTTGTTTCATTCCACGCAAACTAGGACATCATGAAAAAACAACTTCCCTCAGTAAAGAGCAGCAGCATGGGCCAGTTAAACGAATCTACAAAATAACGTGAGCACTGTTATAATGAAACAGAAAACCAATAGCAAAGAAGTAAACACCGAACAAGGCCAGAAACAAGCAACTTTTGCAAGCAAGTGATTCTATAAGATACTTTTCCTGGTTTCCCAGGGATCTTTCTCTCCCCAATCTACTCCATCATCAAATCCAATAAAACTCATTTTCCTCATCCGCATCTTCTCAGTACTTCCACTGGGCACCAGACAGGACATGTCAGGACCAGCACTGCCAGGCTGACCAGCATGTGTTCACCGATTGTCCAGGAAGCTGCAAACCTCACAGGTATGAGCTGAGCCTGCCTGGCCCTTGGTAGCACCACAGCACGCGCTCTCTTCTTACCCAGCTGCCATTTCATATACTTTGCAGAAACATAATTACATTGCAACTGCCCTCCCTCTCAAATTTAGCTGGTATTAGCCACATGAGTAAGAGATTTGACTTTCTAACAGCACAATTACATAAGCCTTATTCTCTTAGGAAGCTGAGCTAAAAGTTAAAATACATGTTTGAACAGAGCCATTGAAACATTAGTCACTGTCACATTTTCCAGCTCATCAGCATCATGATACACTATCAGGACAACCACTTCTAGAACTAGAGGACTTAGGGGGAAGGAAAAACATAATTCAGTACTGGTTTGTTCACAGACTATCTGGCATCTTGCTGGCAGTTTCATTCCCAGCCAACCCTGCCTAACTCCTTCCCCCTCTCCCTTTTTTCATACTTTCAAGCAATCTTGTATTGCTCAACCCTTTCGTTATCACCCTTCTCAATCAGATGTTCAAAGGTGCTTAGACACCCAGCTGACTCTTCAAATATTTCCATCAGGATGTCTTCCTGCATCTAAATCAATGTTATTTCCACTATTCTTTACATGTCTCAGACAAATGGGAACTTCATTATAGGGATCATGTCTTTCCAGGGTTGTAGGAGGTGTCAACTACAATCTTAGCATATAACAAATGCATTAGCACAGTTCTGCTATTCCTCCAGCAATGATCCATTCAAAATTTCTTACATACATGGAAACAAAATGTAAATTCCTGTACAGAGAATCCAGAATTCATTTTGTGGAGCAGATCTGAACAACAAAACACCCAGCAAGGTTTGTGTTCATGTATCAGTTAGTTTCTCACAAGACTTCCAACTGTACATGACACCTAATTCTTAAATATGCTATTTAATTTTGTATTTTCAAATCAAAAAAATATCCTCATCTGAGCTTTATAATGTGAATCATCTTTCCAACTCACTGCTAGCAAGTTATCAATATCTGGGGTTTTTTGGCTTCTTTTTGTGGGGAGGGAGAGTATTTTTTACACTAGAGTACATTTCTGCAGTTGCTAGATACAAGAAATGCTGAGTACAGATGTACCAGTATTTTGGTAAAATGCTGTGTACAGCCAATATATGGGAATACTTGTCCATGTCATACAATGTCCAACAAAAAAAGTAGTTTGAAAAAACTGAAGAAATTATGTTGATGTATATTAGGAAAGGAGAGTAATCACTTCCCAGAAATAAGTATCATAATTGCTGCATAACAATTCAGAGAAGCTTTAACAGCTGGATGTCTTAAGACATATTAGATTCCC
Source organism: Gavia stellata (assembly GCF_030936135.1). Taxonomy (NCBI): domain Eukaryota; kingdom Metazoa; phylum Chordata; class Aves; order Gaviiformes; family Gaviidae; genus Gavia; species Gavia stellata. Next base: position 10,252,378 of record NC_082595.1, read on the forward strand.
ATGCTCGAGGTCATTACATTTCCTCCATAAGATGGGTGGAAAAGGTTCAAGTGAAGTGCAGAAAAAGTGAAATGATTTCTTTTTCCCACCCATAACAAGTTGCATGCTTTGATGTGAGCAACTCTATTGTAACAGCATAAAAACACATGCACTTGCACATTATAATTATCAAAAGCTGTGGTGTAAAACATGAAATGCAGTTCAGTTCTGCAGATGTGGCAAGTCTTTGGTTGCATGAAACATGGAAGCACAGCATGACCCATTCATTTTTAACTACATCTCAGTTCTCCACACCATCTCCTGAAACTCTGAATGCTGAACTTGAGATTCTGCTCAGCTTTAATACTTCCACTACAAGTAAGTTCAACTGTCAGAACAACCAATGCTCATTTTGTAAAGCGTACTCTCTGCAAAACAATATGGATATATTATCTAAAGCATTCATACAAAAAAAAAAAAAAAAACCACCAGCAAGTTGCCAGCAACTAATGGCAATGCTAATTAGTAACTAGTTTAAAAGCTGCAACAAGTGAAACATGACCACAGGGAAGAAACACTGCAGAAATGCTCCATTAAGGCAGGTTGAAAACAAATGATCTTAATAGAGATGGACCATGCATCTCACCATTAACTGAACGGGACTGAAAACAAATTTGTCAAAAACTCAAAATCTACTAAAATTAACTTTTTCCTCCAGTACAAAAAATGCTAGGACTGATCTGAATATAAATACTTTAAATTAAAATAAAACACATAGCAACTATTATGTGTAGAAGTGGGATGGAAGGATACACAGTAAAATGTTATGCTTTAAATAGAAAAATAATTCTTAAACTGAAGAGAAGAGTCAGACATTACTGTTCCTTTCAGCTATGTACGAATCATTTAAAATTTGTTTTTACATTAGCTCCTCTTTCCTGTATTTTTCTGTGGCTCAGCTTCATTCAAATGTAGTGAGTTATGTTTTGGTTTATTTTTAATTTCAAAGTGCTTTTTGTAAACGACTACATTGAATATTTCTGTAGATTTCCTTCTCTTACAATGTACATTGCAGTCACTTTTGCTTACCAAATACAATAGAAGGATGTCTTTCAGAAGGGATTTCACCCAATTCTTCCCTTGCTTACAGAGCTAGTGTAAAAACCGCTAATTTGCATTTCTGGCAATTTAAAATTATTTAAGATATTAGAAGCCCATACTCTTTTTGACCCTGATTTTCTTTTGGTTTTACCCCTCTTCTTTCCTCCCATATGAACAACTACCACATCTTCTACCTGAAATTAAATTATGCTTTGCAAATACTAGCTTTTTAAATAACTTGTCCAGTGAGCACTCTACTCTGTAAATCAGATATAAAATCATCTGTGGATGAAACTAATACTACATTCTCTATTTAACCGTTAGTGCACAAGTTCTGACATAGCACCGAAACTTACCCCACTTCCAACTTCATAAATAAGCAAAAATAAAAAGGCATAAAAGTTGGATACAATTTAGCTGATATGAAAGACTATTTAAACTAGGAATTTTACCCAGCTCTGCGCAGGGAACCATGAAATCTGCATCAGCGTTCAGCTTCCTTGCCTCTCACTTAACTAGTCCACACAACAAGGGGTTAAGTCAGAGGCTCCCCCAGAGCTGTATGGTCAGTTTGGACTTTCCTTATAAGCTAACTGTAACTTGTTCAAAGCTGTTTATGTTAGCATATCATTTAAAGCATCTCAGTGCCATGCCTACATGCAGTAGTCATCAAGAATAAACACAGTAGCACTAAGTAGCGAAAATTACAAGCCTATGGCAGTATTTGGTCCTGAAACAAAAGGAAAATCTGTGCTTTCCAGGCTGAGGTTTTGCCTCCAGGGGAGTTTCATACAGTTTCTCCGGCACTCAAGGCAAAGGAGGGAAGCCAGAAAATACTGCTACAGTACCATAACCCTGGGCAGTATTATAGTGCTGACACATAAAGTGGTGGAAGAAAGGCTGACTAAACAACCTCAATTTTGGCACTTTCCAAATTGACAGGCTTGACTATCCCAAAGTAATAGTAAATGCCAAAAAAACTCACGCCAAAAAGCATAGTACACCAAAAAAGCACAATACAAAAAACCCCCACCATACAACAAACCTAAAAATGCAGAAAAAAACCCACACAAAAAAATGCTAGGGCACACAAAAGCACAAAAAAGCTCATGCTAAACACATGCAAAAATGCTAAAAATGGTTTTGCACATTTTTCCATGTGTGGCATGTAGTCAACCCATGGAACCAACAACACCAAAAGCATACTGGATGCTAAGACACACTAAAACCATGACACAGGGAAAAAAAAACATGTAAAAGTATGCAATAGATGTGTGCCAAAAAATGCGAAACAAACACTGGATGCTAAAACATGCTAATGTGCAACACACATGAAGAACGTGGAAAAATATGTACTAGATGCATGTCCAACACCACTAAAACTGCTAAAAATGCTACACATAAAAAAAACCTACAAAAACAGGCCCTAGATGCATGCCAAAACACACTAAACCCTGGCTGGATGCTAAAATGTGCACAACACATGGAAAAAACATGCAAAAATATGCATGATAAACATGGAAAACAGGCACAATGCAGGGAAAACGTGCAAATGCACACAAAAGCATGCACTACATGCATGCCAAAAAGCGCTAAACATGTTTTACCATTTTTAGTGTTCAGCAAGAAATATGGAAATAAAAAACACAAAAAAGCACATGGTAGCAGGATGCAAAAAAAAAAAAAAGCCAAACCCATGCTGGATGCTAAAAACATTTAAAAGCAAGTCAAAAATTCACACCAAAAAAATTTGCCGTAAGCGTGCTGTATGTTTAAAAACCCATCAAAATATCTTAGAAACACTATGGCAATGGAAAACAACACTGCAGCAACGCCTCAGAAACAAAAAAAACATTGCAAAAAACAGTGCAAAAACCTTAGCAAAAAAGAGTGCATGGGAGACACATGCCAAAAAACACCAAACATGCTGGACAGCTGGACACTATATGCACCTTGCATGGTGGTTAAAAACCCATAAACACAGGCTGGATACTTAAACAAAAAACCCACAAAAGAAACTTGTAAACTCTGTGGAAATGCCTTAGTAACCCCCAAAAAACCCTCACAAACTGAAAAGCCTCTCAAGAACACCTTAGAAACCAAAAAGCCTGCCAAAAACGACATCAAAAAAGAGCATGTGGTAGATGCATGCAAAGAAATGCCAAACGCATATTGGACACTTAAAAATACATTACAAAGCAGCACCAAACCTGTTTCACACAGTTAGCAACACCTTAGAAACACCCCAGAAACGCTCACAAAGCACGCAGTAGATGCATGCCAAAAAAACGCCAGACATGCTGGACACGTTAAAAAATGCTGAAAATACTTAAAAACCCACCGAAAATCATGTGGTATACACACAAAGAAAAGCTATACCTAAGAAATCCTGGACACAAAAAAAAAAAAAAAAAAACCCACCAAAACCACACTGCAACAATGCCTTAGGAACCAAAAACCACACCAAAAAAGTGCAGAATTCACACCAGAAACCTCGCCACAAGACAGGGCACATGGAAGATGTTTGCCAAAAAACGCCAAACACCTGGATGCTCAAAACCACACAAGGTACATACAAAAAAATAATCCAACGCACCCCCCTCCACCGCCAAAAAAAAAAAAACCCAAACCAAACACAGGCTGGATGCTTAAAAAAAAAAAAAAAAAAACAACACACACACACACACATTAAAACAACTTGTAAACCCATGGAAATGCCTTAGTAACCCCAAAAATGTTTGAAACTTAGAAACTGAAAAGCCCACCAAAAACCACACCAAAAAAGAGCCCATGGTAGATGCACAGCAAAAAGCACCAAACACATCCTGGACTGTCAGCAATGCCTTAGAAATGCCTTAGAAACACTCAAAAAATAAGTGGCAGATGTACGCCAAAAAAAGCCAAACATGCTGGACACTTAAAAAACAGCAGAAAATTGTGTGGTATATGCACGCCAAAAAAACACCAAAAGAAATCCTGGACACAAAAAACACCGCAGCCAGGCCTTAGGAACCTAAAAAGACAACAAAAAAATGCCCAAAATCCACATCAGAAACCTTGCCAAAAAAAAAAAAAAAAGCGCGCACGTGGGAGATGCATGCCAAAACACACCAAACACCACGGCAGGTGCGTATCAGCAAAAAGCATAAACACAGGCTGGATGTTTTAAAAAAATAATACACTAGAACAACTCATAAATTCCATGGAAATGCCTTAGTAACCCAAAAGCACTTTCGAAACCAAAAAGCTCACCCAAAACCAAACCAAATCAGGAGCACATGGTAGATGCATGCTAAGAAATGCCAAAGACTTATTGGACACCTAAAAAAAAACATTAAAATGCTTGGAAAAAAGTCTCAAACACACATGGTAGGTGCACACCAAAAAGCACCAAAGCCATTCCGAACAGCTAGCGATGCCTTAGGAACACCTCAGAAACATTCGCAAAGCACATGGTAGACGCATGCAAAAAAGATGCCAAACATGCTGGACACTTTAAAAAATACTGAAAAACACTTAAAAACCCACTGGATATTGTGTGATATATGCATGCCAAAAAAACAGCAAGAGTTTGTGCTAAACTCAAAGAACAGATGCTAAAAAAAAAAACCACCACTAAAATAAACACAACACACTGCTAAAAAAGTGTGGTAGGTAGAGTTATATATGGAATCACACCACTTCACTTAAAGTCCACCTATAGCTCATTCATGATGACATATACATCAGAATTAAGTTAAGACCTTTGGCTTTCAAGAGCTAATTACTTTTTGCCATGTATTTCTCATGTAGAGTCATAATCCTCTTACGGGTTGTTTTGGTGAAATAGTTAACTGCTATATGTAAAACTGATCAATTTTATCTAGCTAGATAAAATTGATAATTACAATCAAATTCCTAAAACAAAAATTTCTTTTCTGCAACAACCGCTTGATACTTCACTATAACTCATCACTAAAAATCACAGACAGCTCATATATGAAAATCTTCGTTCATTGTTCAAGTGCTGTTCACAAAGCTAATATAGACTTCATGCTCCTGAAAACAGGGAATGTACGTTGTAAAGATACAGAACATATAAATCAATAAATATCTGTGGTAATATCTCTAACATGAGAGCAAGGACATAACTACCCTGTCAGAAAATAAATACAAGTATCAAGCTATGATACCAGCACATCTACAAGACACAACAAACCAACAAGTTGAGTAGTAAAAGCACACGGAAAAAGAGTTCCATGCAGCTACAAAACAAGATGTATTTCTAGATGCTGAGTTATCAAAGATTTTCAGCAAGTCAGGAAGAAATTATGCTTACCAAATACTATTGCTTTGGCAAAAGGTGGAAAGAGTTCTGTTTGTCTGCACAGGTTTTTATGAATTTGCCAGAGATCTTTGTGCAGTTTCTTAAAGTCACTGTACCTCTTCCAAACGACTATCTGAAGCAAAGAAAGGGGAGAGAAGTATTAGTGAGGTTCATTGTTCGCATTGCATCACAGCACAAATACATTTTAAGCAAATCAGACCGCTACCTTCAGTAAATATGTTTAACAAAAATACACAATCTGAACTGCCAACTGTGACAACCGTTAAAAAAATCATTATTATCTGTCCTCAACTGCCATTTTTACCATCAAGACTACAGTGCATAGAAAAATATATTAAGTAAAAGCTGAAAGAAGAAAACAGAGAGGGCAAAGGCAGCACTGTTTCAGTCACACTCTGATCCAGAACTACACAGGGAACCAGTAAGAGAAGAAACAACGCCGAATGGTAGTGTTGCGCTGTCCAACACTCAGCAGCATACTGTGCTGTGCTTGGCGCAGCTGCAGGTATGGGGAAGAGACACAACAGCAAAAGAGAAAATGAGGGAAGAGAAATCAATACAAGTAAGGGATTCTTAAGGACAGCACATTAAGCACCAAGGACTACAAACCAGCTTGTAATTTATGCAAAATGCTAATCAGGTGTAAATGCAAGCTCACATTTTAAATGGTTTATTACTAATAACCCTGACCAAAAATTGAATATGTTCCTTTTGTATTCGAGACAAAATCTCCAACTTCAGGAATGCAAAGAGACCACTGGTTCATTACACCAGCTTTTCCTGATCCATCCTTTCCAGAAAAAGGTAGTCATCTGCCAGCCAGGTTCCACCCAGCCAAGTATCTACCTTATCGCTTCTTCCATCCCATTCTTTGTATTCTTTCTATTCAACAAAGGAGGAGAACCCAATAGGAAAATCAGGCCAGGGAAAGAACTGAGCAATAAGATTTACACTTGACTGCTATCAGGTTTGCTATCAGGATTAAAAAAAAGAACAAAGATGTTTTATATCTTGGCCTCATTTTTGGTCAGACTCACTAAGCCACATACTAAACCTCAACACTAATGTAAAGTGATTTAAGTAGAACAGGGAAAAAAAAAGAGACTGAAATGCATTCAGCAGTTGATTCCAGTGTTCCATCAGTCAAACGTCTCAATTAGCTTAATACAATTTAAAAGATTCCAAGTATTTCTGTCTGATGTAACAGGTTGCCTTCTCATGAGCAAACATAACTAAAAAAACTACTTTTTTCACGCAAACCAGATTTAGAGCTAAGTAAAAGGTTTAATTTTAGAGGGATGTTTTGGTGGTGGTGTAGTTTTGTTGGGGTTTTGGCAGTTTTTTGTTTGTTTGTTTTTTAACACTAAGGTCAGAGGCCTTCTAAGTTTCAGCAGATGCAAGTCCTACCTACAGAACAATGCAGGTATGAGCTAACAGGACTGTTAACAGTGGATATGCAAAGCTTTAATATGGCAACACTCTATCCACCTTACAAACTTAGCAGTCCTGATTCAGCCCCACCTATTGCGCATGCACTTCCAGGACTCAATTATAACTAGTATTTGGTGGAGTTCAACAGACAGGGGAAGAAAAATCAGAATCTCTCAAGAAGGCCAACTAGTGATTTTGCTATCAGAAACAATAATTTTCCAATGCTGTACTTCCATCTAATCCAATATCCAGAAAGTGGATGATTAGCGCTTCTTGAGCAGTGTGCATATGGAACATAAATTTGCTTAAGACTGTAAAGTCTTGAAACATCAAGTTACTGTATTGTCAGTACTTGGAGACAATGTGAAAAGCTGCCAGCAAATAAGAGCATGAGATTCCATTCCACTAAAAAGTATCATTTTTTACTGCTGCAAGTGATCTCCCAATAGCCAAGAGGAAAAAAATAAATATCCATATGTAGCTTGCATAGCAACAGCAGTCAAGGTCATCCCAAAACCTTTCACAAGCTCATGGAAATCATGCTTTTGCATGCATGCAGCTCAGCAAAGTTAGAGAAGTTCCCACTCTAACATACGCATTAGAAATCAGATTTGGAGGAAGGACACATTGTACTTTGAGGCCCAACGAAGCACAGCAAGTATATCATAAAACATATGTTAGACTTGTAATGCAATAAGGTGCTTGTCATGGCTACAGCCAGTAGATCTCTATTAGCTCATGCGACTCATCTGTTCCACAACGAACAACACTTTCTCCTCCATGAATGAGTAAGAGGAAAAAAAAAAACCCATAAGACTACCCTAGCTACAATTGCCTCACACACCATGTTGCCACCATCAATCCCCAGAAGCAAGGAAATTAAAGTTAAGTCCGCTAGTCTTTCTGTATCTATTAACTCCTCCACGCACAACTTCACGTTAACGTCTTTAATGCTTTTGAGAAGAAATCCCTTACAAGCTTATCTTCCATCCTGTCCCAGCAACAACAATTGAGAATATCTTGAATTGTAATTGGCTGCAGTGGGAGAGATGCTGTATTAAAGGCTTGGATCCTAAAGGGCAGTTAAAAGAGGTGACAGAAAACTGGCAAGTAGAGTTGAAGTCACAATGCACAGCCTTATTTACAGCTGTACATATGCAATGTATGTATTAACATCACAGCAGTCACATTAAAAAAGACTTCTGAATGAGTAGGCAGGCACAGCTAAGAGGTCCTATATGGGTACAGGAAGGGGGTTGCATGAGACAGATCGTAAAGCAACAGGGTGGTTGTGTGCACAAAATTTTGTCTATTGAATTTCTAATTGAGCATTTTGGAAAACTGAGGTAAATTTATTTTCAGTGGGAACAGATTAGGAGCATATTCTTTTTCTTTCAAAGGCTGCCCACAATTCTTTTTCTATCATAGGAAGCCAGTATAACAGAAAAGCTCCCAACTTACATGGTTTTTTGACTACAACCCACCCTCATGGCAACTACAATCTAGGATATTCCTTTTAATAACCAGGAACTTTCAGATGCTTGCTTATAACAGAATCACACCACACCTAACATGCTATCACATGCAAAATAATTAATTTGATACAGTGAATGGTGGAATAGGGCAATCATCAACAAGTTCATAGAACATTTAAGTCTTCTTACAGACTAGAGTTTGTGGAATCCTGCATGGCTAACCTACAGCCACAGATCAAAGCAACGACCAAAGCAATGACTAAAAGATATGCTTTTGCTATTGTTTCAAAACTACTTAACATATATTCATGCAATACTCTAGCTGAAAGACACTTACAATATTTTTTTTGCTGAATGGTTCATCAACAGCTGCTATAAAGTGTTTTTCCCACAAATGAAGATTAAGGTAATGGCAGAATGTGCTCATGGATAGGTTCAATTCAGGAGTCTCCCTGGAAAAGGTGAACATCAAGCTACAAACTACAGTAATGCAGTTCTAAAACTACATCCATGATCATCTGATTCTGATCGGCTATTTTAATCTTCTAGAGATTAAAAAAATGCAAAAAGCATGAATGCTCATGTTTGTTCGATTCTCAAGATTTCAAAGAAGGATGCAACAAAGGGGTGTTAGGTGTATTAGCCAATTCTCACCTCTGCCAAGCCACTAATCAGTAACTCATGTTTGATCACACAGAGATGCAATGAATTCATTTATGGGCTCTTCTTTCATCAACTATCCAGGTTCTCCTCAACTGTAGTAAGAGACTGCACCAGAAATTGAACATATGCATATGTTACATAATGTCCGAAAAGCCATAAGGTTGTGCTTTTGAAGGAAGATTTTGCATGTACATAGTATAATAGCACCAATGTCAAGTCATTAGTCCAGAAGAAATCAAGAGGGGAAAAAAAAGTTTTTTAATCAAAAAAAAAAGAATCCCAAACCCACAACCCACACACGTGTGATATATTTTTTTTGTCTCAATAAAATGGTTCCTGACAGTCTTTTGAGGTATTAAAGAGGCACAAGAATACAGCAGACCCTTATTCAGAGCCTTTTCGGAAGAGACAAAGAGTAAGCAATTTTAAAGTTTTATCGAAGTATACCACTGGAAAATACTTAAGGAGCCTCGGAGAGAGAGGCATACTATATGACTTGCAGTCTAATCTCTCTCAACTACTTCTACGCTCCTCCATTTTCCCTCGTCACTAATAGACAGTAATGATGTAGGCTTTTCAGTGAAGTATTGGTTAAAGAGGAAAAGAGTACCTACAGCTGAGACCTAAGACTTGGATTGTGGACTGATCTCTAATTTTACCAGTAGGAGTTAAGTAACCATCAATTTGCCAATTCCAGTCCTGAGAAAAGAGCTTGCAAAGTTATCAAAGCAGTTTTGTCATCAAAAGACACTTTACTCCCTAAGACTGTTTCAAGTCACGATTCATCACTGAGGGATGAATTGCAACATGTTACACTAGCTACCGTTTTCAACTACGAAAGCTAAAGACAAATGGAAACGTGCAGAAAACTGTTTGCTTAATTACAATGACAAAACACACAGAAATTGCTAAATTACATCAAAGATGCTTCAAAAGACATAGTGTGATACACAAAGACATTCGCACAAGTTTAAACTGTTACCTCCTGGACATCCTCTGGATTTTTTCTTGAAACAATCTGAAAAGCAAAACAAACAAACAAAAAAAACACATAAGCACTTGGATTTTCAGTTTGGAGGTTAAAAAGAATAACACACAATGACTTGTTGCTGAAGAGAAAAATCTGGAAAAAGGCAAACAGTTGCATGTTCCTCTGTGCTCGGAAATGTTTTATTTTAGTTCTAGAAAAGTCTAATACCCAAATACAGTACAGTGAGGTATTTTAGCAGCAGTCAGTTGCTGTGATTAGAAATAAAGATGTACATTCTAGGCAAAATGGCACAGAAGGCATCTCACAAAACAAAGCTACGTAGCGCACATCCCCCATCATCTTTCCAGTCTCTTCCTATTAATTCATATTAGGGCCACATTACTCGCAATAAGCGGAGCTAATTAAGGCTACTTGGCTTAATACAAGCTGCACACGACCTCACTGTGAATGTGAGGCTTTGCACTTACTCAGACAGTATTTCCAATTTACTTACAGCCATCAATGCGCGCACACACATCTGACTCTACCCTTGTGTATTTGTTTCTCCGTAAACACTCTTTGCTTATTAATTATAAATTACTTTGTCCAGAGGAAAATTGCAGTGAAAATGAGGCTTGGCTACACACCATAAAGACGCCTGTATTTTGTCAGAATTTTTTTCTTTAAATAAATATTGATCGCAAAAGCCTTTGTAATTCAAGTTCTGTATTGGGCTTATAAACAGCAGTAAGAGCATATCCACACAAACAAACAAATCGAATAAAAACATCTTTAATTCATAACTGCAATTACCTTGTGCAAGTCAGTATATCCTTCATTATATCTCAGTCAAAGCTGTTTAACAAAATAATTAGCCTATTGTTAGCTAAAGCAAAATAGGGCATTCTCAATCCAAACTGAGACTATCCACACACTGACACGCCCCAGAATAATTAATGCTGTGAATAGGTGATGCATATAGGCAAGCGCAAGGAGTTCACGCATCTTGCACCCCAGAGACTAAAACAGCATCCCGCTGTACTGCAAGCGCCACACGGCTGTGGCTGTAAGATGGAAGTCACTGAATCTAGACTTTTCTCTTGCTAACCGACAATAACATAGCCCTCATACTCCCCACAAACTAGCTCTCTTCCTCCCTTTCATTTTTCAAGAATCCTTGCCAAAGCCTCCCAGATTTCGTAACATCAGTTTACTTCACAGCCCAGCCACTGTAATCTTTCACACATTTTGGAGGAGACAAGACAGAAAAGAGAGGCGTTACCATCTCTAGCAATCTCCCAAAAGATGTAAAACGTTTTCCTTTACGAGGCTAAGTTCTTTCTCTCACGTTGCATATCAAAGTCCTCTTCTTCCGGCGTAGTAGATAAAACCTTCCTCAACTTTTCCTCACTCTTGAGTAATCTAACGTTTGGCAACTTTACCAAATATTAACCTTGGCGGCTGTTGCTCCTTCATTCACTACCAGACAGTTCATATGTACAATTGGTGAAATATTTCTAACCTTCTTTTCTAATAGCTGGCGTACTTGATGTAAGGAGCCTGTAGAGCTGGGGGAAGATGATATCATAGGCATGGCTACGCATCACAGAAGAACACCAAAGGGCACACACCAACTGCTTTGCTTTGCAGTTCACCTTTAGTTAAAGCCTTGCAACAGTTTTGGCAGCTAGGTAAGTTACCAGATGGGGAGAAGGAAACCCAGAGAGATGAGTAATTACCCAGCCAGTTAGTAAGAATCTGGAATAAAACCCAGAGGCCCTGTTTCACACTTGTTCTAATGTTACATTGCCTTCTATATCTACCAGCCATGCCAACTTTAAGTCAGTATGTAATAATTTATGCGTTGTCCTACTTTGTTCTTCATTCCCTTTTCTGAAGGTCAACCTCAGAAGAGGTCTACCCCTTCAATCCAACCTATAATCAATCTAGAGACTTGGCAAAGATGATTCAGTCCCCCAAATTTTCAGTGCACTTTTTTAATCCTCCCACAAGGATCAATGCAGTCAGCTCCTTCTGCAAATCTGTAATGCAAGCAACTTTAATCTATTTTAAAAAAATATCACTAGGATACCCAGCAATGAGCCAAGCAATGCATAATTACTGCATTAGGCTCTGAAAACAGAGATCCTACAGGGATCCTCACCATCATACAAAGTATTTCAGATTATCCTGTTCCTTGTCTGACCTGCAGATATCCAACATAACTCATTAGAATTTTAATTATCATTAATAGTTGTAATCTTCTAAATTACCTGAACTTTTATTAGTGGCCTATATTTTCAGATATCATTAAAGAACACTCCTAGTATCGCAACTTGCTCGTATCTCTTTCTGTTCTTCAGCCTTTTGAAATGGATATAAAAAAAGCCAATATTCATTTAATCTTGTCTGCACTTACAATTATTTCACAGTTTACAAGTAAATAAAATATATATTCTCTGCTATAAAAACAAAACCTTTAAGAAAAAGCTGCAATAAGGATAGACCACCTTAGCACTCAGAAGAGACTGCATGGATAGTTGTGCCTTTGGGTCAGATGTTTAGGACACATTAAACAAGTGCCTTCTCATCCATGATTATTAATCTATCATTATATTGGAACAGAAAGTCCCTTTATACCTCATTTCACAAAGGATTCACTCATACACCACCGAAAGGAACCAGAAATCTCCACTAGCATATACCCTAGATCTCAAACAGAAGGGTATTCAACACAACGGGAAGATCCATCTCACTTTTTTCCTGGCAGTCCCCAAAAGTTGCTGAGCGTCAGATCAGCAAATACAGCTGTAGTGCTGTGATATCAACCATGGAGCCAGATCACTGCAGGAACAGGAGGGAGGAATAGGAGGAGAGAAAAAGGGAGGGTAACAGGTATGTACATTGAATAATTTTTAAATCATTTTGTTCAGCATCTAACTCCCCAAATCCTCACTTCAGGTACTACGCAGCAGATTACCAGATAGAGCCCTACTGAAATAAAAGTTATTTATACTTCTACATTTGTGAATCCAAAGCATCCTTTGCTGCATAAAAGAGAAGTATTTTTTCACTTTGAGGACTTTAGATACCAAAACACACTGAAGAACTAATGATCTCTGGTTAGCTCAGTTTAATGTGGACAGCTCACAGACTGATCAGCTCCTTGCTCTGTACTAAATCACGCGCAGTCAGCACTCCACCTGATTCTGCACTGCCTCTCTTGGAAAAACACCAGAGCATCTACAACGTATGGGACATGCAGAAAGAGTGACATTCCTCAACTTGCTTTTGAACAATTTTGCATAAAACAAAATATCACAGAACATTTTAACTGGCTTTAGCCAATAAGAACAAAGTCACCAGAGTAAAGTAAGCAGTCTTGGCTGATTCCTATTGCACTGACACAACTTTTTAAAACGCACACACAGACTCAGCCCGTCATGAGCTACTGCAGAAAGATGTCACTGCACTGTTTTCCTCCTTGCCTCTATCTCAGGAAACATTTTTTAGATTAAAACATCACAGAGAAAAACAACTCTTTTTTTTTTCCTCTTAACAAATACTACATTTTATTGGACTAAAAAGAATGTTTTAAACACATCCCGTATTTGTGTTCAGTGGACTTGTATGCATATATTTGACAAAAAAGAATTTAAAAAAAAAAAATTCTAATTTCTAATTTAACAAGTCACACAGTGATCATAGTAGAACAACCTGAGTGCTACAATGTATATACACGTACAGAACGCTGTATTCTTTTAATTAAGGGAAGGGTACATATAAACATACATTGCCCTCACAGACACAGTGTTTACAGCTGCAGTAACTACAAGATCACAGGTCATGTAAATAAACTCTTGTCGCTCTGTGATGCTTTCTGATGCTCTCAATGTATCCCACCATACCTGTGACCTGAACTCCCACTCTTCTTGCACCTATCACTACGTATTTACTTACTCCCCTCCCTTTTTGGCTGAAATAAGAAAGCAGAGGAGCAAAGAAAGCAAGAAATTTCCCTAGGGAAACAGAAGGAGCTTTCAGCAAAACTAGCACCAAGCCAGCTCTCCCAATACCCAATTGTCTGCTTCAGCTTTCCTTCTTCTCCTACTGGGCCTCTTTATTCACCCAGACCCTCTTCTGCCCAAATGGGGTTGAACCACAGGCACACACCGCCCTTAAGAAAGGGGCTGTTCTCAACATTCAATTCAAACAGCTTAAGAAAGGGGCTGTCTCAATATTCAACTGAAACAGCTCTGTGCTTCCAGCATAGGTGTGCTGTACCTACATACTCTGCTCCCTCATTTTCCCACCGGAGCTGACTGCACGGTGGGGCAGGCAGGAAGACAGAGCATTTCCACTGTACCCTATCCAAAGAGGTCTTGGGGAGAAGGAGGGGAAAAAAAAAAAAGGCGACAGAATTGTTTGGTTTTAAGCTATTCTCATACTCCCTGCAAGGAACAGGAAAGAAATTGACAGTTAATTGCAAAGCACGGTTGAGGCAATTGCAACGTTATGCGAAGCTGTAGGTTTGCAGGAGGGGACCGAGGTTCAGCTCAGGAGAGGCCGCCGTGTCCCTGCCTTCCCTCCCACCCACCCGCGTCCCTGAGGGGGGCTTCCACGTCGCGACCGGCCTGATCCGCGCAGGGCGCGCCAAGATCCCCACCGGCAGCCCGGCCACAGGCTCTACTCCGCAGACAGCGGCGGCTTTACAGACCAAATGACAGGCAGGCCGGGCGTGGGGTCCTGAGGAGGCGAGGGGCAGGGCGGCGGCCCGGGCAGCCGCCACGGAGGAGGCCGGGGCCGAGCCCCGGCCGGGCGCTGACTCACCCGCGCCGTGACCTTGTAGACGGTGTGCCCGCGGGGGTGCCGCCGCGGCTCCGTCACCGTGTAGAAGCGGGCCAGGTCCCCGCCGCGCTCCCGCGGGCTCAGCATGCTGCCCCCCGCCGCAACGCCGCCTCCGCCGCGCCGGGCCCCGACCGAGGCGGAAGCGGCGCCCAGGAACGCCCCGCCCCGCCCGGGCGGTGCCGGCGGCCTGTCCGGGCCCGCCCCGCCGCGGGGAGCGCGGCCCGGCCGCGGGCTCCGCCCCGCCGCCCGCCTGGGAGGCCGGCGGCCGTGAGGGGGCTGCCCGCGTGTTCCTGTAGGTGGTTGGCGGCCGGGCCGGGGCCGAGCCAGAGGCGCGCTCCGCGGCGGTTCCCCGCGGTGCCCGGGCGCCGCAGCCGCCCCGGTGCTGGACGGCCCCCGGCCTGGCCGGGCCCTCTCCCTCCCACACCGCTTCCCGCGGCCGGTGTGGAGTACCGCCGGTTCCTAACAGGCGGCTTGGGCGTGGGCGCCGTTGCCGGAGCCTGAAAGTCTTCGTGGCGTGGATGAGGCCAAGGTGTCACGGTCAAATCATCCAGCCCTGCGGCAGGCCAGTCCTGTTCAAGGCATTCTGCTAGGGCAGGGCTGTGAGGGATTTACACTCGCAGTGACCACCGAGCCCCTTTCAAACACAGGTGCCCCCTGGCACCCGCAAATCTGTAGTAAGACCTTCCACCGACAGAGCTGGTACCTCGCTCCCAGCGTCTGCCATGGGCTATTGTACGATACGCAGCCCCAAATCTAAAGACCTGAAACGCAGAAATGACTCACGGATTTTAAAGAGGAATGTTAACAGAAAGGCCAGTTTGATGGTTACTGAATCACAAGGTTTTACATTTCACGTCTCCTCCAGATTCTTTAAGCTGTACCTGGACTTCTCCCTGCAGATGGGCTCTCCTGCGCACACAGGTCTGCGAAACACTTCGGTGTGAGGAAACTCTCCAAGGTGTGAGGGGCATGGCTTCAGGCCAAAGAAGCGCACAACTTTGCGCTGCAAGACATTCTTCTTTCGTAAGATTATAGGTATCTTCAATTACTTGGCTGTAGTGGGATCTATAACAACATAGATCTATACAAATAGAGATCACACTTCAGATTATATAAACTGTTATCTTCTTTTTTTATCACTGTGTTCTCATTCATTTAATAGCAGATGTTAAAAAATCAGGTTTTCATTACCAGGTTATTAATATCTCTGATCTCATCTTTGACATAAAGAAAAATACTTAATTGCATTTCTTTGTAAAAGATAAGTCTTGTCCATAGAAAGAAAGTGTCTCCTTTGAGGATGGCTGAACTGCATCGTGAATCTTTACATCATTAACAATTATTGCTATGTAAAGGAAGCTTGCAGCTACTCAGATGTAGTGGCATCACATCCAAAAAACAAACACCTGGTTGAAAAATAGATTTGCTCAAGTAAACAAGGATCATTTTCTAGCATGGTATACTAAGTATTTGATATATCATGCATCTTATATAACCTTCTAGTGTAATAACATGAGTAGACAGCCAGTTCTGGTATACATTTGCTTATGAAGCAGCACTTGCTTGTAATGTCTCATAAGATGTGGCAGTTTTGAGGTTTTAATGGTATAAACAGAAATCAATGGGACCAAAGTCATCATTGACTAATCCCTGATGAATTATATAACAGGTCTCATTTAAATTTCAATAGCCAACTGATGCATCTTCCGAGAAAAAAATTCCATCTTGAAATGCTGTCTAACTCAAAAGTTAGCAATTTGGTGGGAGGAGGAAGGGAGAAGCAGCAGTAGGAGTAAAGAACAAGACAGAGAAGTGTATGTTGCAACTGTATAACTCCATGGGTGAACGAAGAAGAACAATAAAAATGATCAGATATATGGAATAGCTTCTTCATGCAGAACAATGGAGTAGTCTGAGATTTTTCAGCATGGAAGAATGAATAACATGAGGGGACATGATAGCAGTCCACGAAATAATGAGTGGCATGGAGAAGATGGATGGGGATGGACTGTTCAGACTCTCTTAACATAAGAACCAGAGGCCAGTGAAGCTGGTAAGAATGAGTTCATAAAATTAATAATAATAAAATAGTTCTTCACATAATGAGTGCTAGACCTGCAGGACCCTTGTCAAAGGATGTTGTTGATGCAGAAAGATCGCAAATTCAAGTACTTGGGGGAGAGAGTCACTGGGAGTAACTAAAGAAACAAACACCTCAGACTTAGGAAATCTACTGAGTGAAAACAGCTAGAGGCAGGGAGAGTGTTCATTTGAAGCTTGCCCAGCCCCTGCACATCTCTAGGCATCTGCTGCTAACCGCTTTTAGAAAGCAGGAAACTGAGCTCAGTGGACCATTGATCTGAACCACCGCGGCTGTTCTTCTGTGCAGTGTAATCAATCAAAACATCCCTCAGTGAGCCAGTACCCTCCATTCACTAGGGAGTTTCGAAAGCTCAAATGACTCATAAAATAATTTGGCTTCTAGTTACAAATCAGAATTTGGAGATACCCATTTTGAAGAATATCTCTTAACATGGTATAGCCAACCTAGATACACAAAATAATAATTAGAGGAGAGTAAACAATCTGCAATTAAGTGTTACTGGCTTATTAATACTTTCCTAGGTCAAGGCAAGAAATAATAGCAACATTGAGATGAGAAACAATTTGCATCATATTAATAGGTTAATCTTTTTCCCATTTTCTATTTTGTCTGTTACACAGTTAACTTTTATGCTTATTAGCATATCTTCCTTTTCATATCTTAAAAGAACCCAAAGCTTCACCCCTTCCCTTTTTCCAGCATCGCTACTGAGATTACTATTACATAAAAAACTTTGAAGTGACAGAGTAACTTGGGTGTCTTATGCAGGTCAAAATACAGAAAATAACTGCATTCCATGGGAAGATTCCCTCTGCTTCTAAAAATAACAGCAATTGTTGTTGTTGCTATAGCTATGGCTTACTGTCTTCTGTCTTAGAAATATATCTAATACATAAGAATATTTTAAAAATATAGAAAAGAACAAATTACCAAAATAACATAGGTCGGGAAAGTATAGTTGCGACATCTTTTCCTACCCACATATTATGGAGCTAGTAGTTTTTTTGTTGTTAAGAAACTAACAGAAAATGGATGGGTATTTTTACCTTTTGCTCAGAAGTAACTTGTGTCCAAGCAGTGGAAAACCTGAAGCAGATTTGACGTGTTGCCTAACTAGCGCACTCTTAACATAACTACATTATTCCAGTTCCAGTCTTCCCTACCACTCCCGGGAAACCTTTGAAATTATTGTTATTTAAAGTCACTTTTATGACACAAGTAAAAGGAATGCAGAGAAACAGTATTTCACTTCATTACAGTTCCTGTACAGCATCTGCACTACGCGGCACTATCGTATTTCATACGCTTTGTATTACGTTTCCTTACAGTAAACAGAGCCAGCATTTACTCTGTCCTCAGAAGACCTCAGGAAAGCGTTTTAACTGCTTATTCAAGCAACATCGACAGAGAGAGAGAGGACTGCTTACGCAGCTGGTGAGTAGCGTTGGGTCCATCCGCGGGGCCTGCTCACCCGTCCCTTAGGCCAGGTCTCCTCAGCCTGCGCAGGGGCAAGTCCCTTTGCAGAGCATCTTCAGGGGCATTTTAACCTGAGAACATTCAAGCACTGCCTCAGCCGAGTGGGTTTTGTTTCTCTGCAAACAGTAAACATGTTGCTGCTGCCCTGAAATGGCACCTCGAAAGACACAGCAGCTGTTCCTTGAGACCCTTTGACCCTACGGGGACACACGGTCATCCCAGGGAGAAGACTGCGTATGGAGGCTACTACATTAGCACAGCGTTACATCCATTTAAAGGAATCGAAAGTCTGAAATCAAGCAGCCCACAACCTGCTTTTGCTGCGGCGCTGAGCTGGCGCTGCCCCGGAGTGGCCCCGTCTCCTTGTCCGAGGCTCCCTGGCAGCGCGCCCGCAGCCAAGAGGCCTCCCGGGCCGCCACCCTGCCCTGGCCCAAGATGGCGGCCTGGCTTCGGCGCCGGCCTCCCGGATGAAATATGGCTCCGGGGCCCGGCGCCGGCCCTTGGACTACAAGTCCCAGCAGCGAGCGGGCGCGGCGCGGCCGCCGCCCGTGCGGGGTAAGCGGCGGGCCGGCAGCGGCAGGCGGAGCTGGCGCTGCCCTGGGATGACCCCCTCTGGGGGCGCCGGGGCTGCGCGGAGCCGATAGCGGCCCCCCCCTGGGCCGGGCCCGCCCTCGGGCCCGCCGGGAGGTAAACGGCCGCGCGGGGGTCGCGGGGGGGGGGCGCTGGGCTCGGCCGGGCCCGGCAGCCGCCGGGGCGCCGTCGTGCGCGGAGCCGCCGCGAGGGGCTGTGCGGAGGCAGCCGGCCCTCCTCCCCGCCGCGACCCGGCAGCTGCCCGGCGCCAGCGGAGGCCGAGACGGCCTGTGCGGGGGCTCCCCGCGGCTGGCGTGGCCCCGGCGGCCTTGGAACTGCCCGCTAATGGGCAGCCCCACATCCCACAGCCCGGGCGGGGGGCGATTGACAGTCACTCTTCTTAAATACCCGCCATTAGTCAGAGCAGGGCCGTGGTAAACAAAACACACCGGTGGCTTGGGCTTTTCCTTTGCCGGGTGTAGGTGGTTGTGGGGAAGTACTCTCCTGGGGCCGGGCCTTTAGGAAGGGAGCCTTTCTCAGCGCTTTTCCGTCAAAGGGGTGTTTCAGGAGGCCTTTGCCAAGGAGAGGTGCCTCTTCCTCTGCGGCACCGTAACGCGGTGGTGCCCTGACCTGTGTTTTGCCTATGTGTCTGTCGAGCTACTTCTGGTGCGTTGTGGTGGAAACTGCTGTTTCAGGACAAGCTGGTTTTGCTGAAAGTTGTATTTAGGCTTATTTGCTAGGCTGAATGACAGCTAGGAGGTTCTCGCTCCAGTTCAACTTCGGGCATACCAAGCATTGATGTCTTTTTCTTGCAAGCTCAAAATACGCCTTCTTACTTAAACAATGAGGAAACTGAGACAGATTGATGTCACTCAGCCTTCCTTCCTGTATTTTTGTTGAGACTCAGATTTTATTTATTTTTTCTGGAAAAAAGAAAAAAAACACCTTATTTTCATGGCTTTAATCACCAAGCTGCTGTCTTCCCACCTGGAAAACAAATAATAATACAAATTTACTCTATAAGCTGGTGCCAGAGATGCCGTGAGAGTTAGTACCTCTGTTTCCCTGCCTTGTTGGCGTTGTGGTTTGAGCCAAGTCAATGGCTTTTTAAACAAATTTCTGACTGCTTGAAGGAAAGTGGTTTTCTGATTCCTTTCAAACAGCCTTATCGTAAAGTTAATGCAACATGCAAAAATGACCTTTTGTAAAGGTCATTCCACTGAGCACTTGAAACATCTGATAGTTGAATTCAACAAAGCAGAAAATAAATTGTGAATAGTTACTCAGATGGATAGAGTCTGGAAATTAAATGACATTTGTAAATCTGAAGCGGGGAAAAAGATACAAGAGCGCTTTGTAAAGTCCCACTTTGCGTATCATTTAGATAAAGGTTTAAATATCTTGTATGTACCTAAGAAGGTTTGAATATCTTGTAAGTGCTAACTTGTAGAGAAAGAGTATCTTGTGTAAGTCATGACCAGGATGACTTGCATCTACAGTCTTCTACAGGCAGATGTAGTTGTGTGTAAGTAATGAAACCTGTGCTTTCTTCGGTAGACACTCCATGCTGCCCCGTCACGTGCAGAGGGTGGGCAGAGACTGGATTGCCCACTGGAATGGTTCTCAGGTGCTCACCTTGAACAGCCCAGTTTCCAGCTGTATGAGATGGGCTGGACACTATCCTTGGGCCTCGTTTCCTCTTCCTGTTCCAGTTGATTTCTCAACAAACTGGAGATTCCCTGCATTTTTTGGACCTTGGAGACAATTTCAGAACTCTAATTGGCAGCTTGATAACTTCACACAAAGTTCTTGCTTTCACCTCCCTAACCCCAGTATGAAATCTGAGGGAGAAGAACCATTGACAAAGAAGAGAAGACTCAGTGGCCAGCATGATACTTCAACTCCTGAAGAAGAAGCAAACTTCTCTAATCAGAAGGAAGGATTGCATCTTTCTGTAGCACAGAATGAAGAAAAACATAGCAGCAAGAAAGGTAAAAGATGCTCTTTGCTCATTTTCCTTGTTTATTTGTCACGCTAAATACATCTAACAAGTTATAAGCAATAATGCCTGCACCTTTTGAGTTACTGTTTTTCTTCACACCTCTCTCAAGAAAACATCTGTCTTAAAAATCTTACAGTTTTGTAATGCTGTTTAGTCTGTAAACTTTTATTTTTGTGCTGTCAAACAGTCTGCCGGAACTAGGTTCACTGTTCTTGGTGGTAGAACACAATCAATTATGTGAGGGATTGCCCAGCTGTGGAATCCTGAGCTTAGTTCAGACAACTCTTTCTCAGGTGTCTGTCACCAGATCATGTCTGCTAACTTGGGAAGTCTTCTAAAGCAAAACGATTTGGCTGACTTGCTGTAGGGCTGAGCTGGGCTGGCAGTTGTACAGCTTCATTCCTTGTACTGTCCCTGAGCTCATAAGCTCTGCTGGACCTGAATTGGCTTCTTTCCAAGCCAGTTGAGTTATCTGTGACCTAGATAACTGAGAATTAATGGGCTGAGATTTAATGGTGTTTGCTTCCAGTGCGATTGTGTGGTTTTGTTTTTACAACTGTATTCTGCCACTGGCATGTTAGCAAGTTTTGTGCCAGACCATGACTGGCAGAGCAAACAGCAAATGCGCTTATCCAGATAAGTACCATAAGAAGTGCAAAGGTGTCTACTCAACTCAGTAACAGACTTCCATGAAACTCAAAGTGTCTGCATTAGCTTATTACAGATATAATCTTCTACATAGCATCCAAATGTTTTACTGAGTATTGTGGATATTAACAGTTTTGTCTCCTGTGAAACAAATAGAGGGGCGCAGTCAAAATTAAGGCTGTCTTGCATAAATCACTTCCTTAAAAAAAATAAACTGGAAGCTGTATTACGACTGGAAAGTGTGTCAGATGCCATCAGCATCCCAAAGGGGTTTTTAGACACAAATATCTATGAGGCTTAGAAACATCCATCTTCAGGAGATGAAGGAAGGGAGTTTGCTTTGTGCCTTTATTGCTTGAGTCCTCTCTTAACCCCCCCTTTGACATACCTTTATCTGAGAGTGCGGTTAGCATTGTGGTCCTTCCTAGTTACCTTTTGTTCACATATTGTAAGGTGACAGTAATTAAAGATACCTGCTGAGGAGCAGTGTGGCCTCTCTCCCACTATAGAAGCACTACTTAAAGTCTTGCTGTATTCATTGCAAATACTAGATAAAGTCCTGAATAATGTAAGCACAGTGAAATTTACTACCCAGGTAGGGCAGATACTAACAGCTATAGCTGCACTCTGCCACTGGTTCATAGCACAGATAACTGGACCTCAGCATGCTCTCAGATGAGTTGGAACATAAAGGCTGAAAGGCATCTTTGTTCATGAGTTTTGTAAGTGAAGAAATACATATCTGAAAAACAATTTGATGCTTAATGGTGGGCAGATATATTCTTACAAACTTTCATATAATGATACTAATAATAAGTGTGAAACTAGGAATGGCAGAAAGGCAAATTAAGCCTTTTCAGAAGTTCTTGGTAATTCTAAGGCTTATTAATTTTTTAATTTCTTAACCTCACTGAGGGAAATCAGGTTCATTATCTGTTTAGGAACCCCTGTAATGGACTGTGTTGCAGCTTATGGCTGAGTTTGTCAGACTGTACACAGGCTAGAGGTGAACGCTTTGTTTGATTCCTAACCCTTTGTTAGTCACGGATAGAGAGATCGGCAAGATGCCCATATGCTGCCCTAAAGGGTGTATCCCAGACTGACATACCCCACTGAGGAGGTAGGGGCAGAAGGCAGCATAAGACTATGTCAACAGACTGGATTTGGCTTACCAGTTTGACAGCCTTTCTACAGTGAGCAGGGTGGTGTAGTCTGACTGCAACCATCTCCTTAGAACCTGCCAGTTTCCTAATTTCAAAGCAGTTTGAAATCCAGGGCATATAATAGTTTTGTGCTGTGTTTTGGGGTTGGGTGGGGTTTTTTTTGTTTGATTTGTTTTTTACTGATGCTTATATAAAGTTCATCTTAAACAGAGGGTCTAAATCACTGCTAATCAAATAAGCTTTTAGAATTGCTTAAGCAATTTGAAAGACAAATAGTTGTCAGTAGAATGATTTCTAAGAGCAGTAAGAAGTTACATGGTGTATTACATAACTTTTTCTGCTTCATGTGCTTTTAACAGGTACCGTCAAAAGACACTGGGAATATTTCTGTCAGCACAGTAGAATGAAAATCTTTGGAAATAAAGAAACTGACCAAAGCAATACAGAAAGTGAGGCAAAATTTGATTTTACAGTCATGTCCTACAATATACTCTCACAGAATTTGTTAGACGATAACTCCCACCTGTACAAACACTGCAGGCAACGATTGTTAATCTGGACATACAGATTTCCCAACATTCTACAAGAAATCAAACAGCTGGATGCAGATGTGAGTAGAAAATGACCATATGGATATTTATTAAGAACTGATAAACTGGAGTAGCAAATTCTTACTGTTCTTTATTTTGATAGGTGGGCTGTCTAGTGAATCCAACTGAGCTTTTAGTTATGTCATGCTTAACAGTAGTTTTGATTTATGCTTATGCAATTAGAGTATTCTATGCAATCTGAACTTACAGCAAAGGCAAGCTCTACAGTACATATCACTCATAGTTGCCTTTTTTTGTCCATAACTTCCTTGACATGACTGATGTTCTGCTGATACCCTGCAATTTTTTTATAATTCCAAAACCACCTTTCTTCACATAAAACTTTCTCAGTCTGTGCCTAGAGCACACTTGAGTAGAGTGCTGTAAATAAGGTATTGAACATAAGAACAGCTATATTTGCATAGGCCAAAGGTCCATGTAATTTAGTGTCATGTTTGTAACAGTAGCTAATGATAGACGCTTAGAGTAGGAGAACAGGGCACCTTTCTCCAGGATAGTCTCAGATTCTGGGACTGTACAGTTTAGGAAGCTCTGGAGCTGGAAGGTCTCTCTTTAATTGTGCCATAAGTTATTTAGTGCAAAGGACGTGCAAGATTGAATAGTTGGTCGTTACTTGCAAACGCTTAATCTTACATGCCAGGCTTTTGTGGAGGAAAAATAGTATGCATGCCCATAGGAGGGTCAAATTAAGGCAACCTCCAGGACTGGCATTTTCTAACTTCCAGGTGTGTGACTTTGACTTCATATTAGTTTAGGTAGTAGTACACCAAGTGTCTGTATACTCAGTGAATCAGAAGTCCCTTTCTAAAATCTGGCTGCTAATCCTTCAGAGCCATTTGTTAGACCAAGTAATGGAGAACTTAAAATCATGTCTGAATCCTTTATTTGGAAGGCAGACTCAAATGTTTTACTTTTTTGATTGTATGAAGGCTGGAGTGATGAGACTGCTCTGTTGATCTCCATTTTCTTGAGATTAGTGTTCAAGGTTGAGAGAAAGATGCAGGTGTTAGTAGCATTCATGTGAGACTCTGATCCAACAGTATTCCTCTCAGGTGTTCATTTCTCTCTTCATCTGGTACACTGCACCATTTGACTTGTGAACAAGCTTGCTGTTCTTCACTGAGACATAACTCTGAGCTTCTGTTTATATTGGGGTCTGAAAAAATACCTTACCGTGTTCTTGGTTGGTTGTGGGGTTTTTTGTTTGTTTCTGAGGACACTTATCACTTATTGTTAATCTCAATCAGCAGATCAAGTCAGTAAACCTTTTGCTTCAGTCATTGTTCAGGCCAATAAAAGTTTGGTGATAGAATCCAACCTGTTTGTGTCAGAAAACAGTACTGGAAAAAAATCAAAGTAGTTGTATTGGGGAAGCCACAGAAAAACTGCCTTGTACCATTTGAAAAATGCAGTTATGTTAGTATGTAGCCAGGAAGCCGGAGATTAAAGTCCCCTTCAAGTGCTTCCTTTCTTCCTCGTAAATACATACAGTAGGTATAAATTTATCTTTACAGTGAGATACACTAGTTGGCTTTCTGGGAGGAGCATTGCACAGAGGGACTCTGGTGAGGATCTGCGTGATGCTATCAGTGGTAACAGACAGTTCTCGAGCACGGAAGGGCTGGAGCCAAAGCCAGCCCTTCTAGCAAAGAACAGTTCAGTTCAGGGTACTTGCTAAAGTCTGCAGAGCCCCACAACGCAGCACTGAAGTAAAGAGGTGATGCCTTCTATTACATGCATTGAGTCATGCTCGCAGGCCCTAGTAGGTACAGGTGCCCTTTGTGCAGAGGAATTTCTTGCTAAAGGATGTAGACTTTTAGCTGATTCATTGTTTTGAACTGTAACCTTAAAGCGAAGCAGAGACTTCAGAATATTGCTTGAGGTTTGGTTCTTCAAGAGCTTAGATGAGCTAGTGTCAGCTGGGCAAGTGAAGTCTGTTGCCGCAGTTCAGCAGGCAGTGCTAACTCATTACCCTTCAGGAACTCAGTCCTTTGTCAGAGTCCCAGGGTGTTTGTAAATCTGTGTGTTACTGCAGTGTGCAGGGAGAAGGCTGCAAGATGCTCAGAACTCTCTTAACGGAGTATTGTGAGGTTGATCTTTGGTTCAGGTTGTCATAATACAGAAACTTGTTGTCCACACTGTAGTTAGTGAAAAGTGTGCCCTTGACCTCTTCATCCCACTGCTCTGGCATTTAGCCCTCCCCTAAACTGCTCAGAATATATTAGCAGGTCACTATTTTGATTCAATTTAATTTCACACCTGAAAATGTATGTCTGTCTGAGAAAGGGCGGGAGGAGTTGGGGCGCTCTTCACAGTCTTAAGGAGCATTTTCTATAGGAGAGTGAATCCTTCCGTGGGATTATGGAGGCAAAAAGCCTCTGAATTATTTTTTTTTTATACCTATACAGACTGGCCAACAGAGATATGATACAGTAATATTTTAATGTATTTACTAATATCTTTTAATTATAAACTTTTGCCTTAGGTACTCTGTTTACAAGAAGTCCAAGAAGACCACTATAGAACAGAGATCAAGTCAAGTTTGGAATCTCTCGGTATGGTGAAACTCTTATGACCAATACATTGTCTTCTCCCCCACTCCAGTACTATTTTCCTCAAAAAAACGCTTTAGATTATAGAATCAAGTCTCCTGCCATCACATGCAACTATGTTGTTTACCTCCTTTTATAAATTCATCAAGTGCTCTCTTGAAACAACGTTAATGTTTTCTACCAGTATTCCTGTTGGATAGCTTTTCTAGGGTATGGGTTTCTTCTGGCTTGAAACCTTCCAAATACCAGCACTAAATTTTATCCATGGTCAGTTTATATTCATTAGTTTTTACACTAGTGCTGTCAATCAGCTTAAATAGCACTGTCTTACCCTCTCACATTTGAATTTATGGTAAAGAACATGCTGCTAGGGGTGTGATTCCACGGTGGTTTAAATTCTTTTGTGCCCTACACCTCCTTCTAGTTTCAGGGCCCCGCTCTCTTCCTGGCACTGGTACTTGTCTGATGCCAGGAGGAGCCAGTTCAAGGAGCTGCACTGGACTGATACTTTTTTTCTTTCTTGGTTAGTTGGTGATAGTCTAGCTCCCAGAATTGAGTGTTTGTAAAGAAGGTAGAGTAACAGCAGTACTGATTTAAATGCACTTGAAATGTGAAACAACACTGTAAGGCCATGCTCCTGTGGACAACTGGTGGTGAAATCTACCAGTCCAGCAGAATGCTATCCAGACTAGTTTTATTTTCCTGGATTAGTTTTCTGTTGGCTTACTGAGCTAACAGTAAGTACCACGACAAGTGGCAGGAGTACATGGCCTGGAGCTGGGAGAGAGGAGTGGAAATCCCATGGTCTAGCACTGGTGTGAGCTTGGAGGTCAACTCACTCTACTTCAGGGGGCTGTACTTCATGAACTCACATGGCATGGGCTGGGCAGAGAAGCATTTTAAAATGGCAAAACCTAGATACTGTTTCAAGATTATTAGTATTTTCTTACGTAGGTAAGGTCTCATTAAAATCTCCGTTTCACCTCTACATAAAGTGAAGAACTTGGCAAATTACTGTTTTCAGGTGGACTTGTTTGAACTCTGATACTGTCATCTGATACGTGTCTCAATTTCCCTGTTGAAAGCTTGCCTCTTGCTTAATGGATAATTACATAATTGTGTAAATATGTTTGAGACCCTTGTTCTATGAATCATTTTAGACAGTGATTTATGACTTACAGTGATTATTGCTTTTGATTGGAATGCTTCACTGGTATTATTCCTAAACCATTGTGGTAACATCTGGAAAAAACTTAAATGCACAAGTCCACTTTTATGTGACTTACGGGGTTTTTTGTTGTTTTGGGTTTTTTCCACATGAGGAGAGAAGAACGTGCCTGGTATCTTAAACTATGTCGATGCTTACACATCACAAGAGGTACTAGACCAGGTTTCCGGTAGTATCTGAACTGAAACTAGGCAGGACAGTCTCTTGTGTTTACTTTTCTATGTGAACTTTACATGGTCTTTGGTACTGCAGACTGGGTGTTGACTGTCATGTGAGAAAAGTAGCGTGAGGCTTTTCTAGTTTTTTAATTTTTATTTATAGAATGGTATTTTATGTTTTTAATTGCCTTTTCTTGCAGGGTATCACTGTGAGTATAAAATGAGGACAGGGAGAAAACCTGATGGCTGTGCTATTTGCTTCAAAACTTCCAAATTTAGCCTGATCTCATCAAACCCCGTGGAATTTTTTCGCCATGATATTCCACTCTTGGACAGGGACAACGTTGGACTGGTGTTGCTTTTGCAGCCTAGGTTTCACTGTAAAACTAATGCTGCAATCTGTATAGCCAATACGCATCTGCTGTATAACCCAAGGCGAGGGGACATCAAACTGACCCAACTTGCAATGCTTCTGGCGGAGATTGCTAGTGTTGCCCCCCAGAAGGATGGTACCTTCTGTCCAATTATCATCTGTGGTGACTTCAATTCTGTTCCTGGTTCTCCATTGTACAGATTTATAAAGGAAGGAAAGTTAAATTATGAAGGACTTGCTATAGGGAAGGTAGGCTATGCTTTTCACTTCTCACAAAAAAAAAAAAGGTTAATGCTGATTAAAGAGAAATATTTAAATGAATGGTGCTAGCATGCCATAGCTGGGCTTGTGATTATTTCCATTGCAGTACCAATCTTAGTGCCCTTTACGCAGTCTGCAAAGCGAAAGTTACTGTGGAGTTACTAAAATAAGCTTGGGTATATTAGCTGTGCTTTACAGAATATTGTATCTGCTTCTAGCATTCTGAAATTAAAAACTTGCAAACAAATTAATTGTTCTTGAAAGGTAGTTATCCACAGGATAATTGTATCACTGTGTTTAAGTGTCCCAGTCTTTAAGTAGGATAAAATAACTGCTTAATCAAATACCTACTGCATACTCTATGGAAAGATGACTTTTACTTTAGATGAACTTTGAATTACAGTGGATAGAATAATTGTAAAAGCAAAAATGCAATTAGATGCTGAACCTAAACAGTTTCAAGTTAAATGGTTTTTGTTGTAAGCTCTTGTGTGTAGCTGTTGGATGTGTCAAATGCTATTTAATAGGAAGTAACTGGAGTGCATACAATGAGAAAACATGAAAAAATAGCCCCACTGGTGTTTGTTCCTAGTGGGTAGTTGTTTCAAGCCATGCTTTGACTTGACTTGCTC
This sequence comes from Gavia stellata, assembly GCF_030936135.1. Lineage (NCBI taxonomy): Eukaryota > Metazoa > Chordata > Aves > Gaviiformes > Gaviidae > Gavia > Gavia stellata. The sequence goes on from NC_082595.1 coordinate 10,280,950, forward strand.
CCAAAAGGATAAGCATCATGAAGATAAAGGAAGTGTCTGCTAGGGAGCTTGTATATACTCAGTCATGTTATGTTGCTAAAAGTGGTTTGGTAGTCTTGGTAGTCTCTTAGCTTAGTGTCACAAGAACTGTCTTGAAAAATTGGGTAGCTGCAAAAAACTTGATAAGAGTAAACAAAGGGGATGTACATAAGGGGTGTTCTTATTTTTACAGAGATTTGACAAGCCATTATAAAAGATTTATTCTGGGGGGCAGGGGAGTTTTTTTGCTTAAAACTTTAAACTTTACAAAAAATATCTGCTCATTTCAATTTTATTTTTTTAATCAGATTTCTGTCTGAAAAAAGCTCACGTTGTCTTTCTTAGGTCTCTGGACAAGAACAGTTTCCAAGGGGACAAAGAATCTTATCTATTCCAATTTGGCCAAAAAAATTAGGTATTTCACAAAACTGTGTGTATGAAATAAAACATCAAAAAAAAGAAGAAAATGCAGGTCAGTTTCTAGGTTGATGAATTTTGTTGCCCTTTGAAAATATCATTCAGCTAGCACTGAAAAACAGATGATCTGTTCTGGTGGGGGAAAAACAGTGAGTCTTGAGCTTGCAGAACTTCCTGGTTGGGCTCATTAGAGTGTAAAGTTATTTGTTCACATAAGCATTTGCAAATTTGAATCTTTAGAAGATAATAGTCAGAAATTGCCATTCGGGAGCTGGTGCGTAATGTTTAAACTGCTGTGTTTGCATCATGAAAGCCAGTTGTGCTGTGTTGTGACTGGGGAAAGAGAGATGGAGGAACGCAGCACATGTACGTAGCATGAACGTACATTCTGCTTCACTATTTATGTATTATAGTGCAAGCACTTTATGGAACAAGTGGGAAAAGCAAGTGATTCCTTGCTGAGTGTTTTTACGTCTTTCATCCACCACTTTTTCTTTGACAGAAAAAACAATTTTAAATGAACAGGGCATAATTTGAAAGAGTCTTTGAAGGGGATCTTACTAATGAACAGAAGAATTTAATCCAGCTTTGTGAATTGTATCTTGCCTGCTGCAAAATATAAGTGTACTTAAAGATACTTTTTTCTTTTCTGTAGCTCTTCAATATTGGTCTCACCTACATCCTATTTTTAAATGTAAATTGAATGTATTTTTATTTTGCAGGAGAAAAATTGGAAGCAGCAAAACTGGACAATACTCAGGAGATTGTAGCAGCATCTGAAAAGTATGTGTTGGGGGGGGGGGGGAAATGGAAGCCCTTTACTGGTTCGTAGTTTTGGGGATTTGTTTTGGTTTTAGACCAAACTTGTATCCACATCTGGAATCAGATATAAGATGCTTGCCCAACCCAGTCTGCCCATCTGGCAAAAAGTCATCTTCTATTTAAACCTGAAAAGGCTGATCAGACAGCAAAAGGCTAGAACTGGAAATAATGAAGGAGTGTGTGTTCTTGCAGGAACCTGCAGATACTATTTAAGAATGCAGAGGTGAGGTGTCAGTGCTGTTTAGAGGGCACTTTCTGTCTGCTTATTGAAAGAATGCTTTTGACATTTTTTGTCACTTCTTGACATAAACAGGACATTTTGCTGTGTAGTGATGTTGTAGGGAAAGCTGTGGACTTCAGGCCAGTTGCAGAAACCATGTTTTTAAGAGAGAAAAAAAAAAAATCAAAAAAACCCAGTGTTGTCCAGCTGCTTAAGTGTTGACACTTGTCTCTCTCTTTTTACTGTTTTTGAGATACTGGTTTATGGATGCTAATAAAATCCTATAATATAATGTGAAATTGGGATAAAGGAGGGAAAGGAACTGGAAAGATCATAAAATCTTCTTGTCAAGAGTTCTGTGGGAGAATTAAAGTTCTTTGAGTTCCAGAAACTTAGAGTATTACGGATTTGGTAGTACAACTCTTACTCGGATCAAAACATTTGCATGTTAAACTGAATGAGGAAGCCACCACTAGACTGCTGAGAAAGAAAATGTAACTGCTTTTCAAAAGGAAGGATGTATTTGTATTTGCCAAACTGGTAAAGGCATATAAAGTAAGGCATAGAAGAAGGAAATTGCCCTAACTGTGTATGTGTAATGTCAGGCTCCAAGTCAGCCATTTCTTATCAGAAATGAGATCTTGGTATCACTGCAGATAGTTATATTAAAACCCTTGGTGATTCTTGGTGATCAAAAAGCTAAGTAATGGCATTTCTGAGAAAAGTAGTAAATAACAAGACAGGAAACTCTGTTCTACGGCATAAATCCATAGCATGCCACATGTTGAACGCTGCTTGTGCAGGTTTTTGCCTCATCTTAAAAAGCATGTCACGTAACAAGAGCAGAAATTACTACCCTTCTGTGTTGTACCAATTGGCAGGTTTCTCTGTCTTCTCTAAATCAGGCAGGTGACATGCTGATTTTTTTTTTTTTTTTAGTTGCTTGGTTTTTAACCATAACATATTGCAGCTCAGATTTAACATGCAGCCGTGCAAGGTGAGGCAGGTACAGCTGAAGGATGGATGATTTGCAGACCTGATGGGAGCAAATGACTGGGAGGGAGAGAGTAGTTCTTTTGCTGAAAGGTGCAGTTTTGCAGTTTGCTTTCAAGATTGAAAAAACAGGTGAGACAAGATGGGTTGAACTGAAGAAGAATAAATGGCAGATGATGGGGAGAGATAAAATGGGAGCCTGGGTGGAAGAAAGAAGATTAGGTGTAGCCTAACTTGAAAACACTGGATAGCTTTAGTTTCGGGGAGAAAAAAACGCTAAAAATCTTAATTTCTTTATATGCTGAAGGGCCCGGTTAGATGAGTTCATAGTTTGTTGTGTCCATGACAGCAGCTTATATGAAAACTTCTACCCATGTGTCAAGGAGAGATTACTGAATGAGGGCAAGTGAAATCTTACAATGTGTAGATGGAGGTGAAAGCTATGTATATTTAAAGTGTCAGTTAAGCCAGTTTTGATAAGCTCTTAGGTATCTGCCTTTTACTTGAAAAAGCTGCCTGCATTTTGCCTTCAGAGGTTTAGGCTACTAACAGAAAAGGCTATGGGATTGATTGCATGAGAGGAATGCTAGTTTGCATATCCGGATAATTAATTTTGTTTGTAACCAGGAACTATCTGGTATTTCTTCATTGCTTATTCTTTCTAGGAAAGACAAGAAAATAAAATTATTTTCTTTGTTTGCTGTTTAGATTGTCTTCAAAATTGCGGCACCATTTTAAATTGTCTTCAGTCTATTCCCATTACTTTCCTGAAACTGGGATACCAGAAGTAACAACTTGTCACTCCCGAAGTGCTGTCACTGTGGATTATATTTTCTATTCTGCAGCAAATGATGATACTGCTGCCCAGCCAGGTAAAGAAACCAACTTTTAATTATTTTTCACAAATGCTAAATGGAAACATTCCGATGCTGTTCTAAGGGAAATATGGTGATAATTTAACCCATATGAAGTACCTCAGAGGTTTGTGGCGGTGCTTTGAATGTCAGCTGTTACCTGAGAAACATGGCTGGCCTTGTCGACTTACCACAGTTGGACTTGCAGTGCCACACAGGGCAAACTTTTTTTCACCTAACTGAACATTCCCGTAGTTGCCATCTCAGCATGGAGACAAGAGCTGAGGCTACAGAAAAGCAGCAGTGTAAGTTGCACCTGAGAAATACTGCTGTCAGTAACTCATCTAGGACCTTAGTGGCTGGACCTATAACAAAGCAGTATTTCCAATCATCTAGTCAACAAAATGGTGAACGGCAATTTGTGATGTGCATTAAAACTGATAAATGAACTGTTTCTAAGAAAGTTACTTTCCAGATAGTCTTGATGTAATATCTGTCAAGTGAATGACCTCTGTGGCCTTTGCTCTGAGAGCAGTCACTTGCACATGCCCAGTTGTCATTCTCTTGATTGCAGTGGCAGCTAAAACTCACCAGATGGTGCAAGAAAGACATGGTACCTCTGCGGGTGTATTTCTTGATGAGTAACTCAAGGCTATCCTTTACTGCATTTGTGCTCTTACCGTGGATACTTCTGAGCAGTGCGTTTTCCATGTCGTCATTAGTTCTGTGTTTTATGCCATCGTCAAAGGTCATTGCACAGTGCAGTGCTGGCAGATAAATGGCTCTGCAGAACTCAGAACAAAGAAACCTGCATTCCACGCCTGCTCCCACTGTAGTTTGCAACTGATTTTTATAAATTAACATAGTTTTCAATATGTGAAATGAAAATACCACCTTCATCTCTCACACCTTGAGACTAGATTGTTAAAATTCATTGAGTGAATGCACAAAAGTCTCATTTGTCATAACGTGCACATAAATGCTTAGTGTAAAATATCAAATACAAAAGCTTCACAATAGAAAATAAAAGCTTTGACTGAAAAACTAGAATATGAAAAGTATCTAAATGACTTCTGAATGCTGTGTGATTTAAAGGAGTGCTGTGTGATTTCAGAGTGCATCCCTGTCCAAAATTTAATCCTAATTCACCTGCTTATACATTTTGTTGCACCATCATTGCCCCAGCAAAGCCTATAGCGCTTTTATCTTTCTGCACTTGTTTTTCAAATATATTCTCCACTCCACATCAGAGTACAGAATGGGACCAAACTTGAATTCTCCAAGTAGTTTAAACTCGTGTAGTTTTTATTCATTAGTTCTTAGAAACTAAGTAATAGCCTGGATTTTCAGTTTTCTGATGACCTGGGCCTCTGTATTAAAAAAATTGTCAAAGGCTGAACAAGTGAGTATTAAATGTGGTCTAGGCTAACTGATTGCTTTTTTCCATTTAAAGGGGGTTTTTTGAAAGTTTTCATGCTTTAGTCTGTGTCATGCTTAGCCAAGTATTTGGTGTGGTATTCAGAATTTGCTGTGAAAGCAGGGTTGAGAATCTACCTGAGTCCGGCAGGACTCAATTTTGCTGGTCCCAGAGTGCTCTGAGCTGACATTAATCACTGCATGCAGACCAAGCTCTCTATACCAACAAACTGCTCCTTTGTAGACATGCAGGTGCTGTGCCAAATGATAAATTTGGCTCAAGAGCTGCGCAGATGTGTGCTCTAGAGCTACCGAGACATGTCTGCAGTAAAAAAGCTTTCCTTCAGAGCAGCAGTAAACAGCTGCTGGGTTGTTAGAGGGCTGGAAAGCTGGCAGATGGCAAAGGAGTGAAGTATCCGAGGAGTTTAACAGTTGCTGGATAATCCTTTAAAATACGCCTACTGGTAAGCCAGTACCAGGTTCAGCCAGGAAGTTCTGAAATTGCTGATCCCTTTCATACAGAAAATATTTTTGTCAAAGTTACAGCTGCCGTTTGTGCTGGTCCTGAAAGCGCTCAACCTGCTCAGAATCATCTCTGTGCTCTGAAAGCAATAGCTAGGGTTGCTGAATACTTGTCCCACTCAAGCAGATAGCTCAGGAAGTCTAAAAGTTTGACACATCGTGCAAGGATCTTGTTCTCAATAGAGTTTCTTTACTTGAGTTGGAAGAAACTTGTTACTCTCCGCTGATGATGGTTTTCTGGTTTTTTTTAATGAGGACACAAATATTTTAAGTATAGTGTAATAATGACGTGTAATAATAGCAAGGCTGTTGAGTCATCTTCCCCTCTTTGATGAGCAATGTGGTGTTTGTATGTATGTTGGGGGATTTTTTGGTGGTGTGTTTTTTGTGTGTGTGTTTGTTGTTGTTTGGGGTTGGGTTGTTTGGGGTTGGGGGTTTTTTTTGAGGCGATTATAGGAATAGGTAGCAGGAATAATGGAGGAAGACCCCTTTCTTATGATGAACAGTTAGGAAGGGAAATGCCAGAAGGCTTTCATGCTTATGAGCAAGAGTTCCTGTATGACTTGCCTGCTGGAGAACTGTGTGCTTCAGGATACAGAAATAAAATGTTACGTGAAGCAGTACCTCTCAAAAGATGCTTAATTTTGCAAATGTCAGCTCTGTTTAGCAATGCAGTTGTGCTAGAGTATAGGACTGGATTGTGTGAGGCTTTTTCAGGGAAGTTACAATGAACAAATAAATTCCTTTCCCTTTCTACCTTCAATTTATCCCTCCACAAAATAGTGAGGTAGTGTCTTTCTGAGTACTTTGAGCTGTACTGATTATAAGTGCTCCTGTGAGAGTAATAGTAAACAAGAAGAATTTCTGAACTACCTTATTGGTGATTCTGCATGGAACAATAATGACTTCAGATTATTTCTGCCATACCGTTTTCCTCCTTCTGCATATATATGAATGTGTGATTTTTTTTTTTTTTTTTTTTTAGCCCACATGAATAAATATTTTCACTTTTTTTTTTTTTAAACCAGGAGCGGAGGATTCTTTTCATGGAGGTCTGAAACTTCTTGGCAGGCTGGCACTTCTAACAGAGAAAGATCTTTGGACTGTTAATGGTCTTCCCAATGAAAATAACTCTTCTGACCACCTGCCATTGCTAGCAGAGTTCAGGCTTATTGAACGGTAATATCCAAAGGACTTTTTGTGTAGGTAAAGTTACCTTCACCTTCTCTCTTCCTGTGATTATTATTATTTTTTTAAAGGTTAATTCAAGCACTGCTGGTCCGGTTTAAAGAAGTTTGCATGCATGCTGATTTGTTAGTGTTGTGTAAAGTAGACTTTTTAAAGAAACTTTTTTTTTAAACGTTTAAATTACTTTATGAAGTCTTTAAGGCAAAAAGAAAAGATTTTACATTAGCTTCCTCTTTGATAATGGAAAACATCTGTGCCAGTCTCAAAATGGCATTATTTTTCACAGAGATGCTGTAAACGGTTTTTATTGTAAATGATAGTAAAACTGATTATTCTCTGAGAACTGTGTGCTTCTTCAAGTAAAGGGGAGTGAGTTTGTGTGCATGCCACACTTTATAATGAGCTAAAAGTAATGTTTTACCACAAAGTTGCTCTGTAGACACTTTTATCTAAATGCTTCTGCAAAGGAATTTCCTCAGTTACCTAGAGTGTAGTCAGTGCAGAGGCTGCAAGACTGGACTTCTAAAGGAAGAAGATAACTTTGCAGTAACCCATATATTTGTTACTTCTTTAACTTCTAAAAGCTTAAATATAGGTAGCATTCCCTGGATTCTTTTTAAAAGTATTTGAAATAAAGCCAAGTTTAATGAGCATGAAAACTTATAGGAAAGTTAACTGATCTACTATAGGGAAAAAAAAAAAAACAGTCCTCGACATCTTGAGGTTTCATACATATTGGAAAAAATTTCCTCCAGTTGTTCATTTAGTTATTAAAAATGTCAAGTGTATATTGAAATGACAGATCCTGAGGTATTAAATGATCAAGATCTTATATTTACTCTCATAATGCACTGATAAACATTCTATGCAAAATATGATTTATGAAATAAAAAAACAAAGATTGCCTGAATGAGAAACTTGCAGCGAACCAGGGGGGCTGGAAACAAGTCCTGTATCTTGGTCAAACTACATACAGGTATGTACGTAAAACTGACTTAAAAGTAACACTTAGAGAATTGTCTTTCATTGTACTGCTGGAAAACTTGCACCCATATTCCTGAAATCACATTAAGATGCATCTGTCTCCCAGAAACACTTGTTTGTTCTTCTCCAACCTAATTTTTGGAATTTTCATCTAGGTTTCCTTTTCCTGACCGCAGAATTACAACTGTGATTACTTCATGCTTTGAGAATAATGCAGGAAGTACAGTGGTAGTAACTGCAAAACCAGTTGAATTGAAAAAGAAGCACTTTGATGTTACATTGAAAAATACACCTACCAAAACATTCAGCTTAAATTGCTTGGAATTTGGAAGGGGGCTATTTTTCTTATAAGTAATTGTGACTGAGGAGCTTTCCTCTACTTGTTGTTAACAGTCAAGCTAATGCAGTAGGTGACTACCTGTTCAATACTGGACTCTAGTCAGGTACTTTAAAATCAGATAGTCTCAAAGCTGGAGCTGATAGATGCAGACATACCTAACCAGCTGCAACACAATTCTGGTGGATACCGGTTACAGCTAAAAACATTTTTCAGCTGTAGCAAGCTGTGTAGCCTGTGTGAAGAACAAGGAGGTTTGCTAGTCTGGAAGACTGTGTGTTGTCTCCATTGCAGAGAGAAATGTGAGATCCTAACAGTGCTGCTCTAGAGCACTGCTGGCAAAGAGGTTGCTGAACAGGGGAAGGTGGGTAATAGGGAAGTTCTGCTATTTAGAATAAGCTTTAACTTGAGCATCATGTTTGAGGCTTGCCTAAATCCTCATCGCCAAAGTAGAGGTTTCACAGAAGTTCTATTCTCTTTTACACAGAGCAACACAGGCCAAACACCTAGTTATTTACAATGCTGGTTTGATTCTGAAGTTTTATGCTGATTTAAAAGCAAATGCTTTGGACTTTCCCTTTGGCTTGTATGCAGATAGTGTGTTGCTGTGACATTTTAAAATGGCCTAATTCCTCAAGGCAGTAAAGATGGCCTTCTGAACAACATACCCTACTTCCCCAGTAACCACATGAAACCATTAAGGCAGTAAGATATGTTTGGTCTACTTCATTCGTGTATGCTGTTATTAAAGGACTATAATAATTTGCTTTCCTTTATGAAAGGGGGAACTGTCACCTCAAATGTGTTCCCCCGTTTTGGTAACTGACATGGGGAAAGGGCAAAGGTACTCCTGAAAGAAAAAAGTAGAAGCTGCTTGATATGATGCAGTCATCAGTGCTGCTAGTTCAGGGGTGTTTATTGTTCTGTAACAATGTATTTTCAGGGTTTAGAGACTTGTTTCAGTCTTTGTATAACCCATTAATGGTTAGCTATAGGGTGGGTTTAAGGGCTTTATGTTCAGTGATTTCTTTGTAGAACAATACATGAGGTAGGTATTTAACAATATTTTAAAAATCTGCTTTAGTTTGTTCCCATTTGTCCTGTCTTGATTTTAGGAATGACTGACTGACTTGGGGTTATTTTTTTTGTCCTGTCCAGGTTTCTATTCCAGAAGAGACCTAAGTCATTAAAAAAAAAAAAAAAAGACTACTGTGATATTTTATTGAAGTTTCATGCTGTGCATAAACATACAATTGATTAAAAAAAAAACCCAAGAAGTCATGCATGTTTTCTACACTATTTGACCACTTTGCAGTATGTTAGAAGAACAGTCACTAAAACCACACTTAAGACAAATGCCATCATAAGCAAGTTTTAAGACAATATTTCAGCTGAACTTCAAAACAACCCAAAGCAATTTGTCACACACCTCTACAGTGTTAAAAAGTTTCAGTGTAAGTTAGAGGTTAAGAGAAAGTAACTCAAATTGTGCTGTACAATGGTAAAAACTATATACCAACCACCATTAGTTGAGCTGAAGTAAACCGTGGTTTCATAGAAAGAACCTTGCAACATATCAGATAACCATGTGCTATAAGATATAGCTGATGAAAGTAAGTTCGTTCCTCACATCATTTTACCCATGAGAAATCTAAGGGATAAATGAAAAAAAAACATTTAGGTCACAAGACACTGACCAGCACAAAGTTTAAAACTGAAACTCTGCAGCTGATGTCAAATTATACAAGAATTTCTACCAAAAGAGAAAAATTTCACTCCTGAACCAAAAAAAATCCTGTTGCGAACACAGGAGGTGAAAAGTTTGCAGAAAGAGGGATGGGAAAGGCCTCTCTGTAATTGATATGGTAATCTTGTATAAATAAGCGTAATACATTTGAAAAGTCTTCTTTCTAGACCTTCTGAAGTCTATTTAGTAGAAAGCCTTTTACTGTTTGTAGAAGGTTGCTGGGTCTCAGTGTTGTCTTCCTGTCGTAGGTAGGTGAGATTCATTGACTTTTGAGCAATGAGGTCTGTGTACAAGCAGTCATCTTCTGCATCCATTCAATTGCTGGCTGATACAAGTGTTCTAGGAGCTTAAATCATTCAATTTGTCACTGTCCTGTCTTCATCGAGATCCCAAAAAAGTGCCCAGGAGGGGAGATACACAAGGCCCATGGCAGTATCATCTATAAGCACAGCACAAAGGGTAGAGGCTGGACTTGTACAATAATCCAGTTTCTATTTAGGCACCTAACAAAATATTTTCAGGATTGCAGCACTTGAATGCTTCCAGAGAACTTCACTAATGCAAAGGGTGGACCCCAATGAAAGTCTTACCGCGTCATTTGAGAACACTGCCGTCCATCACAGGTCCTTAGCTAAGTCTTAGAACAAAAGGACTGAGTAGGGAGAAAGCAGACAAGCTTGAGTTTCAGCTATTTCAGACATAAGCTTTAATTTATTGCTGAAGTTGCTCTAATACAAGCTTCCTTATTCAGGTCTGACTAAGCCGTTGTTACTACAACTCATATAGGAAAATCTCCCTACAACAGCATGGCAGAAGGTTAACTTCAGCCTGCGATGACTGATCTTAATATAAGATGTCAAGGCATCACCGTCTGAGACTGCTCAGCCTTTCAAAGACAAGGTTCCAAGTTACACACAAATATTGAAAGAAAAGCATATAGACTCAGGTTAGTAATTCTGACATTTTTTCCATTATTCCAGGAACATACACAAGAAACAAACTGACTAGTAGGAGAACACTTGTCTCTACAAAACAGCAATCTCTATGTTTTGTGCTTCAGCAGTGTAGTCCAGAAAGACTAAAAGCTTGTGACAAAGTATAAAAAAATTCTGAAAGTTTAAAAATTCATTATTCATCAATTATCATCATTTAAAAAAACCAAAACCTCATATTTTGCCTAATAAGATGTCAGTGTTTAAGAATACACTTGCATATTACTATTACTTAACATCTTTCAGCAACATGCACAAAATAATAATACAGGTGGCAGTAAAACATCCACTGCTGTTTTAGTACTACCAGAAATGCTGGGAAACAGTACAAATTAGTTACAAAACAATAATACTGTCAGTTTTGCATATCTGTTAAGTTTAGTGAGGTAACGTTGATACTTTAAAAACTCACGCCACTTCTGCACTGCTTGGTTTTTATTGCTGAATTGAATATTAATACCGAATACGATTTTTTTTTTTTTTGTAACTGCACTGCACCCCAGCACATCTTAACACTAAGAGTATGATTTCTTAGTTATCCCAATGCTACTACCCAATGCCCAAATTCAAGTAATACTTCTACAGGGAAATCATATTTGAAGAAACTCACACAACGGGGTCACCTGCTACATGATGGAGGGAAAAAAAATCTTATATCCTGATGAAGATAATTTTAGGTTCTCTTCACTGATGCCTCTTCTATGAATTGAAAGAAAATAAATACTGCCACCAAAAAAAAAAAAATCCCCCCTTCTATTTTCTAGGTAAAACTTTTATTATAAGAGTCCACAAGTTATTAAAAAGTCCCATTCCTTTTTCCTTCCAACGGAGTGCGGGTAAAGAGCAGTGGGAAGCACCAGGGAAGCCCTCTGTCCGGCATATGGCTTTGTTAGATGCGGAGCTGGTAGCCTACCTCGTTGAGCGTAGCCAGGTCTCCTTTCTTGTCCACCACCGCAGGCCTGCGAGCAAAGGAGGGAAGAGGGCGCTGCTCACCAGCAATCCCACACTGCTGTGCAGGAGTGGAGACAGCAGTTGTCAAATCAGGAACAGTTTGTGTCAAAATAGGAGTGACTAGATCCAAGTTTCTCATCGTAAGCACGATCCTGCTGAAATTGTAACATGAACTAGTGTGACCGAGCTACTCATGTGGGCTGGCTCTGAAGCCAAGCACCAGCAAAGAACAAGTCGTCCCATCCTGGGGTCTGTGACCTGAGCCTGGGAGCACCCCTCTCTCTCTGACTTGAGAGAGGGCCTAAATGAGTAGCTAAGACTACACATGTCCCGCCCATGATCTACCCGAGAGCAGGACTCCAGCTTTTAGAATAAAGTGGAAACTACTGAGAGCAAACAGGCAAGGCCTCTCACATGGCCATAGCGTGTTGTCTCTCTGAACCTGCCCTTTCTTCTTGGCTAGGTCTGTGTGAAGGGCTAGAGCCCGCCGAATAGAAAACACAGGATGAACTCCCTTCAGTCTCCAAGCATTTTACATTCTGATACAGTCCAGCCATTCAATTGAGTAATCACACATACACGTATGTTGTTAGGTCATTTAAGTGTATCAACAACCTGAAACAAATGATTGAGATGGAGCAGTCAGTCTATCCCTATCTAGCAAGCAATGGAAAAGCTCCTGCAATAAAATTGTCACAATGGAACAAATCTTGGCAATTTATAGTCTATGGCAGCGTCTAATCTGAAAGCTTATTCCAGGCTCTTAGCTGTTTTCATGCTAAGCCATATGTTTGCTTTTCTGAAGAAAAACTTTGTTTAAAATACACGTTTCTACTAGAACTAGACTCTACAGCACATCTGCTTCACTGCAAAAACTCCGCTAAAGCCTGAGTAGTACAATATGAAGCTGGTAATGGGTCCAGTGGTTTCCAATCACTTCGCAGAGCTGGTTTCCAGCTTACTCTTTGCTCACTGGGCGGCAGATGTGACCTGAGAGTTTGCACACACCAGGCTGACACTTACTCCCTCGTTGCCAAAGCCGCTCTGGGCAGCCAGCACGGCCATGGGAGAGGCAACATGCAGCAAGCAGGCTGTCGGGCCAGGGAAAACCTTGGCCTGCCTGTGGCATGCTGCTGGGTGCACACAGCAATCTAAAAGCTGTACCACTGCAGCGCTAGGAGGTGGGGATGTGTAGCTTACATATATACACACATGCCCATGTGGCAGAGCCTCAGAAATAATTCTGAATTCTTTGATTCAATGCATGATTTTTTAAATTTTTTAGAAGCAGAGCTGCTAACGCCAGATCTCTGCTAATAATTTGCACAGCATTAGAGAGCTGGGGACATTGCTATGGACAACTAATGCTCTTCTGCCTAGTCACACATTGAATGCAACCTGTTTTTTTGCCACTTATCCAAGCACCTCTATTAATAACCCCATCATCCTCTTTGCAGTACTACCCTGCACCCTGCCTCATGTTTGTCTCAGTTTGTAAGTACTTCACAGAAGTGAAGGTTTCTGCACTGGTCTCTGTCACTTGCAGGAAGGGATTGCACCTAAAGAAATCACTGTAAAGCAGTTCAGATTTTTCCACTTTATTCCTTCAGAGCAGATGGGAATTGTCTAGCCAGAAAACAAACTACAAGCTGCATCCCTCAGAGTTTGTGTAGGGGTCAGAGACCAGCAAGAGGTGCACTGTATGAAATTTCCAGTGTCCATCCTTCCTCTGTCCCTCAAATTTAGGGATCCCCTTCCCTTCCCACCCTTTTTTCCCTCCCTCCTTTTAATTAAAGCCAGAATATGGTTTTAATTAAAGCACCTGGATGGTTCTACCTTCTCTGATTATCCAAGAGAGATGGGGAGTCACTGCACACCCATGGCGACATGCCCATTTCCACTACATGACAATTCTCTAGCTTGTAGCTACAAACAGACTGTCCTCCATAAGGTTCACCCTCCATTCAGGGTTTTAGGAAAAGGCAAGGATTTGTCCCTATTCTCCTTGGCTGGCAAATGACCTGACATCAAACATTCCCTCCGAAGTGAGGGACCTCTGGGCCCATCAGATGGCACCTTGTGTCCGAAGTGCCGCGATGAGCATGTGAATAAGCTGCTGGGTACACAATATTCATGAGTTGTCTGCATTAGATGTGCCTGATTTTACACATCCTAATATAATATAATCCTAATATAATCCTGCCCCCTTGCACATCCTAGTGTAATGGACTAACAGAGTTTTCCTTTCAACAGCTAAATTAGGCCAGAAGCACACAAGGCCAGTGTTGTTATGACACTCACAAAGCATGCACGTGTTAAGCCTCAATTTGAAATTAAAAGGAAAAAGATCTGGTGAACTGACATTTAGAATCAGAGATTGCTTCAGGCTGCTGCATGATGCTCCCTTCCAAACTCAACTCTCCCAAACCCCTCCAGCTCCAAGTGCTTCTACTGAGGATGAAGCACTGCCTTGCCTGTTCCAGCACAGTGGCTTGCAATTTACTGCATCCTTCTGCTTTGGGACTTCAGAGGGTGGACAAGTGGACACAGTAAAGCTTCAGACCTACCAGACAGATTCACACCACCCTATATCCTCTTTAGGCATCCTGCCTCCTGGCCACCCTTAGCTGGATCACATCTGCTGTGGGCTAAGAGCACATGGATTGTTACATAGCTCAGTTAATGAGCTGCAATTTGACTACGCGCCAGTGTCCTAGACAGGCATGTACTGCTTATTGCGTTGCCACCCGTGTCCTGCAATGTACCCTATCTGCCTTGTAGCTGTATTTCCAGGCTAATATGCTATCGTGGGCTTGCTAGCGGCCACCGCTGGCATTTACCTAACGAACTAGTAAGAAACCAGGATGAGAAGTTAAAGGGTTGAGGCTGTAAAATCCACGTCTGTCCTTAAGCACCGCTTCAGCCTTTGTCTTTCAGAAACAATCCAAAGACATTCCAGTTCATGTATTTTTCACTGGGAGATTTCTCCCAGCAGGCCCGTATAATTTTATTGTTGACAAAAACCAGGCTGTAATAACAGCTTGTCATCGGCAGGTGAAGCCTCTCAAATGAATGTGTTATTCAGCCCCTGCCAGCTCACGCTAGAGCAAAACACTTCTCTTCCCCTCCCCTGCAAGCTCTAAAAAGCTGTAATTACAGCATGTGAGTAAGAGATCTACAAAGAAAGAAAACACAGTGTTGATAAGCATGGCCATTCTTTAGCTAGGATTTCAGCCTAAAGCCTAGCAAGCCTGAAAGTCTTTCCTCTTCTGTGCATAACACAATGGCCTCTCACTGCAACTAGGTTCTCAGAGATACATCAACATGCAGAAGAGAATACCCAATCTCCCCTCTTGTATTTCTCGCCCCCTGTCAACTGCTGTACGTGCTGGTATGTGTCATGCAGCTCATCCCTGATGAGGGGCTGCCATTCGCCCTTCAGATCTCGGAGACATCCTGTTGCAGACACCAGCAGATCTCAATTTTTGAAATGAAAGGGGTTTATCGCCAGAAGGGAACTCCCTACAGCAGCGCACTCCTCTGCAGCATCACTCCCACTGGGGCAAAAGGCACAGTCACCAGTGCCACTGCACAGAAGCATCATTTTAACATCAGGAACGCAGTTCTTCCCCCTGGCATCACTTTTCTAACAAAGAGCAGCCTCTTGGGTCTGCTCAAAGGCCCTGGACCTGCCAAAAGCTCCTTCACTCCCCTTTTCCTTCCAAGCGTACCGGCTAGGCTTGCGAGGGGACTGTGCAGGACCCACAGGGCTGTCACGCAGCCACAACACACGTGCTGCAAGAGCTCCCACCCACTCTGAGAGCCTTCAGCACCTTCTGCCAGAGCAGAGATGAAGGTCTCGTGTGGAGACTGCTCTTGATCTCCTGCTCCCCACATCATGCTATAGCTGGGTCCTGGATCTTGTATCATGGTGACCCAGGGTTTATTTTAGAATAACATATAATTCACTCTAGATACAGAGAAACACAGGGGAACCACCAAGCACGTAACAGGTGCTGAAGCCACTGCAAGGCCACCAGTACTTCACTTGTCTTTCTGTCCTGGAAAAGCAAAGCTGACAAGATGGAACCATCCACTGCAGAACAGCCATGTGCCCAGCAGGTCTCTCAGGAAACAGCCCAACTGGCGAGTCTCCAAGTCCAGTGAGACTCACTTGTCTCTCCAGACATACGTGATCCACTCCAGCAACTGCAGAAGCACTACCAGAAACCCAAAGATGAAACCATCCCTCAAAGCGAATCTAGGAGGTGAAGAAGCCTGGAGCAGCAGAGTCCATTACAATTATAATTACCCATGCACTAAACCAGGAGCTCTCAGTGATGAAGCCCAAAGTACAGCAGCATGGACTGAGTGTGAATTCACATGTAAAAATAAAAGCCTGCTGTGAAATCACCTGCTGCTAAAGTATCTTGGAGTTATCTTTAGAAGGCTAGTCTAATGTCTTTGTTAGCTGCTTTAAAATAATTAAATAACTGCTGAGACAGTAGTCTGGGAGCCTATTTAAAAAGCGGTGATCATAAATATGTGACTAATCTGGGTTATGTATAGGCTTTCACAGTTGTCAGCTTCCTGGCATGAAGCAGTACAGCTAAAACTCAACTCTTCCACATCTAAGGTATGGGAGTCTGAATTGCCAGGGGCTGTAAAAGGCCTGTGATCTGGAAGATCAGTTTTATCCATTTAGAGGTATCGCATGCAGTTAGTCCATCCTTCCCTCCCCCCCCCCCCCCCCCCCCAGTTAAAGAAAAACTATTAGCTACGACACATGAGGGAAGTGGTCTGGGTTTTTTTAAGCCGATTAAAATCAAAGAATAAAATGCAAGTGATGTTTCCACTTCAGCAAGAAGAGAGGTGGTTTACTTTTTCAGCATCCCTATAAGTCAGACAGTCCTCAGCGAAAACCACTCCATCAGAACAGCTCAATACAAAGGCTCATCACAGAGAATCCAATTTCTGTCTGAGTGACCATGACAGCAGGGCACCCCACCACCACCAGCAGATACATCCTCCTGCTTTTAATACCCATGTCTGAACACCCTTAAGTGTGATCAAACTACTTTCCCTCCTGTACAGGTCCCCTGCACCCCGAGCTAGGTTCTTTGTTTCCCCAGGAAGTGGACTGTATAAAGACTGAAAAAATAAAAGGGGAAACCCACACTTTCACAGTCATCCAACACCAAGATGAACCAAGCAAAGGCCATCGAGGCCTCCAAGGACACCACATGGAGGGGCCATCGGGCAGGAGTAAGCACAGCAACACAAGGACATCAGCAGTAGCAGCAGCTTCTGGAGCCTCTCGGGCAACCAAGATACTTGGTGCAGTCTTCCTATATATGCTAGTGTGCATGTAAGTTTTATCCAGCAAAATAATACGTCATCACCCTCAACTTCTGACCCACCAGTGATGGCAGCAGGAATACTCACGATTTGTCTCTTCTGCACACCCGTCTCTGAGGGCTGGCTTGCCTTCGGCGAGGGGACAACGACTTACCCCGTGATCTCTCTTTCATTGGAGAATGAGCACTGGAGGGTTTCAGAATCTGCGAGAGATGGGGGAGGGGAGGAAAAGGCGTTCAATAAAGGCAATGATTCACTGAAAATAAAAAATAAAAATAAAGGGCCTCATACAGTAGCGGGGATGGCACACAAAGAGCCTTCAGTCCCTTGGGGCTCATTAAAACCCTGTCCAGGTTAAGAGGAACCCAAAGCTGTTATCATGTGATAGCTGTTCAGGGGGCCCCTGCAAAAATTAGTTGGTGTCACCAATTCAGTTGCCAGCTAAATACTGAAAAAAAGGTCTCATCCACAGCTTTCTTCAGAGCTGGCAACAGCAAGGCATAAGAAAAACAGCTCTGAGCCTCAGCTGAAGGAAACTCATGCAGTCAAATCGCCCTCTCCAGCTTTCCTCTCTGCAAACAGAGGCGATCGCCTCCCAGGCTGGCAGTTGAACTCTCCGCAACAGTGGGACTTTTCAGTAGGTCTCCTGTCCATTCGCACACTTGCCCGCATCCCCCAGGCCCTCCAACCTCAGAAGTCCATCAGCATGACGCTCACACTCCAGGCAATTTTTAAGACCACATCCTCCAAAGTTAGCCCCCGGGAGCCCTCTGAATCAAGTGGCTCAAGTTCTGAATTAACTCAAGGGAAGAGTGAGATGCAGGGCCTTCAGCCTTCAAGGGTTCAGGGCTGTGGTCCTGGCCTTGAGGCACTTACAAGGACTGGACCCAATGTCACAGCTCAGCACACACACAGAGCTGGTCCCTCTATCAAAAGCGAGTTACATAAGTCATCCACCCATACGGACTTCTTCAACTAGAGCCTGCTTCAGCTGTTTGCTCTCTAGATGGTATTAAAAGTGCATGAATAGAGAAGACAGGAAAAAAGCTTCATTACATCTGTAATCAAGCACATGTGCTTAAGGTGACAGTATGGTACAATTTGGCCCTCAAAACTCCTTGGCAGGTCAGGAGAGGTGGCAGCAGGACACAGGGGCTATGGTGCCACTGGTGACACTCACCTCAAGGTCAGGGCGAGGGGGCAGGTGCCTCAGCCAAAAAGGCACGCGGCTGCTACGTAGGAGCCATTCCTCAGCAGGGCAGGGGACAGGAACCCAGAATAACTTGGACGCGATGCCGCATGCCTCTGCACAAGAGCCAGCCCCATACTTAGCAACACACCTGCTCTGCCTCTGCTGCCAGCAGCAGGCTGGAAAGGCACTGAATCCCCTTCCACCATGACCACAACCAGCTCCCTGCCCACACCAGCCCCAGAGACACAGTCAGGGACACCCCTTATCCCCAAGGGCAGCCTGCCCTGTCTCCCTGTTGTTTCCCTCCAGGCTCTTCAGTCCAACCAGCTAGCGGGGAAGCCCCAGCCTGTCAGGGATGTGCTTTCCTCACCCTTCCCATGTAACCTACTTCGTGATTTAGCCGAGGGGGGTAGGCATCAGGTGGCACAGGGCAAGCCCACTGGCACGCCCTGCAAGGAGAAGCAATCACTGACACGGCTGTCCCATAGCATGCCTTGCAGCTCAGGCGCAAAGAGCAGAGATCCCTACCTGCGACCAGGCCACCCACCCCACCAGCTCCAGCCCCAGGCACACTGGTTCTTCCCAGACACCTTCTTCCAGAGTCGGTGAGAAAAGCAAACTAGGCAATAGCTCCTTGATGGCCAGGGATGAGTATGGGTTCAAAACTGTTTCCCAGGCTGAAGGGGAGCTCTTTGAACTGAAAAACAGCTATAAGGGCTTGAAAACACACCACACCCTGAGGGAGAACCACTGAGACAGATGGAAGCACACCCCCAGCCCACCTGATACCACCTTAATCTCAGGCTAGAGTCAAGTCTGCTGACATGGAGCAAGACCAACCTCTGCATGATAGGACAGGCGCACCCACCTCCGAGTCCACTGCCCGGGCATGCGGACCTACCTTCATCCTCATATCCCTGGCAAACTTCTCCAGCTCCTTCCTGACTTCTGTGCGCATCATTTTGGATACATTGAGGACCAGCTGTTTCCACTCAATAGGCTGAAAGCTGTGTGGCTCGTGCGGGATGTATAATCCAATTTTTACTTTTTTGACTGAATGCAAGTACTTTTTATAGGAGTCTTCAAATTCAAAGATGAGGTCGCTCAGAGTCCGGTAAGTTAGAGGTTTGTCCATCAGATCTGATCGTCTGCTCATGCCCAGTGAGCCATACCGGCCGTTGCAGTAAATCCCAAGCACCACATGATGAAAATAGTTCCCTGAGAAGTGGGTTTTAAAGCTGATGGGGAATCGTTCCACAGAGGGCTGCCCGTTTGTTAAGTATCTGGTGTGAACTGCATCAAGGCAACAACAGCACTAGGAAGGAAGCACGCACAATTACACCTGGAAGACATCTTCAGCAGGTTTTTTTAACTGCCAGGACAAGTGCTTTCTTGCAAACACAAATTTATTCTCACTGTGCCCCAGAAAGAGTCAATGCTACCAAAGCCCATTTCACTGCTTGGAGAATAAGATGCAATGGTTCAGGCAGTGAAGGGCCCGATTCTTAACCATGCTTGGGGGGAAGGAAAAAAACCACAACTGTTTTGGGGTCAGCATGCCAGAAGAGAGACGACCCTCCTCAGATCTGTGGGAACTCCCCCATTCGATGCCAATATCAAACTCCCATACACCCAAAAGGGAACAGTGTTTCCCTCCGTTTCATGCTGGAGCTTGGCATGACTCAGGTAATTGATCCTCATTTTCCAACATCTTCAAACAGTAAAAAAAAAAAAATCTGAATTTATTGCTCTCCAGGGTGACAGTCTGCCTTTCCATCTGTAAACCAGCCCTCAGCATGGCCACTCCTCATACAAGAATGTTTTTGCATGTTAACTTTGTAATGCAGGAGTAGGGAAGTGATTGTACCTTTCTACTTGGCATGGGTGAGGCCGCACCTCGAATACTGTGTTCAGTTTTGGGCCCCTCACTACAAGAAGGACACTGAGGTGCTGGAGCGTGTCCAGAGAAGGGCGACAAAGCTGGTGAGGGGTCTGGAGCACAGGTCTGATGAGGAACAGCTGAGAGAACTGGGGTTGTTCAGTCTGGAGAAGAGGAGGCTGAGGGGAGACCTCATCGCTCTCTACAACTACCTGAAAGGAGGTTGCAGAGAGGTGGGTGTTGGTCTCTTCTCCCAAGCGACAAGTGATAGGACAAGAGAAAATGGCCTCAAGTTGCGCCAGGGGAGGTTTAGGCTGGGTATGAGGAAGAATTTCTTCACTGAAAGGGTTGTCAGGCTTTGGAACAGGCTGCCCAGGGAGGTGGTGGAGTCACCATCCCCGGAGGTATTTCAAAGAAATGTGGATGTGGTGCTTAGGGACATGACTTAGTGGTGCACTTGGCAGTGCTAGGTTAACGGTTGGATCATCACCTTAAAAGTCTTTTCCAACCTAAATGATCCTATGACTCTATGAACTCATTGCTGAGACAAACAAAGTAAAGCTCCCAGGCGGATAATTAATTAGATAAGCACAGAGGCATGGTCAGGAACAAACGCTTTGAAAAAGCAAAAGAGGTCCCCTGAATCACTGGCTAACCATTTCAAATGCACCACATGCAGAGGCTGGGGCCAAGCTCCGTAATAGTGTAGTAGTGATCTCAGAGGGGAACTATGTGCGGGTCCCAGGTCACCTCCTCGGGAGGCTGCTGGCCTGTGCCAGCGGCAGGAGAGAGGTTTGCATCAGTGCCTACGTTGCACGCGGCTCCCTGCTGCTAATCCCCAGACAGCTGAAACCCACCCTGGCTCCATGTGCTGACACCCAGCCCCTGGGACAGCAGGCACCCTTCCCCTCTGCAGCTGAGACCCCCACCCACACCTGGGGAATGGAGGAGGGATGATTTGCTGCAGCAAGACACTCCAGCCAGAGGTTACTCCAGCCAGAGGTTACTCCAGCCAGAGGTTACTCCAGCCAGAGGTTACTCCAGCCAGAGGTTACTCCAGCCAGAGGTTACTCCAGCCAGAGGTTACTCCAGCCAGAGGCACTTGCTGTAACCCCGGAGCCATCCCCAGAGGCAGACACGGTCAAGGTGGTCAGTCAGGGTGGTGCCACTACAAAATACACCAGCCCAAGGGGCAGTACTGCCAGGATAGCGTCAGAGCAGCCTGAAGAACGGAGCAGTGGGGTTGGTCCCTGCTAGAGCTGCAGGGACTGGCTCAGACCAGGGTCCTGCTCTGGGGATCTCCAGCATCCCCTCCTCCCCCCACCCCGTGCACAAAAAGGAGGTCTTTAACAGCAGTGAAACAAGAGCTACTGCACAGCTGAGATGCCCTGGGATGTTACTGCAGCCAGGCTTCCTCCCCTGTCTGCATAGCACAGCTGTCCAACAGCTGCTGGGAAACTGAGACCACAAAAAGCCTTAGTACCAATACTGTAAAACACAATTTGGGTTCGGTTCTGGTTCTGCCCAGCCTGACACCCCACCTCACCACCAGCATAACTCCCCAGGATGCTGACCCCCGTCCACACCCTGCATTTCACCTCTTCTCTGTACAGAGGTGCAGGAAAAGCATCCAGCGGCTCTCATCTGTCTCTAAAGCATTTTCTGAAGGGAGTATTTCGTCCACCTGATGCTTCTTGAATTTCACATACTCAAACTTTTGCCTTCCAGGTGAACACAGAACACACTAGTAAGAGATTAATGAACTGCCCAGAATCTGAGGTCAAGAGCAAGGAGCAAAATCTCTGTAAAAAAAAAAAAATGCAAGAAAAACACATTGGCAAAAATCTTGGAGAACAGCCACAGGGAAGCTTTTCGGTTCAATGTCAAACACATTTAATTGTGTTCAGTACTAGATGTCATCAGCTTTAGCAGTCTGGAGAAAATGTATTAGAGAGTATAGGAATGGACAACACTATGGGCCCAGCTCCTGGTCCACTTCAGTATCTGCACGACAGTAAATCTGGAGAAGCGTGCAAAGCAGAGTACAGACCTTCCTACCACGAATACAACCCCTCACCCAGCCAAGACTACATGCGCCCACCTCTGCCTGTCTGCTCCCCCACCTACATCAAACATAAGCACCCTGCAGTAATTGTCAAAGCTCACCCCAATATCAACTACACCGATGTGGAACAGAAATAGCTCTATTGCCTTCAGTGGCCTCGCTGGATCGCTGATGCATTAGGACTAGCTTCTCCAAGAAAAACCCCACACCATCAGTAGAATTAAAGATTATAAATACACTGCAAGGTCAGAATGGGGCCCAGCACCATTATATTAACCGGAAAACTTAGCCCACAGTCACCTCATTTAAAAGGTCACCTTGCTCCAGGCCTTAAAAGGAGCATCCTGTCTACATCAAAGTCACGTTACAATAATTTGTATCCTACAGCCAGATTCTTGCAGAAGCCTATTGTATTTATCATTCTGTGTAACTGAAAAAGCAGTATCTTTTATTAACACCTATGAAGCTTTCAAACATCACCACTATTTTTTCCCCCTCATTATGAAAGGGTTTTCTCTCTGCTCCCCGAGTGCCTTTCTATTAAGTCCACACAAAGCTTTGGTGGCCACCTGCCACACATACACACTTCTGCCACGAGGTCTCGGAGAAGTTGCAATTTAATCTCATTAAATACTAGGTAGGAGTAAAAGAATCTTTTGAGGATGGAAATTACCCATCATCAAATAACCCAGCAACAACCACTGCGGAAATTAACCTTTAGGTACAGGTTGCTTCTGCTGAGTGACTAGTTAATGAGAGTCCCCACCCGAGATGAAATACACAGCAAACGGGCTGGAAAGGCACATCAGATCTTCCCCTCCGTCCATGCATCATTATTATTTCTTTTCCTTTCTGCTCTGCCCAAGGAGAGCTGTATTGTGGCAAACAAAAGGCAATGACACAGCAATGCCGCAGCTGTAATCACACTTTTGAGCTGGGACTGTAACTGCAGGATAGAGAGTCAGGGAGTAAATTATGTGCCACAATACAGAAGCAGCGCAGAGCAGGAGAGGGCAAATGCATCTGTAATGAAAGCTCGGTGGCCTCCCGATCCCAGATCTTCGTGTAAATCAAAGCAGCAGAAAAACAGCACTGAGGGATGCTCATCTCCCTGGAGATCACACAAGGGGGACACTAATCTTCTGGCTGGCCACCTCTTGCCCCAGTATCCCTCCTCTTCCCCCGCACCCAGGAAATGCACAAGGACAATACCTGAAGCTCCACCAGGGTCTCACAGGAATGGGTTGGTACAGCATGTCCCCATCCCTCGGAGATTCCCAAACCCTGCCCACCCTGACTCTCAGCTCTTCTGCAGCCTCATAGTAGTCCTTCAACCTCAATTTCTTCCACCCCGCAGAGACACTAATGCCTGCCAGCCAGGGCTTCGTGTATTAATCAACTGATGAATTCTGCTCTCGTACCCCAGAAGGCTGATTTTGAAAGAGGTCAAAGTAGTGAGAGAAGAATTGGGCCTAACACATACACCACGCTTTGGAGGTGACAGGCCGTTGGGGTAAACCAGTATGGCTCTATTAACAAGTAGGCTTGCTTGACCACACCAATACTGCTAGCAGCCTGTAGAAAGGGCCACAGGTTGTTGCGCTTCCCATAGTCCCATCGCCTTCACCACCCAGGCTCACGCACAACCTAGCTTGGATACTGGGGAGACATTCAGGTCCCAGACTCAAATACAAGCAAGATTTGGGACACAAACCTGTACCCTGGCCACCACCTGGACCTTCCTGGGCAGTGGGGCAAACGAGGAGTAGCAACCTTCGTCAGTTGAAAAGAAAAGGGGAGAATTAGTTAAGGTGTTAGCTGAGTCAATCCCTTAGTCTTAAAACTCGGGAGCAGAAAGCATCTGGATGGGTTTTCTTTCTATCTGCACACTCACACAATGACTCAAACAATTCCCTTCTGTGGTTTGTTTGGGTTTGTTCCACCTCCTGATGAACTCTAATAACAAAAAAGTCTCACAAAGAAGTCCCAGCATCTTCCTTCCCAGTACAGACCCTTCCCTACACAGCTGCCCCCACTGCAGAGCACAGAGCTGCTCCCAGCCCGAAGTGAGACTCGAAGCCCTTTGCCTTGTTTATTTACCAGCTGCAACTTTTAGAAACAATGTTCTCCCTTGCCTTTTTTTTAATTATTATGAATAATCGGTGCAGGATATTTCCACGTGTCAGCACTGTGGCTCTGGTCTTCAAATATTTCTGGAAATAGGTCTTAGCAGCTGATACACCTGCCGGACAGTTAGGTGAGCTCGGATTACTTGCTGCCAGCAGTTTTCCCACCACTGCTAGGAACTGCAGCCAGCTGAACAGGAGGTGGGAGGACACACTGCAAGGCCCTGCAGAGCCCATAGCAGTTTGAAACAAACCCAGACATTCTCAGGTTTCAGAGGCAAGTGCCAGCATCAATTGTTTGACCAGACCAGCATCAATTGTTTGACCAGACCAGCCCACCAATACTGATGCCTGAGCAGGTATAAGCACCCAGCTGTCCCAGTGCCCAAACTCACAAGTGCTTCTCCTCCAGCTGCAGGAAGACCCAGCATCACACCTGACACCTTCCAGTGTCTCTGCTACAAGTCCCACTCTGCCTTGCAAACCAAAGACAAAAAAAGGAAAGCCAGATGAACCTGATACTGAGCAAATGAGTGCCCATTGCACCACTTGTGCTAATCAATTTGTTATTTCTTGGTTTGAAATTCTCCCTTATTTAACTCAGACAAGATGACATTGCAGTGCTTCATGTCTTAGAGCCCAGCAAGGGTGTTTTTTGCTGAAGTCTGGTCGAGATGAGCACAGAAAGCCACAGGGTGTCTGGTCCCCTCCTCTCCTACCGCTCAACAAGGGCTGGGGAAGCGTGAGCAGGCGCCCTGAGCCATAGTGGCAGACTGTGCCACAGGGCACAAGCAAGCTGGAGGGGATGAAAGCAGGCTGAGAGGAGCAAGAAGGCAGCTTTATTTATGCTAGCAATGCTGAAGCCGCTAGCTCAGAATGAGGAGGTGGAGCAGGAGGAAAATAAACCTCACACTTCAAAACTGTCAGATAAGGCTTCAGTAAAAACTGAAGAGCTGTTTTTCCGAGAAACCAAGCAACTGCTCACAATGTCAGAGAGCCTCCGGCCACCAGCAGTAAACACTTGGAGAAGTTTCCAACCACAGCCTGGAGTCAGACAGCATTTCCCACAGGCTCCAGGAGTGCCGAGAACCCAGGTTTGGGATTGCTTACTGTGAGGCAGAATGCTACCAAGCCCACATCTGGATGTCATCTGTACAGAGGGCCTGGGTTCCCCCCTGCAGCTCCAGCGCCCATGAAGGAACGGCTCGAGCAGCTGGCTTAGCCTCCCAAAGAGGGACTGCCAGGCCGGCATCGCTCGTTTTGAGGGGCCTGTTCTCCAGTGCCCAGCTGCAGTCTGAGGTGACTAGCTTAAGATTAGACCGTGACAATGGAAGCGATTAAAAGCTCTTTCCCAGCTCTTCCTGGCTACCAGAGGGGCTGTAGATTTTCAGCAGGACCCTCCTCGCCCATATTTCAGTTAGCGAGTGGGTTGAGCTGTGAATGAGCATGCAGGAGGCAAAGAGGGGCACTGCAGGGACATCAATATCCTGCAATGACTGCAGGAAGAAACTCTCCCCCCCTACTGAAAACACTCGCTCCCAGCCCAAGGATGTACCTGCTAGGCAGAAGGAGCAGGATGGGCCCAGGTCTCCAGCAGCGATAAACATCATACATTGATTAAATGCTCAGAAGGGATAGTGCAAAAGCTATTAAATAATTCCTCCCTCCTGAGGCACTACTGCTCTCTTCTTCCTCTTTTAATGATATTATTGGATGGTGGGAGGTCTAATACACTGCATGGGTCTGACCGTTACCTCACATGAACTGGGAGAGGCACACTGAAGGCAACAGGAGTGAGTTATGTTCACCCGACACAGACACGCTCTGTGAGACTCTCTGAGGATGGATGCACTGTGCCGCTTCCCTATCTCCCTTTGATATTTTGCTCTCCCCATTTTAATAAAGTGAATACAGCATGGATAAAATTCCCTTGGCACTTTTTGGTTTACTATCCCCTTCCTTGAGCACAAGTCGCTTCGATCCTTGCTCAGAAAGGATGGGCTGAATGCACCATTACTCAGCTGATTCACAACTGAACTGAGAAATGCCCAGAGGAAGACAGCAGGAGGAATGTCTCTGGTTAGGCACTGATGAGCAGACCATGTAAGCAGAGAGATATGAAGCCAGTTCAGACAGCTACACAGAGAAGAGCCATGCAGACTGCTGCAAAATAATATTGGAAGATCTGTACGAGCTTTTAGTCATCTCACAGCAGCTGCTCTCTTGGTGCGTACAGACAGGGTAGCTCAGTATTTTAACTCACTGCCCTATAAAAACACCTTAAGATCTAGTGCAAAGACAATTATGGAAAACATAATTCTGCACCAAGAGGGATTACAAAAGCGTTTTATAAGAAGTCACATAGTAAAAGGCAATTGCACGAGCCAGCAAGCAGCTCAATTAAAATGACATCTCGCTAAGCTGCTCTGCGCGAGTCGGTCTTTGAATGAAGGCTCATGCCGAGGGTCCGCTGTAGTGGTCTGTGCTCTTTTTGGTATCCAAGCAACATGGCAAAGTCTGCCAGCACACAAATGACAAGCAGTACCTTATTTCCAGAGACAGAGAAGGGAACCAGAGGTTAACGCACACATGCAGGGATGCTCAGCTCAGGCATATGTGAAGACATTGGTTTGATGCTCAGGAGAAGGTAAGCGCATCTCTTATCTGGTAATGGCCTGACCTTGAAAAGCAAGTCACAGCGGCTGGCCTCACTGTGTCCTCATCCAGAGAGCAATGCTGAAGATCAAAATCTCACGGCTGAGAAAAATCAGCAAACTTTCCCACATGCTTTTACAAAGATGACTCCTAAAAACCCAAATGGTGCACATGCAGCACAACACCATGCAGTTGTGCAAGGACACAGGCTTCATACTGGCCACTTTCAAAGCTCATATATTCAGACAGCCCAGCCACTTAAGCAAAATAATTAGGTTTTATATATTAACATCTGTTACTGGACCACCACCCCAGCAGATAGCCCCTGTTCTCACACAGGAGACTTCCAAGATAGCAAGTAGAAGTCATAGGAAGACAGGCCTGTCCCATACTTTCCCCTCCCTAAGCCTTCTCACAAGGTAATCTCAATTAAAAAAAAAGTTTTCCATAAACATTTTTTTAAAGTAGCATCTAGAGACAGAAAGATTCATCCAAATCTTAAAAGTCCAAAGAAACTTCAGATGACACCAAGTAGTATAAAACAGAGCTTTCAACTATTTTGCTTCCCCCACTGCTCAAAAAAAAAAATTTTTAAAAATTGAACAAAAGTCAGGTTTGAACCCTGGTCAGAAGGTCAGAAAAAACCCTCTTGCCAAATGAAAACAAAACGGTCAAAACTTTCAGATCAGCAAGAATACTTGTAGGTTATCATGGTCATCTGTAATCCACTAATCACCCTCTGCTCGTGTGGTATGTGGAATAGTCACTTCAGTGCTAGAAATACAGCACTAGAAGCCACCCTGACACTTACTAGTACTGCAGAGCAGCATCAACTCCACATAGGGATTATTTCCCCCATCCCTTTGGATCCCAAATAGTTTGGGACACAACCCCAACACAAGGGCAAGCACAACAGATCCACTGACATTATTTCTGTTTCTGGGAGGGCATCGGTTTGAGTCTCCAGATGACATGAAGCCCCCAGGACCCCCATCCCTGTAGCTGCATGCAGACCCCCCCCAGCATTTGCAGGGGAAGCCCTGTCAGCCAGAGCCACCTTTCAGACTCAGACCCGAAGCCCTATCCCTGGCACACGCGGAGCCGCGAGCAGCACCCAGTGCATACCACAGACCTCCTAGCACAGCGGGGGCCGCATCTGGCATTCAGTCTTGCCCACCACACATGACACTTGCTCAGCCCACGTCCCCTTCCCACCCCACAGCAGCTACCCCCTCTCATGAGCCGACACCGGGCACTACCTGCCGGGCTCTGCCAGATGCTTCTCCCACAAGAGGGGGCAGCAGCAGCAAGCAAAATGCCCCAGAGACATGCCAGAAGCTGGTTTGCTTCAGTTTATTTGGGGTTGGGTTTTTGTTTTGTTTTAAACCAAACTTGATCAGTGGTGGTAAGATGTATCCGGCATACCGTTATTCCTGTAACCCTGCTTTGCCCTTCTCTAGCGTTTTAGGATGATGCAGGTTGATTTATCAGTGACAGAACAAGAGGGTCTAGAAGCGAGTCAGTCTCTAAATGAAAATATTCTTGGGTTTTTTTTCTGAGAATGAATAGGAAGCAAGCATTATGTTAAGGTAAAACTTAAATGTTTAACTATAATACACATGTTTCTGCACAAAGCACAGCTGTGGGCTGAGAGACAAAAATTAACGTGACTTTGCCATGTAAACCTTAGACAAATATAGGACAGAACCGGCGTTCCTCAGGTGTTACCAAGCTCCAACAATAACCGGCAGAGAAACACTAATGAAGAAAACAAGGACTGTGTAGACAGATACTTATCTGGGCACTTTGGGTCAGATCCTGACATTATGCAGATTACCAGGGCAGGAAGCAAAGTCAGCACGGCCAGAGCATGACACTTGTGAACTGGGCACATGGCATCCAAGCTCCTACCGACAAGCCTAGGCAATTCAGCAACTTGTTGATCAATACCACAGCAGTTCCCCAAGCTGCTGGCACTCACCTTTCGCTGTGACCATCTCAAACACCATCTGGGAAAGGCAATATATTAAATGGTGCTGCAGCAGAAAAAGCCACAGGCATGTGAAAGGATACATCCCCAGGATAACTGCTTCAAGGCATTTGATAGGTAAGGACTCCCTGGTCATTTCTTTTGCTGTCTCCATTAACCTAGGATAGAAACAAAAAGGTTTTCAGTCCTTTCAGTTGGAGCAGTTGACAGGAATCATACGGTCCCCTTGTACACTGAGAGCCAGGCGCCTCCAGTTCTTATCTCAGCAAGCGCTGGTGAATTTGATTCTCCTCTTCAGCAACTTTGCCAGAGTGCTCGTGACTTCTGGAAAATGACTGGCAGGGGGGCGGGGGGCGTGTCACGGGTAGAAAGGGTGTTTGGCATCCCAGTGCCTTCCAGACTCTGAAGATGGGTTGGAGGAATGTGGTCCTCACTGCCTCTCCAGCAACTCCATGAGCATCACTGCAGGCTGTAACACAAAGCCCTGCTGAGCTGCAAAAGCTGACAATCATGCAAGCTCTATCCATATCCTCTCCTTGAGAACAGCTTTGTAAACAGATCCCTACTCTATAGAAACACAACATAAAATGATAAAAATATTTGTATTAGAGAAGATGATGAAAATACGCATCTGAAACCATTAGTTTGTTTTTCCCACTTTCTAATTCACCCACCTTATGCATTTTAAACCTTGTATTGACTGCAAATGGCAATACAGCTTCCACTGCTATTACAGCCTGTCACAGCCATTCCGTGTCCCATTTATCCAAGTAAGAAATTATCTTTTCATTTGTAAACAACCGCCCTTTACACTCTGCATGCAGTACAGAAGACAAATTAGAGTTAGCCTGCCTCCTACACACTCACAATCGGCCACAGAAACCCCACTGCTGGAAGCAGGGAGCAGCTCTGACAAGGGCACACAAAGGGACCCCTTCATCCCCCACAGTGGCTCCTCAGTGCTGATTGCAGCAGCAGCCGCTGCAAAACCCCATCTCTGTCCAGAGAAGTATTACATGCGGACGATGCATAGGAGGTACCCACAAATGAGATGATCCACCGAATTTCCCACCTTCTAACTCCATGGGAGAAAAAAAAAAAGATCACAGCTGATTATGAATGTTTATCAGAGGCAAGAAAAAGCTCAAGTTGTAAAGCTGTTTAGCTTCAAGCCATTTAGTGTGGTGCATACCTGGTTAACATGGTCCAAGGGGCAGGGCCAGCATCTCCTCCTCAGGTACACACCTACACTGACCCAGCTGCCAGCCAGCAAACACAGTAACTGCACTGGAGCTGCCTCGTCACCACATGCAGCATCAGGTCTCCTAACATCTGCTTTTATAAGCTCACTGCTGTCATGATTTCAAGGTGTTGTCAGCATGGAGATAACATTAGTAACTCCGCAGCCAGGGAGGGAGTCTTCAAAGCAATTGGCCTAAATGAGCAGTCAAATTACTATCCACTTATCTGTCACAGCAACACTCACACTATTTAAATACTAAGTTGTATTTAACATGCACTCTGTTTGCAAGCCTCATAGATGCTGGTTCTGAAGCACAGGTCTCCAGGACACTATATGGTTATTAAGACAGATTGGAATTGAACAGGAGAGGCATTTTGCTTGCTTAAAAACATGTTCCTGCTAGTGCACGGGTACCTCAGCTGACCCTTCTGAGGCTCGCAGCAGCCTTCCTTTCGCTTTACATAGCATCATTAGATAGCTGGGCTCAGAAGGGACCCCGGGAAGCCCTCCTGTCCCACCTCCTGCTCAAAGCACCCGGGTCCAAGAGCTGCAGCAGGTGCTTAGGGGGGCCTGGCACTCAGGACCTGGCAGCTCAGAGACAGCCACGGCCTCCGGATCGTGACAGTGATGAGGATCTGTGCAAAGGGAGCATCGGTCAAGAAGCATCACCGATGACCAGTGAACAGGCATCCACCTGCACCCACAGGGCAGGCCCTCATGCACACCCATCCCAGAGTCCTGGAGAATACTCTGCAAACAGTTTGCTTTTTTCCCTGCGTTTGCAACACAGACCACAGGATTTCTGCACATAACCCAGTTCAATAACCACTGAGAGAGTCTTTCTTCTGCTTTTGGCAAGCTTGAGATGAAGCATGGCCTTAAACCTCATGTTTGCATTGGAAGCAAAGCCTTTGGAGACTCCCCAAGCCACCACTCTGCCCAAGGTAGCATAAGCCAAATCTAAATCTCTCCTCACAGATAATTTTCCAACCTACTTTTAACTGTGTTCTCAAAGGTTTGGGAACCCAACAGTTAATCTATCTTATATTTAACCTTGCATCTAAGAAGGTTCCCTAATGTTTAAACTAAATCTTTCCTTTTTTTTTTTTTTTGCTATTTAAATCAGAAGCTATTTCTGCTATCCAGAGTGGGCATGGAGACCATTTATTATCTCTCCTCTTGTAACTGACATTTGTATACACTACAGGCTGTAATCTACCCTCTCCTCTGTAAACATGAGAAAGCAGACACAGATTTTTTTTTTTTTTTTTTTCCATTTTCTTTTTAATCCCCCCCTTTCTCTCACCTCAAATCTTCCCTTAGGTCATGTTTTCTAGACCTTGGACCATGTTTGTAGCTTTCCTTTTGAACTCTCTTCAACTACCTGCATTTCATGGTCCTTCAGCTGAGCCCACCATACCAATACAAACAGACCAATTTCCTTCTGAAACCAACTTTCAGTATATTTTTCCTATCAACCCCATGGTTTTTTAAGATCAGCTCCATCTATGCAAAACTAGCCTTTCGTTCTCCATTATGTATTCCCACAGCTGGCTATTTCCAAATCCCTTCTCTGTATTTGCCCTTACTCATATACCTCCTGTTTGTTCCAAACCAGCTCTCTCATGCGCTTTGAGATCACTCTGAATTCCAATTCCAGTTTGCAAAGCCTTGTCACCTTGTCCAGCCTGGACCACAAAGCACATCTATTAGCAAACGATTAGTCTTATCTGTACCATTAATGAAAAAACATTAATCTGGGACAGAGATTGCACACCTCAACTGACCACCTCTGCTAGGCAAGAGCAAGCTGTTGGTTAAGTACCACTTCCTAAGTGCTGCTTTCCACCAGGTTGGGTCCTTATGTCAAAATAGTTTCATTTAGACTCAAGGTCCCTGCCTTATCTGAGGGCTGCCAAAAGCTGTACTACAGCAAAGAGTTATCACAACCACAACTTCTCCCTGATTGACAAAAGCTCTTACAACTCTCATAGAAGGAAATTATCAGAACCAAACCATGCCAAACTAAATTCATGTTGCCTGTCACTTACCACCTTGTTATGTTCCAGACACTTGATTATTTGCCCTAGCATTTTTCCTGAAACGGCAGATAAACTCAAATAGTTCCTAGACTTACCTTTTCCCTCTTTTTTTTTTTTTTTAAAGGCTGGTATCTTTGCCTTCCCCAGTTTCCAACAAGAGTACCCATCCTCCCCACACCCTGTAACAGAAGTATTAATGATTTGGAGGTTGTTTGTCAGTTCTCTAAGCAAGCATCCAGCTCATTTGAAAACAACCAATTACAAGTGCTCTTTGACTTGTCCTTTCCCTATTTTCTTTCACTGCTGAATTCTGAATTCTTACCATGCTGTCTCAGATGTCAATCATGACCAGAAAGGCTGCACCATTAAACTTGTGAACAAATATTTAAGGAAGGGGGGAAAGAATTAAAAAACAGCATCAAGTATTTCAATTCCCTGCCTGAGCTGGGTTTGTTTCCAGGATTTTCTTTAAATCTTTCCAGTTATCTGAACAGACACCACATATAGGATACTCTAATGCAGTACTTTTCCATCTCTTATCACGGTTAGCTGGGAACTAGCCCAAAGCTGCCCCCTCCACAGACCCCAGTGAGCATGGGGGCAACCCATCTCTTCCAGTACCTTGGGGGAGACTGCTACATTCAAAAATAAGCATCATGCAGCTTTCCTCTTCATGGCATTTACACCACTGTCTAAAGTCTGCCAGGCAGATCTCTATTCCAGACCACAGTGAACATTTGTGCCTCTAACAAACAGGCTGCACACTCCTCCCTCAAGATCTAGTCCTTGGCAGATGGTGATATTTCCTGGTAAATTGACTCAAATTTCTTTTAATGTTTTTAGAAGCCCACCTGGATTATCTCCCTTGCTTTCTGCACTAAGAGAAGGCCCATAGAGGAGATGGTTTTGCATCTTTTGGATGCTTTCTGTTTAAAATGGCAGTAACTGCAATCATCTTAGGGGAACCATGAATTCCTTTTGCTCCCAGATTTTTCACTAGGGCATCCGATCTCATATACAGGTTAGAAAAAGCTTTAAACCTTTCAGCATGCCCCAAACTGGAGGATCACACCAGCTGGCACCCATCATGCCAGAGTCACTTCAGAGATGACCATGCTGAGGAGGAGAGGTTGTCCATTACCTTCACCAGATAGACTCTTACAGACTTCAATAAACTTTAATTAGTGAGATCCTCCAGCACATTTTCCACTAAGTTCTCCTTCCCTAGGCCTCAGTACTTGCATGAGGTCCATAAAATGTCCCTCTCCCAAGTTTTACCAAGGCTCCTGACAGTCTCTTTCTTCCTAATGAAGCAAAGACAAGTGAAAGGCACCAACAGGAGTAAAAGGAGATAAAACAGCAGAGCAGCTACTGCTCTCATGAATCTTCTCAAAACCAGTTTGTTTCAATGGCAAAAGCACTTCTATCACATGCTGAACGTAGCACCGTATCTGTAACATTCTCTCTTTGCGCGAGAGAGAAGCAGATGTTCAAATGCCTTCTGCAGTTTATTGTCTGGAAATGGTATGAGCCCATTTTTCTTTACTGCCCCATCAGGGTTCCTTAATAACATAGTGTGTTGAAACAGTATTATTTTCCACACACATACCCCCTTCGCTGTTATTTGGTTGCATCGTTCCCACGTGACTACTTTTATCATGCTCTTTTATTGCAATTGATTACCCATTATATCTGCAGCCACTGAATGTCTCTCCTTCTTCACAGAGCAGCTTCTGAGCTGTAATTTCCCAAAGTCCCCAGAACCTACCCAAACATCACTTTTTGCTTCAGTCATAGGTCCCACTGATCAGCTGGCACTTAACTGGAGGGAACAGCACAATATCATACCTGTCTCCAACCTCCCCAGATACTCTGTGGAGGACAAAGATATTTCTTCCTCGTTGTGGCTCATGCCTGCACCCTAGAACAGAAGCTTGCAGAGGTCTTACTGCTCCTTGTAAAGCCAGTAATAAAAGCTTGTTGCATTGAATGCTCAGTTACAGATACTACTAGATATCCATAAATATTTTTTTTTTCTAAAGCTCTTACATGATCTAGACTTGGGAGTTTTAAAGAATGACTATTCCAATTAACAGTGCCATTTTTAATAAGAATGGTTGTACCAACAAAAGCTGTAGTGTAGGTTTTGCCAGCGTAATCCTGTATGGCAAAAGGAAAATCAGCTCAGTCAGTGTCTGAAACACTTCTATCGCGTGTGTACACACATCACACACATACCATGGATCAGTAGAGCTGAACTCCATGGGGTACCCTTTACCTACCTAGTACGAAAGGGTACATCACGAAACCTGTGTAAAGGATACCATCCCAGGTCAGGATACCCTGTATACTCTATTAGCAAAGCACTCCTATAATGGATGTAGCTGCACCTGTAAATCTGGATTTTGTGCGAATACAGCAAACTCAGGCCAGGTAAGATGCATTTTCAGACATAGTTTGCCAGTACAACAGGGCCACCACACACAGTTTGCAGGATCACATCTCTACCACCCCAACCCACACAGCTATGCCAACAAAAATCTAACATTTTCAAAAGTGTTATCTGTAGTCTAGACAAATCCACAGGGTGTCTGGCAGTCTAGAAGCAAGTTGATAGCTAACAGTGGCTTTTTCTTAAGGGAGGTAGTAAATACTGAATTATAGCAAGCCTGTGTCCCTTAATGTTATGAGTTCCTATAGATAATTTATGCTCTTCTTCCTAAGCGCAGCCAGGCATTTTTATTTTCTCATGTATCACACCGATGCTGACAGTAAATCTCTATAATATCTAGTCCTCCCTCCATAATAGAAAAACTCATTAATATGCCCCAGCTGCTTTAGAACACTTTCACATGAATTTATGAATATTCAATTTCCATCTAGTGCTCAGCTTCTTTGTGTCCGGCCACTGCTCTCTTGAAGAGAGGCTGCCAAAGATCTCATAATACTTTCACTAGCTTTGAGCCCTCATATTATGAAATAAGCAATATGTTTAATATCAATAAATCACAGCTCTGGGAACAGCCTCAACTTCCAAGAGCCGGTGGCAATTGGAGGTGCTCAGCATCTTGCTTGATCAACTTGCAAATACAAACTTTGCCTTGCAGCAAGCGAGGCCTTTCACACCACAGAAGCTTGCTGAGCAGCGCTTGTCACCTCAGCACAAGACACCTGTTGTCACCACACTGGAAGCAGATTTCTTGTAAAGTGGAACACACCTCCCAGGAAAAAACTTAGAGGTGTGAGCGATTTTTCAGCTCTCATGAAAACTAGCCTGGCAGCAGGAAAACAAATCGCCAAGGAGAACTGCAAGAGAAGACATCCTCAGCTGGTATGAACAGCCATGCACCCCAGACGAAGGAAAGGAAAGCCTTTAGGGACACCTCAACATTACAGGGCAATCAACACTTTATTCCCCTTCTCAAAGTTGGGGAAACCAAGACAGGGCAAATGCTCGAGCCCCGCTGCAGTACGACAGGATCTGGGCAGCTAAGTGTGCTCCTAACAGCTCCACTACTCCCAGCACTCACATCCACCAGGTCAAGGAGCAAAGCAGCACAGGTCTTAGGACTTAACACTGTGCAAGTCCAGCATACACCACGTGCAAGCAACTGTGCCTGGCAAGCTGGCAGCAGCTGCCCCGAGGGGCTGGACCATTTCCAGAGGCACTCTCCTTAACTCTGCAGAAGTCCTGCCACCACATACCAAGTCACTCACAGAAGTCGTAACAGCAACAGGACAAGGAGAGAAGTCAGACACTAGTCCCCAGGCAAACATGAAGGCAGGTAAATAAGATGAAATAGCACCACTCAGGAGAGGATCCAAAGCCACAGGTGTATCTCCAGCTGTGAGCACTATATCGGTTCCCTTCCAGGAAAGAGTACCATCCTCGTAAGCCAGGCTTTCATCCAGCCCAGGAGGACACTGAACTTTCGAGTGGTGAGTGCTGAGCACAATTCATTTTCATCCTCCACTTCCTTGAAGAAAAGTAATGGGACAAATTTAAAAATGAGTGACCAGCCTGAAAATTGGTTTAAGCTGCTGTAAACCCACCTGTTCAAGGCACAAGATTTCTTCTAAACTAGATCCACCGGTGCAGTGAACATGACTCAGAGAAAGGAAGTGGGAAAGACTGCTGTCAGCAAGATGAGAACCTGAAGCACAGAGCTGGGATGGGAACTGGAATTTACAGTGACAGACAGATTAATGACAGACAGCTGGGG
The DNA here is from genome assembly GCF_030936135.1 of Gavia stellata. NCBI lineage: Eukaryota > Metazoa > Chordata > Aves > Gaviiformes > Gaviidae > Gavia > Gavia stellata. The sequence goes on from NC_082595.1 coordinate 10,317,184, forward strand.
AGAGCTAGAGAAAAGCCAGTCTACAGGAGTAATTATATTCTGCTTATCTAAATTTCACCCTAAAATAAAAGCATAATGTTGTCAACATCACTTCCCGCCCTAACCTGCTAATTTACTGGGTGCTGTTAAAGAGCTATCCTAACTATGATGCAGTTCTTACATGCAAGGGATCCAAGCTCTCTGTTGCCAGGCTCCCTGCGCACATGTTCGTACTTGTATTGCACGACTTATCGGCAACCAGCACATGAGTCCACCACGTCGAAGGAACGGCAAGATGAGCAGCAATGGGAAAAGCAAGGCCATGACTTAAACAGTCCATTGTGATCCTCCAGGGGAAAGGACTGTGCCTGTGACGATGTCAAAATTCCTGCAGCGTTTTGCACAGTTGATCTCTTCCTATCATCAGCAAAGTGCATTACAGCGCAACCAGAATATCAGGACTTACATAGTTTCCATAAAAGCAGCCCAGCCCTCCCAACCAAACACCAAGTGAGAAGTGAGAGTTTTCCCAACCCTGTGCATTCAGCTTCGGCCTGCAGCTATGCAGCAACCATGCAGCTGCTGAGCAAGACCAGCCCTTACACTCGTTGGCTCTCAATGGGTCCATTTGCCACCTGGCAGCAAGCTGGGACCCTCCTTGCAAAGGCAGCAATGTACACAGTTTTGGCCCTGCCAGAGGAGCAGTGGCACAGAGGAGACAGCCCTCCCATGCCATGGTGCTACAGTGCTTAAATGCCCAAGGCGATCAGCTGGCATGATGTGGGACAAAGGCACTAGACCACTTCCAGAGACACTTACCCACTTAGAGGTCTGGTTTTTCTAATCTCGAAGAACTGTGTTCCCGTGTGATTGTATCTGAATTTTGTCTGTTAAAAGGAAAGTAACTTGAACAGTCAAACAATAAAATAACCATGTTCAAAAGGTGTATTTCAGTTCTGATTTCCCGTTGAAACATAAAACAAGCTTGAAAGCCATTGACTCTCACAGATAAAACCCTGGCATGTGAAATAAAGCAATTTTTTCACTTGACTTTTTATATGACATATTTATGGCATTAGGTAGAGAGTCAAGCAAAAAGGTTGCTTGTCTAAAATGACACTTATATTTGGCATTTGCAGGTTAGGAATTCACTTTTCCTTCAGGTCCCACTCACTATTAGGTTGCAAGTTTGAAAAAAACCTCTCCCATTTGGGCAAGAGAAAGCTTTTATAGTCTAGCCAAACCAATCAACATTATTCATGGTTTGAAAGAACTTACTTCCTTTGTAAGTTTTTAACTCAGTCAGCCACATAGCTCACATAAACCAAAAGCATGGCAGGTGCATCCATTTACATCTAGGGAATATAAATCATTCTCTAAAAAATACAATGCACTTGAAATAGAAATAACCAGCTAAGTGCAACTCAAGAACATTAGTTAACACTATAAGCATAGGAGAAAAGTTCATCACAAAGGATGCCAGCAGACAGTCACCCATCAACCAAACCTCAGCACCACTTGCCTAGGAGCGCAAGTTACCATGCAGCAGCATCATCACCAAAAGCAGCCTCTTCCCTGCTCCTTGAGCATAGCTGTTCAAGTAGTAATGCAGTAAATCACATCAGAAAACCAATCTGTGCAGTAAAAACAAAAAACCCAGTAACAAAAATAATAATTTAAAAAAAAAAAAAAAATCACACCATCCACGTACTTTTGCTAGGTTATTTTTCCAGTTGAATCTGTTCCCCAGCCTGGTCCCCAACACGGCCACAAGAACATTCACGGCAGCAAAATTGTTGTGGTGATACCAGGGCAGAAACAGGTGACCCCATGGAGACAAAGGGTACCTTGCAAGGCATAAATAGCACAGCGGCTGGCTGTATAACCATGGTCTAAATAAAAACTCCAGCTCGCACCAGGATGCTCTGAACTGACTTCAATTAGAGTTCAGAGTTCTCCGGAAACGAGGCTTTGCTCCCCTTCTGTCTTCAAAACCTAATTCATGAGGCCCTCAGGAGGCCCTTTCAGAGCACTCTGAACAAAGCATACAGCCTCTCTTAGCCCATAAAGGAAGCCCAGACCCTGTTCCCCAGTCCATGTTGAAGCTTTTCTGAACACAGATCCAAACCCTGTGCCTCAGGCCTGCTCCTGCTATGTAGTACAGGATTTCAAGACTGCTGGGGAAAAAAAAAAAAAAATGTAATTTTTGGAGCTTTGTGTGACATAGTTTCCTCCCCAGTACAACCCCACTGAGCAGCGAGCCTCTCATCCTGCCCAAGTGGCCGACATGCAGAAGAGAAACCCCCCGCAGAGCAGGCTGGCCCCAGCCTCCTTCCCTTTGGCAGCTGCTGCGGCTCCAATCCCTGCTGCCGCCTTGATCCCAGCCACTACTTCCCAGCAGGCTAACCACGCCTGCTATTTTTGGATGCTCTTCCAGCTGCCACCCATATCCTTTCTTAATCCTTACCAGGACTTTACATTCGTTCCTCATCCCCACTGCTTACACACACACACACACACACACATAAAAAGGGAGAGTTTAGAAAAAAGGAAAACAGAGAGAAGAGCAGCATCTGGGCCAGCAACTGTCTCCTCTGATATTATCTGTCAGCAGTGGAAATGGTCAGGTATTAGGCGTGGGGCAGCGATAGGGAGGCTGGATAGATGTGTACATCTCTGATGAACCCCCCAAGCAAGGTGGGACATCTGGAAGTGGAGACTCCTTTGGTCAGTTCCTGTGTCGCGGGCAAGCCTGCCCACCTGAGGGTCAAGACAGCCGCTTGTGCCCCCCATCCCAGTGACAAGCACTCCCCATGAACTGAACACATAGGCAGTCCTCAGGGAGCTCGCAGAGGCTGCCAGGGCATAGGGAGAAAGGGTTTGCCGTAACACTGGCTCTCTCTTATTCACTTTAAGACGAGATGCCATACTATTTCTCCAGGCATCACGATCCGATCATAATATCCTCATAAATCAATTTCAAAATAAGCATTTCTACTCCCACCAACGTCACTTCTGTTAAATTCTTCAGTATCATTTACAGTTAATTACATCTCCCAGAGGATTGCTGTGACAAGCTCAGTGCTGCAGGTGCTATCACAAATCCTCAGACGCATCCTTTCACCCCCTAATGATCCCAACCCCTCGCAACCAGCTAGTGCTTCGGTAAAGCCCCTGTTAATTCATGCCAGGCCTTATCTCCGGAGACCGTGCGCTGGAGAAGGATACTGCAGCATCTTCATGTAGGTCTGTATTGCCTGAAGCCATTCTGGGATTGACATGGAGAGCTTGTAGTTTGGCACCGGTGGCACTGAGGGCTGGACACAAAAAAGCAAAGATAAAGAGGTTAGACAGTTACCACTCCCTGCAGAGCGGATAAGTGATTTACTTGGGCAGCGGCATGCGCTTAGTGCAACAAAACGCGGCAGCACAGATGGCTTAAATCACACGTGAACTCAAGCGTTGGTCAAAGTCATCCCGCTAACAACACGGGCTACCCATGGACCGGAGCCAACCCCATCCCTGCTGGCATGGAGAGGCCAGGGCAGGCCCCTCAGGGCAGGCTGCTGATCCCAGCCACCAACATCCCTCAAACGCTGCCCTAGGTGGGCAGGCAGTCTGGCACAGAGGCCAACGCTTCCCATTTTTCCCCTCTAGCACAGGGCAGTTTGGATGAGCAGAGTCCCAGCACTGGCTCTGCTGTCCTCCCTCCCCTGAGAAGCCATTTCAAGTCAATTTTTGGCTTCCTCTACCACAAGAGAAAGCTAAGAGACAAGGATCCCAGCCTGCATAATTTCCCATCTGCCGCATGTCAGCGGCACACTTGCTGGGCAGGGAACGCACGGTACCTAGAAGACCGCCTGGGACCCAGATATTTAATGATATTAAGACACTTAATGATATAGACTGGCAACGTAATGGGATTTTTCCAAAACCCCCCAAGACATCTGCTTGTGCCTAAGCACTTTAAGAAGCCAGGCCCTCAATCCATATTTAATCCTCACAGCTATGTGGCTCCTGAGCCTGTAACCATACAGGAAAGGGGCACGGCCTTGTCCCAAGTCCCCTTATTTTAGGGGGGAGACTGCAAAATATGGGGTCAGCGGATGTTAAAGTGGGCAGTGTGGTTAAAAAGTAGTTAGTATAATTCTCACAAACGGAGCAGAGGAAACAGTTTATTTAAATACTAATGCAGACCCAAATTCAGGAACCAGCGACCTGGGCAGCCGTGATGGAAAGCGTGCGGCGTCTGTGGGCCCACGTAGTCATTATAATAGTTTGAAGATCACAAAGTGAGATATCACTATTCTAAATACACTTCAAGTCAGTGATTACAGGTAAGAAATGCAAGTTCAGGCGGTATGGGGCCGTCTCCGCCACACAGACTTCCCTCTGCGGTTCCCACCTCCACTAAGATGGAGGGATTGTGTGTTCGCTTTCAGAGAGCGAGCACCGATAATCCCAGGACAACCAAAACCCAGCATTTACTACACGTAGCTAGTTACTACAGTCAAATAGTAAATACACCTCAGAGAAGGGAAAAAACCAAAACAGAGACTCCTACACTACTGGCACACAGAAACGTATTTCACGTGGCAAGCAGACAGATGGCCAGGCCTCCAGCTCGCTGCCGCCGTCCCCAGCACACGGGAGACAACCGGCACGCATGCGCGCGCCACAGGTTCTCTCTCCTCTCAAGTGGGAGTTACGAGCAAGACTCATTAGGGGAGTTACCCACCCGTCCCTCCCCGCACTAAGGCATGCCTGCACCCAGCGCACCAGCTGGGGCTCGAGTTTCAGGAGCAGCAAGTGGCTGAACGAGGGAATTAAGGCAGGCCTGTCAAATCCTTCCGGGGCAGCTATTTCTGCTCCCATATAAACTCTCCTTTTCTTCAAGGATAAAGAAACTCTAGGTGCACACGTTGCACTTACACAACACAACGTGCCAAGGCAATGGGAGTCCCAGCCAGCGAGAGCTGCTGCAGAGCAGCTGGGGCGATAGGACCCCTTTCCCAGCCCTCCATAAAATGGAGGCCCCTGCCCTCACCCAGCTGCGGGACGGGACAGGACAGCACCCCATAGGGACTGCAGCAGTGCAGAGGGACGCAGCCCTTGCTGTAACCCACAGCGGCCACCCTCGCCATGGGGGTCGGGTTCGTGCTTCTAGGCGAGGCACTTCCCCATCTCCAAGGCGGAGGATGATGGTGTCAGCCACGGGGGCATGCTCGGGTAAAGAGAACCAAGGTCTTCCCGATGGCTGACGCGTATCCCATCACCTGCCTGTTAAGAGTTACCCCAGCAGGCCTGCCGAGGCAGGCGGCACAAGCCCCTCCAGATCTCAGGCAATGAGGGAGAAGCAGCCATTGGTCTTCCCCCGTGCAGGATGGTGCACTGCTCTCCTCTTGCCAGTGCCGGGCAGGCACTACACGGCACTACGCCGTCAGCCAGGCCCGGTGGTGGAGAGCCACCCACCACTCCCACTCCCCCCAAACAAAACCCATTTTTTCCACCCAAATTCCTGCCCCAGCTGCAGGAGCACCAATCCTGGGCACCCAGCCAGCACAGAGCAGAAGCCAGGGCTGCACGATACCACAAGCAAAGGAAAGCGCGACCTTGTTTCGGCTGAGGCTGCAGCCCTGCAGCTACTGGTGCACATCGCAGCACAGCAGCCAGGGGCTGGTGAGGGTTTGTAGCAGCAGGCCAGAGCCGCCGAGAGGAAACACAGACACAGCACTACAGGCCGTGAATTTGTAAAGCGAGTGAAATTCAGAGACCAGGCAGATCATAGAATCGTTTAGGTTGGAAAAGACCTTTAAGATGATGATCCAACCGTTAACCTAGCACTGCCAAGTCCACCACTAAGTCATGTCCCTAAGCACCACATCCACATTTCTTTGAAATACCTCCGGGGATGGTGACTCAACCACCTCCCTGGGCAGCCTGTTCCAATGCCTGACAACCCCTTCAGTGAAGAAATTTTTCCTAATATCCAGCCTAAACCTCCCCTGGCACAACTTGAGGCCATTTCCTCTTGTCCTGACGCTAGTCACTTGGGAGAAGAGACCAACACCCACCTCTCTGCAACCCCCTTTCAGGTAGTTGTAGAGAGCGGTAACGTCTCCCCTCAGCCTCCTCTTCTCCAGACTGAACAACCCCAGTTCCCTCAGCCGCTCCTCATCAGACTTGTGTTCCAGACCCCTCACCAACTTCGTTGCCCTTCTCTGGACACGCTCCAGCACCTCAATGTCCTTCTTGTAGTGAGGGGCCCAGAAAGATGAAAGGCCTCAACTCTGTATCAGTATTTCTAAGTAGTGGCAGCTCCAGAGACAGCAGAGCCTCTGCAGTGCAAGACCTTGTGACAGAGCTGAAGACCATCATCCTGGGGCTGGAAATGCTGTAGTCTCAGTTCACCACAAACAGCCTGTGTGAAACTCGTCTTGCCTGACTCCGTTGTGTCTCATTTAATGACCAGAAAGTAATTTTCTGCTAGCTCACCCCGCAAGTACGCTGTTACTTAGCGCGGATGAAGCTGGGAGGCTCGAGCCCTCAAAGTTGATGAGAGGTTTAATTCATTAAGATCTCCAAGATCACAGACCGCGTAAAGGATTGCACAGCCCTTCCAAACCGGGAGCCCACACCCTTCCCAGAGCTCAAGCCAAAAGCCAGAGGTGGGGGGTGCAACCAAGGGACCCCTCAGGTTCCAAAATTGCCCCCCTTGTAGACAGGCCGGCTTTTTGTGAGGACTCTTCCTCCTGGGAGAGATGCAGCCCTGCACCCCTGCAGTTCGTGTTTGTTCCAGTAAGGACAACATCGCGGATACAGTAAGAAGCTACTTACCACCCTGCGTGTATGATCACTGAGACTAATACCAAGATGATTAGAGCAATCAAGTGGAGCTTCTTGGGGAGGGGATGAAAACTCTCTCCCATCACTAGGGATTAAGAACAGATCAGATGCAAGAATGGAGCAGTTACACACACCACTCTCTCAGCCTCCACTGACTACCAATGCAAGCATATTAAAACCATCTTCTCACAGGCACAAGTTTCTCTTGTCACTCGCGATCAGCACTACCTGGTCTTTTGCAGGTTGCCACATACCCAGTAGCACAAGCCAGTTGAAAGAGCTGTACCATCATTTAAGGAACAACTCTCCCCTCACATTCCGACTCTGACCCAGAAATTACATCACAACTTTAACAACCCACTACCACTTTGTAGCAAACAAACCTGCTCCTACCCTTCATTTGCTCACCTGAGCTGTGTTGGCCTTAAGGACCATGTGGTCCTCAAACTACCCTCTGACCCCAGAGGTCCCAGGCTTAGCCGGCAAGAGCTAATTAGTCACAGGGGACATCAGGCCCTTCTGCCCTTGAAGTTAATCACTGCAACAGGGAGTTTGCTGCCAGACAGTGCTGGAGAAACTCAATACAACTCTTCTACAGCACCCTCCACCAATCGGGAACCAGTAACTAACATAAAATTTTTTATCCAAGCAGATTTCAAAACATTTTTCCTCCTACCTAGCTTCAGCACAAGTCGCACTGAGTCAGCCTTGTGCTTTGGCACCAAGGAAGAAGCCATGGGTGATGCTCCCTGGGACACTCTGGCAGGCAGCGTGCCGACACATTGGAGCCACTGGCATGTCTCTCACCAGATGCTTTGTCAGTCACTATGGGTATCACCAGCAAAAGTCACGTGCTTTGGAGCTGGGAAGCAAGGGAGGGAAATAAAGTCCAGTGTGTGCTTTGCCATCTCATAACACCAAACAGATCTGCAGGCCGTTTAGACTAGTGTAAGCTGGTCATGCTGCTGAAACGAGAAGTTCTGCCCTCTCCCTGCCCCTTCATTTCTACCTCAAGCGCTTGTGCAAGTGTGAGATGAACCACACCAGGGAACCGCAAACAAACCCAGCAAAACCAGATTGTTCTTTAGCTGGATCTGCTCCCCCCATCCAAACAAAGGCTGGTGCCAGCACGAGGGAAGCAGGGGAACGGAGAGAAAGAGATTGCCCCTTTTGCACTTCTGCTGAACTAAACACTGCAGAAGAGAGATGAAAGGCCTTTTCAGCCTGCATCTTACTTGACAAGCACCTTTGCAAGACGGCCCTACACAATATACTTTCAACTTCTCCGTGCACAGAATTTTTCCTTTCTACCCCACGTAAAGAACAAGCGTACATCTCACTGACAACCAGGATCGTGACAGCGCCAGCCCAACCATCTCACCCCAGCATGCAGAGGGGTACGAATCAATGCCAACTTCAGTGGTCAGCTCAGATTAATGCTGCTTGGTGGGAGGAGCGAATCAAGCTCAAAGCCTGCGAAAGCCGACAGCGTTAAAGACATTGTGATCAGTAATGCAGTGCAGTGGTGAGAAGCCTTGGAACATCAGCAGACAGCAACATTTTATTTGCTGGCTGGAGGAAAAAGAAAAGATTCGGGTCAGGCACAACTGTTTGGAGCTTGCACCAAGGAATGTACAAGACAAAAGTATTTGGAATCTTTCCCCGTACTGGAAATGAAACGTCTGAGTTGTAAATCCCTTATTACATTTCAGGAGCAAGGCTGTGTTTGAGGAAACGCCTGTGTTCCAAAGAGATGAGCAAAACGTCCTTTGGATTGCACAGAGCGCTTCATTCAGTCCCTGAAGATTTCTTTTAATTCTCGTTTTCCGCTTTTTCCTCCCCAAGATAACAAAACAATTTTCATCCTACTTCCTTCCCAAGACAACAACTCCGGCTGCTCGGCACCCCGCGGCACAGCCCCCGCACCCCGTTCCGGGTGCCTTCCGACAGCGGAGGCTCCAGCTTTCCCCGTGCTGCCCCTCGCAGCGGGCCGGGCCCGAGAGCGCCCTAGGGCTGCGGCGTGACGCCCCCCTGCCCAGCCCCTGTGTCTCCCCGTCCCCTCGACGCCCACAAGCCCGGCAGCCGCGGGATGTCCGGCTTTGGGCTTTGTGGCACCCTCTCTTTTCTTAAGGGGCGGGCGGGGGCTTCGCCTTACCCGAGCCAGGCGGGCGGCGCTCCGGATGGCCGCCGCCACGGCGCCGCCGTCGGGGTGCACCCGCTCCACGTGTCCCCACATCCGCTCCCAGGTCTGCCCGTCCATGGGGAAGCCGCTCTTGTTCACCAGGAAGAGCGACCCGCCGTCCCGCTGCTCCTCCTCCTCCGAGCCGCCGCCGCTCCCGCTGCCGCCGCCCGCCGCCCGCGGCTGAGCGCTCCGGGACCGGCCCCCCGCCTTGCCGACGGCCGCGCGGCGGCTGCTCCCGGGGCCGCCGCCGCCGCCCGCCGCCGCGCCCGTCATGGCCCCGCGGCCATGCCCGAGCCTGGGCGCGCCGCGGGGACCGCTGTCGGGAGGCGCCCCGGGGCCTCGCCGCCGCCCGGGCCCTCCCTCTCTCTCTCTATATATATTTGTAATATATATATGTGTGTGTGTGTGTGTGTGTTACGTGCGTGCGGAGGAGGCTGGGCAGGGGGACGGCCCCCTCCCTAGCGGCGGGCGCCCGCCCGCCCTGCGACACGGCAGCTCGCTCGTCCCGGGCGCCCCGAACCGGCCCCGCTCGCCCCGGCCCCGGCCCCGGCCCCGGCCCCAGCCGCGCTGGGGGCGCGCCCCGCGCCACGCTCCATGCCGCCGCGTTACCACGCTACCGACCGCCTGCCCGCCTCCGGCGCGCTCCTATTGGCGGCCGCAACAAAGAGGGGCGGGGATCGGGGGCGGGACGAGCCGTGACTGGCGGAGACGCTGGCTGGAGGCGCCCCCTGCCGGGCGGCCCACGTCACAGGAGCCAGGCGGCACAGCGTGGGCCCTGTCTCCAGCAGCTGGCCGGCGTGGGGCTGCGGTCCCCGACCCGCCGTGCCGTGCCGTGCCGTGCCGTGCCGTGCCGTGCCGTGCCGTGCCGTGCGTCCCGGCCCGCCGCTGCGTAAGGGTCCTTTGAAAATCAAACTCCTTATTGAAGAGAGCTGGGCTGCTCCGTTCTTCCTAACGGAGCTGGAAAATTCATTGTTAACCACCGAGCGTTACAGAGATGGCAGGGATGAGTGGCTGTGGTCTCGTTGCAGCCCGCACCCTCCCTTTGCCACAGACGGCTCACGGGGTGGTGCTCCTCCTCCGGGGGAATATTTCCTCCTCTAATGGTAGCAGCACCGGGTGCCCGACCGCTGAGTGGGAGAGGGGGTAGTCACAGTGTGGCGTTTCTGTGTTTTGCTGCCACACAGACTGCCAGAGGACTGGATGAGTGGTCTGTGACTCAGAGCACAGCCCATTCTCAGGGTGTCTCACACTGCGCTACGCACAGCGCCAATGCCCTGCCTTGACCCCCTGCAGCAGTCAGAGGTACCTGCCCTACGCACCTGCACACAGTGCTAAGCACAGAAACAATGGCGCCTGGTCCTTCTCTGCCAGTGCCCGGTGTGAAGGAGCTGCCTCCGAGAGCAGTGGGGAGCCTGTCTCTTTCCCATGGCTTTGCCCAGCCATGTCGGTGGCCTTGCAGCACCTCCTGGACAGACGACTCCCTGGCTGCCGCTGCCATCTCCACCACTTGGCTCAGTTCCCTGATGCTTATTTCCATGCTCGGAGGAGGTTTTTTTTTTAAGCTCTTTATATCAAGCACAACAGTGTCAACCTAACACAAGTCGTACAAGCTAGAGGTGACTCGCCATTTGAAATAAATAGTAGTCTGAAAAATGTTGTTCCCATCCCTGGCCCATGCACTCAGATACTGCCGCCGCTCTGATCTCCCCTGCTCCCAGCCAGGCTGGGCGCGTACCTGTGCAACTCCTCAGCAGCTGCAACTACTGATTTTCATCTCTCACCATAAATAAATCTCTCCACTGTCCTAATCAGCTTCCTGAAGGCTCTCAGGAGCCTCGGGTGTATGTTGAGCTGCTAGTCACTCTCCACAGGGGTTGACGTCCCTGTGAGTCCCACCAGTAATCTTCGCGGCTGCATACTGGCCCCACGGCATGCCTGAATCTCATCAGGAGCTTTCACACAAGGGAGGCCGGAGGAAGACTGTTCCATCAGCTAAAGCAAACCAAGGGTTTCAGCTTACACAGCTTGCCCAGTGTTAGGTTTCAGCCCAGGAGACTTTGCTCTAGGGACCCCCCCACCCCGAGCTGAACATGGGGGCTCAGTGTGTAAATAACAATGCAATTTGGGGGAGTGGAGGGAAGTTCAGAGTGGGTTTAGAGCTGCTGTGAAGTCTTCACCCTCACAGCTATGTCCTGCATTTCCCTAATGATCAGGCAAACATCTCAACTGGAGGGCAAATGAGCCCCCCCACCCCATGCCTGCCAGAGGCGATCCGCACCCTGCCCAGGTTTTGGAGCAGGATCCCAGGGGAAGTGCAGTCCCTCTCCTTCTGGAGCGCAGACAAGTCTGCTCATCAGCAAGATGTGAGAGCACCAAGATGAGCTCCAGATGGGAGCTGATGAAGCACAGAGACCCAGAGAGGCTGCAGATGGCTGCAGCCATGGAGGAGATGGCTCTCGAGGAGCAGAGGGAGGCTCAGGCAAGGCAGAACAAGCAAAAGGAGGCTGAGAAAGTCTGCAAGTTCGCTGGAGCAGAGCCAGGGGAAAGCTCAAAAATCATTCAGGCCTGCATCTTAGGACTAAGGGGACTGTGCAGGTGGTGGCAGCCATGGGTGAGCAGTCCAGGGGCACGCTGCATGTCACAGTCTGGAGCATTGAGATTGCACAGCAGAAAGTCGTCATCAAGGATGCTGACACACAAGCTGGCAGCCATGTAAGTCCCAGAACCTTGTTCACTGTTGGAACAGGCAACCGTGGTGAGGCTGCCGCAGCCTCACTCAGTGCTGCTGCACTGCTCAGACCAGCCAGGAACCCTCAGACCACGCTTTCCTAAGCCCACCCACTTCTTAGCCACCCTGAAAGTGTGAAGACCAGAGTGATGCTACATGCTTTGAAGTTCAAAGCCTTCTGCATCCACAATGACAGAGCATGCTCTGTGCCAGAGGGAAGAACTCTCACTGGCCGGGCAGGTAAGGGGCACGGCAAGACTGGACACCACAGCCCTGTCTGTAGCAGCGCTTTGCAGCACCCAAACGCCTTCCAATTTGGAAGAAAAAAAAAAATCTTACCAGCTCCTCCTTGATCCTCAGGCTGAAGAGGGACAAGTTGAACTCCCAGAGGTCAGCCAGCGTATCCAAGGCTAGCTGTGGGCTGGACAGGCAGGGCAGAAGTTAGCTGAGGTCCTGAAGCTAAGGCAACTTCGAAACAACAGCCTAAGGGGATAAAAGCAGAGTCCCCAAGTCCCTACAGCTAAAGGAAAGCCTTAATTACACTCTTCCTAGCTACAAATTAGAGTAAAAATAGAAGAATGCTGCCTTTGTTACCATGAAAAATTAACAGAAACTTAATGCCTTTATATTATAAATCAGTTAGAAACTGAATGCCTTTATATTATAAATTAGTTAGAAACTGAATGCCTTTGAACTATATATTAATTTGCTGTCTTAAAACAATGACTGGGGATAAATACTGATTTGCAGATTTAGGAGCCCATAAAAAAGCAATTAAGGTTGTCAAACAAATGAAAAACTAGGGTAAAGGTAATTCCGGCAGGGGCACATCACGACCACCGGCTCAAAGACCACCGGCTCAAAAAAATTAGGAAATGAAATTGTAAAAATACCTATTAGGCATGCATGACTGTTTACATACTAGATAGGAAAATGTAAACTGATCGTTGAGAGCAAGAGTGAATATGCATAAGTACTGTGTATAAATAACTGTTAACTTGTGCCAAGGGTGTGCTGGTTTGGACCAGGCACCCGTATCTGCGCATTTACATAATAAAGGAAAATACCTTGACTCTGTGTGTAAATTGGGCGATGCACACCGGGTAAAGAACCCAAGTTTTGGGACAACACCTTGGTTTAGCCCAAGCCCTCCACAGTATTAGTCATGAACAGACATTCAAGATGAGTTAGAGCAGGGTGGGATATGCAGCATGTCCCCCTGCATCCCCCCCAGCATCCAATGGCTTTCACCTCGTGGGACCACCTACTTTTGATATCGTAACTCTCAGCAGAGCTGCCTTGTTCCTGGCTCTTGTTCTTGGCACTGTTCGCAGGTCTTCCTCCACCCTACCAGTGCTGCCCTTCCCCTTGTCCCCAGGCTGCTGCCTGGCCCCTGCTCCAGAGTCCCAGACCCTTTTGATTTTGAAATCCAGTCCCTTTACATGGAGGTACCTTTCTAAAGGTAGCTCTGAGTAACACCTTGAACATACGGTCTTGTTCCTAGTGCAGAGCTTGTTGCTACCACAGCTGCTTTCTGGGTCAAAGGAACTAATTTGATCATAAAATCATGTAAGAGGGTTTTAACCTTCATTATTTCCAACTGCAGACTAATTTAAATGCAGTATTCAAAAGGCCCTGCAGCGCAATTACACAACTAACTGCGGGAAGATTAATGGCCTTTAATTGTGCCATAGCAGCAAGGTGATACAGCATCCGCACTTTTTTCCAAGATTTCTTCTCCAGAAGTGTCACCTCCACCCCTCCCTGGAGTCCCACTAGCCCCTTCCCCAGCAAGCATCTTCTTGTGCATGGCAACAAATTCAGCCCTGCTGCATAGAAACCCCTCACTGCCCTGTGATATTCCATACGCACAGAGGCAGTTTATTTATTTGGGCTTATTTGGGAAAATACTTCCTCTATTACCCATTGTTTGCAAGCAGCCCTTCTTGCTGGCTTGGTGCAGGCGGGAGCTAGGACTGAGCAGAAGAAGTCTTCCCCGGTCCATGGCTCCAGCCCAACCTGGGCTCAGAGCAGGAACCTGCTGGCTTTGCTGATGAATGGACCACTGGTGTAATGAGTGCCTGTGAGGTCTCATGCAGTCTTTCGTTCCATCAGATAAGTGCAAATCAGTGGCAGCATGATAGATCTGGACCTGTGCTGTTACCCAGGTCAGCAAAAGCGGATGCTAAGTGCTCCACACTCGCTGAAGGTCCTTGTACCAGCACTGAGCGTATGAGAGGCAAGTTGGTTACTGGTGGAGCAGGAAACACATCCAGTACCTCCGGCTGGCAGCAGTCAGTGCAAAAGCCTGAAGCCTGGGTACCTTACAAGTACCCCCAGCTTGGGTGCTCTCTACTGCTAAAGTCGGGCCAAGTGATCTTCATGGCCTTCTCTGAATTTAGGAATCACTGTATGTCCAGAAAAGCAGCAGCAGTTTGAAACGGTTAACCCTACAAAGGTGCTTCAGCTTTGCAGAAGGGAAGGAGGAAAACACAGGTGGAAAAGTTTACCTGCCATAAGTGAATTGCATTATTGCTATGCAAACATTAGCCCATTTCCTGAAAAGAGGACAGTGACCTCATTCGATCCTTGAAAAAGAAGATGAAACTTCTTTGTTTGGGGCTATTCTGGAATTCGATTGGGTTAGTAATGAAATGCAAGGTTAAACTGTGATAAGGATGTAACCATGGTAATATGGTAATGGCTGTTAATGCAAGTTTGCAGGAGTGATTTGCGTGTAACCACTAAGAATGGTAACTTTATGTATTAATCAGGGTTATCCTTGGTAAAATAAATATGTAAAGTAGACATACACACACAAAAAAAGAAAGATATAAAAGGAATGCTTTAGGGTGTGCTTCTTTGGAGCTTTCCCCAAGGTAGCCCTTTCTGGAAACTCAACACTATTTATTTTGCAATGGTCTAGCAGGAAAAGCAGCCATCAGCTGCTCTGGCTTTAGCAATGAAGAACATCAGCAATATCTTTTGATTTCTCCCTGAGCAAGGAAGAGGACCTCCTGCAGTAATTCTACTGCAGCAAATCATTACAGTGTTTATTTTAGATGGGTTTGTTTAACTGGGCTTCAGTTGATCTCAGCCTGACCCAACAGGCAAGATTTCCAGCATTAAAAAAATCTAAGTTGCAGGAAAAGCCTATAAATCAGGCCTCCCCAAAACCGTTTTGCACGTTTTCTCTTTCCACCCCTCATTGCAGGTCTTACTTGACCTGAGCCTTTGCTGACTGAAACAGCCCTTCCTCTTCTGTACTTACTATAGTCACCTCACTCTGATCTACAAGTGATTGCGTTAGACACAGATGAGATTATTGCTTCTCCCTGGTGCAGCATCAGCATCCCTATTAGCCTGCCTTACTCCTTCTGTCTTGTTCCAAGGTTTCAGTCCCAAATATTGCTGTAACCTGGGGAAATATTTACGTCAATACAGTTTGCTGTGAAGGTCTTACTTGCCAGCGTATCACATGATTTGGTCTCTGCAGCAAGCTCTGCTAATAAAAACAAGGAAACACTAATGTAACTTTCCGTAAATCTCAGTGATCTATCTTTTTTGGGCTAATTACTTCATCTTTAATCTTTAGTCAGAGGGTAAACTACCCAGCACAATCACTTCTCTTCAGGGGAACTGCATAATAAAAGTACAGGTAGTGAAGAAAGGCAGTAGCTAAAAAAACCTTCTACTCAGAAACGAGATCTCTTTTCAGCAATCGTCAGCACCTGCAGCCCTTATCACAGGGGAGCTGCTGGTGGTGACACCAAAGGTGAGGGGCAGGACTGAACCTCTACTGCCAAGTGAGCACCTGAGTCATCCCTGCCTGCGCGAAGAGAGGGTGTACTGCAATAAAACCCCTGCCTGCTTAAGATTAGAAGCCCAGTTTTTGGTGGTGTTTAGAAATTGATTAAGCAACATAGCTCTGTGACGGGATACCCTGTGCCCTCTAGGAATAGTATGATGCTGGTTAGGAAACGCTCTGAACAAATGTCATCCTTATGTATTAAAGTTCCTCAAATGCATTGTCTTTCCAGGCAGTACTTGAAAGTGGACTGAAAAAGTTATTAAGTTTAGCAATAGAACATGTCACAAGTCCAGAAACCACAAGCCCTTGAATTTAGGTGCTGTGTGAAACCTGCAGAGAAATCCGTGTTACACAGTTCTCAGTGCCATGGTACAACAAGATATCATCATGACACCGATGATTTCATCAGTTTTTGATCTGAAGCACCACTTCAAGCATCCCTGGAAGGCAGTGCTCTGAAGATTAAAGATTCCCCCTCTCTAGAAAACGATTGAACAGTAGTCAAAACACTGTAGAAGCGCCTGAAAGTGAGAGTGAAGTTCAAATGTTGTGGTCATTTTAAAAACCTTAAAGCTCTTAAAGGAATTATAGTTATCTGGAGCAAAATTATTTTTTTCCAGTCATCTTCATTATTTGCCATCACATGAATGATACTAATTTTCAGAGGTAACTAGCAAACTCAAGAAGCCTACAGAGCATTTTCTGACTTTGGAATCAAAACCAGGAACATCGTAAGTGCAATCACGGAAGCTGCAAAGTTCAAGGAGGCTCCATAATGCTTTCTGCCCTCTTCATGCACCCAGACATTTCAACCCTCTTACAGCTCAAGCCTCAGCGGATGGGGTAGGTCAGAGGAAAAAAAAAAAAAATCACATTGAGCATGGGGTGCTCTGCTCCCCAAAAGCTGATGGACCTCTACATCTCCCCTGGCAACACTCTAGTTTGGGTAACTTTGTCAAGCTTCTGAGCCTTCGAGGGCTCCTCCATCCTTTTGAAGCTTCCGTGGGGCTGTTACCAGAAAAGCTGGTCATAAAAGGACTCTCTAACACTTGTTTGTATGTTAGAAAGCAGGCATTCTTTATTGAATTTTTATACATATTCACCTTATTGCCGAGATCTTATTAACATATGCTAACGTCCTTTGTGCATGCTTGTTAGTGTCCCCGGGTGGTCATCGGGGGTCTTCAGATGAAGGCTCATACTCTTCTTCATTGTGTTTGCTGATTGACCTTTGTTTCTGTGCAAGCTCAGTCCTGGGGTCACGTATATCATGTCCTTCAAGGCTGGTTTTGTACGCATCTTGCAACTTCCTTATCTTCATGGTTCCATGCACCTGCTCCTCCAAGGCCAAGGCTGTCTAAAGTGAGATCACCCTGGAGCTCCCTATCTTACAACTATTCCAGTTGTTTCTAAATTACAAAAGATTTCTTTCTTTGTTTTGGTTACATCTATTGAGCAATAGCTCTAATTGTCCGTCTGCCAGAATTGACACAGGTATCAGAGCAGTGTCAAGATGAGAAATCATGGGATTTCTAGGCTTTAGGCATTAGCCTCTAAGTGAATTTCAGGCTTTTATCATTAGGCCCATAAGTGAATTTCAGTTGTTCTCTGGGAGCAGAAGATACACAAATTCAAGTTCTGTGGAGCCAGTTAATCATCCAAGGGTAAGTCATTCTCACCCTAGCAGGACAACGCTTCTTCATTCAGCACAGGATGTAGGTTTTGTCTAATGCCTGTAGGGTTGTTCAGAATTAGCTGATGAATTATTCTGAAGAAATCAAGTCACCTTCCAGGTATTAATGGAAAAAACAGTATGCACAGGCTTAGAAACTGCGCTGTTAATTTCTTTTTCCCTTGGCAGCAGGCTGGACGATTTGATTTCTAAAAGAATAACTAACTTTTCCCTTATCTGCAGTCCCTCTTCTACCTTATCCAAACTAGTGATCAGCATCTGAGAAACCTTAGGACTGCCCCATTCTGAAAAAAAGAAATTGGGAAGTTTCTGGTTCAGCCTAGTGCAGGCTAGGAAAGCTTCTGAAGCCTTGAATACTTCCCTGGGATTTTTCCCAGCAACTTTCACAGTGCTCTAAGAACCAGGGTTAGCCCCTCATGTTCCTAAGTCATGCTGCTCACCAAGAATTTGGGTTTAGTAGTTCCCTACCTAACTTTTGAAAGCCAAGCAGGGGCGTGATTATGAAACTAAACCTCAATTTTGCTCCTACAAGTCAGCTGGAGAAAAAACTTTCAAAATAATTTGTTAGGGTAAAGGCCAATTTCTCCATTAAGGAACACCTAGATAGAGAACTAAACTATCATCCAGAGATAACATTCTCTCTCAGTAGGTTTACTTTTCTTACTCAGGCAAAGCATTTCTTTCCAGCTGCTATGGTCAATAATGCCAATGATATTTTACTCAACTGATTAAGTATCATCCGAGACTCTTTTTCACATGGCTTTTACAAGATATTTTTTCAGGATGCACACACAAGTACAGGTAAAATATAAAGAGAGACAAAACAGTAAGAAATTGCTATTACAGTGATAAAATAGACATCATAAACCAAAGTCACCTAGGCATGGAGAAAGGTGGCTTCTAATTACACCTTCCCGTTCTCCAAAATCAGCTCACTAGGATGCACGTTCACTGCCTCGTCTACAAAACTGATGAACTCCGACCTGCAGAGATACAGCCACAGCGACAGAACTTCTAGACTCACGTGAGGCATCTTTAACCAGATTTTTTAAAAAAAGAATTGTTTTCATGATAATTTTCCATCAGCATGGCGTTCATAGCTTTTGTAGGGTCTTGTGCCTGTTTCTAGAACTCATACTGCAAGGCCACAATGCCCTTTAGATAATTATTTACAACCTTTTTTAACGGCCTAAGCATTGTTAAAAGCAGAAGCAGTTTATTGAGAAAACACTGGAAATCGGCATCCTAGAGGCTGAATTTTGATCACACCTGATGTTAAGCAGGTATTAGCCAATTACTCACAAATACATATATAGTTACAAATCAGTAACTATGCCTAACCATTGCCAGTACTTAGCCCCCCCCCCCTTTTTTTTTTTACTATGACATCCCTGCTGAAGTTCTTTCTACAAAGTTCAGGATATTATTGTTTTGTCTTCTGAAAGATGTTGTTTAATTGAAGATATAAATATTGATTTAGAACATGGTCAGATAAGGTTAGCTCATTGTGAAGCACAGCCAGAAGGAAATCCAGCAGGCTTCTAAGAAACTTTTCCAGCCTAGGAAGCAGCTGGACTGTTAGGCACCTGCCTATTTTATCCGTGCATAAACCACATCACTTTCTGGAAGGGGTAACACCTGTAAGCTTTGGATACGTAGAGCACCCCCCCGCCCTGAAACAATTATCTGACTAATCATAGTCAGAATGGCTTCACATGTCCCACTTACCTGATGAGGTTTCTGGTGTTTTCTTTCAAGACTGAGCATCTGCCAAAAAAAAATGGACTTTAAGGCAATAATAATTTTCTGTGATTGTTCCTTCCCAGCTGTGGGAATGTTTAAATTGCAATGGTGAGTGGGGATATAGCCTGCAGCTTTCATAGCGATACTATAAGGAGAATACGACCCTATAGTCCTGGTTGTAAAATGAAGAGCCCATCTGAAAGCTCAACCCACTGTTGAACTGGATGCTAGTGTTGCTTTATGACAAAAGGCTTGTGTTTCCTGTGCTCTACCGCACCTGCAAGCTCCTTCTGTGAAGAATCTCTTATATAAAAATAGCTCTGAGATAATCCCAGTTTTGTGAAGGGAGATGAAAAAACAACCCCAAACATTTTCTTACAGTGACTCTACTTTCTTTGAAGCAGGTTCCTCAAACTTACCTTGCTCACAGCTGATGCGCTGGGCTAAATGTCTGAGGATAAGTGACAGAACCCTGGGAGAGTGTTCACAAGGGTCCTACGGTGCTCCCACTGAAGACAACTCCGGTTTTAGAAACAAAAGTTGGGCCACAACTGAATGTAATGTCTCACTCTATCCTCTCTAAGTTCTACCCTCTCTCCCCAGATAATCTCTCTACAGTTGGGTGCTTTATTAACATAATGTTTGCACTACCCTTAAGGAGATGACACTGGATTGCTCTGCTTTAGGGGTTAACTGCACTTTCTTTTCCTCACAGACTTTTTCCAAAGCAAAGGAGGAGAAATCACTGTGCTAGAGCAGTGCAACTCAACAACTGATGTTAATACTTTAATTCCATGCCCTGAGAGAATTTCTCTGAAAGCCAATACTCTTGTGTAGAATACATTTATATACCCTGCATACATGCACTGTACATATACGTGTTGATGCATGTTTATTAATGACGCAGTATGTAATTCACTTACAATTTTCCTGCATTAAATGGTAGCTTATAAGGAAAAAAATTAATCATTTTTAGACCATCAGCTGTATCAGCAGCTGTGAAAAACGGTAATCTTGGCTCTAATCAAGTTACACATTTTACACTTTATTAGTAACATATAATGGTAAGGAATGATGCCACCCACATATACACATACGTACAATATTGCAATCGGAGAATATTCGTAATGAATTTTTAATTTTCTCTTGAAATAAAGAATGGGCCACTAACAAAACAAAAATATTACAGCAAAAATATTTGCTATCTTCATGAGAAGAACAAAGAAAGACATGAGCAGTAAATAACATGGGTCTTACATGGAAATATATTTCTCTTAGGAGTACTTTTGGCTTAATTAATTCTAGTTCATGCATTAACAACACTTCTCCCTCTTCACAGACATCAGACCGAATGGTGGTGGTGGCGAAATCACGTGGGATACAGTAACTTAGGTTGTGGTCCATGAATCAGTAGCCTGTAATACTTAAGAAGGTGGTACATACATGTATTGAAAGACAGCAACCGAAAAGGTCACACGTTTCCATTCACACAGGAAAACTCATGAGTTCACAGAATGGAAAATAAAAGCAATAAATGCTTATAGCTTAACCCAGTTTCACTTCGTTGTAAATGCACAAGGTAGTCCAAAGATTTCTCAAAAAGCTTTTTTTTCATTAGGCAACATGGACTGGCAGCTCTAATTACACACTCCAGTGATTGTCTCTGAAACAACAGACTGTCTTGGACAAAAGAGATGACCAAGAGGATGAAGTTAGGAAAGCCCTATTAACCTGAAACGATTCATATGTATCCTTCCCACTTTTTCCCTTGTTCTTTCTTCCTCATAAAACATGAGTATTCAGCAACAGAAAGAGATGTTATTAAAGACAAGCACTCATCTACAAAATAAATGCTCTAAAGCACTTATCGACAAGCTGAAGAAGAAAGCTCCTGATTGCAGCAATTGCACACTATGCCTTACAGGTCTGATATTTTCACACCCAGCCAACAGAAATGAGGGTTTTAAGGCCATGTTAGAAATCCTAAATAAAAATGGGTCAATGTTCTCTGGGTCTTTCCCACTGAAGTTAGCAAAAGTTTAACATGGTCTGGAAAGAAAGAAAGATAGAGTTATTTTAAAGACTAGTCTTTGGATCTTGTAGCTGCAAGTTAACAGTTACACATCCTGGTGGGCCCCTGGGAACTTGGAGGCAGCCCCCTTGCTTACGCTCACCATTACATGAGTTCTCTTGCATCCTCTATAGAGTTCTCTCAAAGTGATCAAAAGAAAAGCATATTGAAAAGCAAAAACTGATGCATGGGATTGGGATGCCTCTCCTCACTTGGTTTCCCACTAGATCCTCTCATAGTTGACATGTAATTCCATTCATTAAATGATTACCTCTTTAAGCAGTTAAAATTTTTAGCTCCCACCTCTACTCTTACAGAGGGCTGAGCCAGAATCTGAAGGCTAAGAGAGTCAGAAACCCTATTTCCAATTCCAGATGGATGTTTGATTGCATGGATGTTGTTTGTTTAAAAACAAAAATTAAAAGCAAAAAAACCAAAGCCCCAACTACCCCAATTCTGCCATGAGAACCTCAGTTTCTTGACAGAGAGATGATAAGATTATTGCATAAAATACTGGTTTGTTCTTTACTTCCTCTTTATTTTGCTGCTGAGCCTTTTATTTAAATACTTTATCATTGCCTGGAAATAGCTCACAGGTTTCCAACTTTCAAGCTCCTTTCAGACAGGGAGTATTAAATCCAGGATGTAATTAAGCTTTCAGTATCAGGAATATTTTCTTTTCAGGGACGCAGCAGGGTTTCCAGCATGCCAAAATCTTGTTTGGACCTTTTCAGAGCGTACCCAAGTAATTTGGCAGAAGACAAAAAACACAAGGAGCCAGCAAGGCTAGAATAGTTTTTTCAATAATCAGCTGAACATAACTAAAGAAACTGGAAACTATTAGTGAGCAAAGGAATTAAAAAATAAATTTTAAAAAGGAAGAAGAAAGCTCAATCTTTGAAGTTGAACGTTCTGGATACTGCCAAAGACTTTCTATTGGACATTTGAAAACACTTCCCCAAAACTGCAAAGATGTTATCTTGTTAAGATTTTGCAACAGCAGAAGCACAAAGCAACCATGGGCCATGAACACAAATACTTACTGGATCTGTATCTTGTGGAAGAATGTATATATTTTGGCACATATTATTATCATTTTTCCAAAGGGAAAAGCCACCCACAGATATCAAAAGGCAGGAACTTTCACTTTGCTCACTCAGGCTGAAAACATGTACATCCCTTGATGGGGCAGCTTATATCATAGCAAGTCATTAAATGTAAAGAACTGACATAATGAAAGCATCTCTACTTCCACTCCTATACTCTTGCCTGCCATTTGAATATCTATGACTTACTTTTCCTATATTCAGCTACCTCACCAGAGGACTCTTCTCATAGAGCTCGCCTCTCCAGGTGCAGCAAGGTGTGCCCATTTTCTTTCTAGCACTGGACTTGGCAAAGAGACATGGACCCTTCTTGGAAAGGCAAGTGTTCCAAGCCTATCTAGCTTATTCTGATATTGCCGTTCAGTCTTCCCATGTCTGAAGCATTTATTATATAAAATGTTAAATCAAGATCATCAAGTTTAGAGGCTAAGTTTACAGTGTCCTTTTTATATAAAAGGACTCTCTAAATCTACAGTGAAACAAGAAAAAGAAAAGCATTTAATGATACTTATCATATTGAAATACTATCTTGGAGTTAAAAAGTTCCCCATACCCAACTGTAACAATCCATGGAAAACTATGAGTAGGATTCCACCTTCTGGATGGCACTACATCTGTGGGAACTCAAAGAGACAGCATCATTGATGGTACTGAACCTGCAGGCTCAACTTAAAGGCTGCTAAAGCTTAAATGTTTGCAAAAAGTCCACTAACTCAGGTCTGAGCTTTTCAGTAATAGTAGGGCCTCAGTATTACTGTAGTGCTATCAGTTCTGTAGGTGTGTAGATAGAGCACAAGGTAAAGGAGAATATTTTCAGAAGCACTGCAGTGAGAAATCCACATCCCAAATTCAGATAAATGTAGTAACACAAGGTGAATGTTAATGAAGTCCGCTCCTTTTGTAGTTAAGATGCATTATATAAACAGCAAACATTTCATCAAAGTGAAACATCACTATTTTCCTTTCAGTCATCCTTACAGCTTTTAACAAACTGTAAAAGACGATTTAAGTTACACGAGCACAAAAATTTCACAAGACAAATGATACAATTCATCACGCAGAGAAATAAATGCAAAAAAGGATAGAACACATTTTCTGATACTCAACAAATATTGAGAGGGGTTTAACACACAAATTGGAATTTCTTCAGCAGCACTGATTAAACTCAAGATGAGGCAAGGATCTTTACAAAGTAAAGGCACCAGCTCTTTGTAAACACATACTCCTCTCACTTCAACTGAGAAAGCACTCAAAATATTCTGTGGAGGCAAACTGTGTGGTAGCGCTCCATTGCCTACAAATATTTCACAGTAGAGATATCAAAGGCCTTTCCCCTTTTTACTGTATTTAATTAGAAATGTTTTTTCTTCAATTTATCTAGTGGAAACTCTTTAAATCTCCCCGGAAATGTTACAATCAATCTATAAAACAGTGTTTTCTCTTATCTGCCTTCTGATATCTATCAAGAAGTTTCAAGGCAAAAGAAATACCAGATGCCAGTAAGAAATACACATGTTCGCAGTCATCTCTTGTTTTCAGTATTGTGCTATAGACAGTTTCCCAGAAGGAACCGTTGGCTTATATGAAAAATACAGATACATTTAAAAAAAAAGGAACTTGTGAACATCCTCCAGCTGTGCAGCTATCAACTCTCTGACTTCTCAAATGCACTAGCAAAGACTGAACAAGAAATTAACTACCTCTCAATTCTTTGGGGAAAAGAGGATTAGATACTTCGGATCATGACGACTGTACTTCAGGATTCCAGATTTTTTCAAGTGTGCGTCCTGAATGTACATGTCTCCCTGGCATGGAGAGTATTCACACAGTTCTTTACTAATGAAACTGCAAAACTTGAAAACTATTAAAATAAGTATTCCATACAAAGGTGAATTGTTTGCATCTTGGGCAAAATGAACTGAGCATCTTCATAATTTCCACTGCACAACTATCACCAATATCACCAAACACATTTTACTACTCATACACACAAATCCAGTGATTAGGCTAATTAATATTGTTCAGTATCCAACCAAACTTGTGTGTTTTTAGGTCATTTCTAGGTCACCTTCTTTCAGTTTTATAAAGCCGACTGAATTTTTAATGTAGTACTTTCAGGTTCTACAGGACTGTCAACTGGTACCTGGAGAGAGGGAATAAAAAAGCAGAAATTAAGCTGTTATACAGCAGAAGCTATTCCTAACCTCAGTATTCTTGGGTAATTATTAGGTTAGCCTCCAATAGTATATGTAGTTAATTAGCCAAATTAGAAATTTTTAGAAAGCCCTATTTCCCCTTCTCTCTGTAATTAAAAAAACCAAAAAACATAGACTTGAGTTTCTCAGTATAACTCTAAAGTATATATTTACTGCATATAGATATTTATCACATGGAGATTAACTCTGAGGTTTTTTTCTCCGTTACGTTTAAATACAGTATAATCTTGATAATTAAGGTTTGGAATCGAAGTGCTATTGAACTTCATTAACACAGGCAGCTCTCAATTATTTATGGTAATATCAGAGTAAGGACTCTGGGCTTTCGTTATATCCTGGCTAATATAAATGAAGTTGTGCGACAATCTAGGCTAATTAACAAGGTGATAACGGAAAACAGAACAGTCATGGACCACTGCCTATAGTCAGCATGCACACCCCCAAGACAGCCCCGACCCAGGCTGGTAAACCCACAGGATGCCACACTGTGCACACACAGCTGCACAGGTTTCAGGTTCATGTTGGCTCATATAGCACCAGTTTGGAAGTTTCTGAACCTTAGGCGCTAATAGTGCGCACCCGATGGCAGATGATCAAAAGCTGCTATATATGCAAGACACCTACACATAAAAAGAGGCACGGCAGGGGATCTTGCAAAATCTAACTCCAAAAAGCTGCTTCATTATCTTGATCCAAATGATGAAAAAACCCACAGCAATGAAAAAAGTTTCCAATGTCAGCCTTATTTCTACTAGTGACTGAGATAATTTGCAGAAGCTGCTGAAACATGGTCTTGGGACCTCCTGAACAGCAGAAAGTGCTATGCTCACTCTTCATTTAAATTGAGAGGGTGCTCAGCAGAAGAATGGACCCAGCTTTTCATGCAGCACAGTATAGAAACTGCAGCATGACTTCTGCTCATCAGACACTGACTTCACTTAAAGGGACTGCAGGTATTTTAAATAAAATATGTAGTCTATAGCACAGCCTCCTAACCCTATACACAAAAAGGCTTCACAATTTACAGTGCTACCTGCAAATATGAAAAAGCAAGATTCAAGCAATAAAATCAGACATTAATATTAGCCAGTTAAAATTCAGGAAAATCTGAAAGCAGAAGGTCTTTCAGTTTTTTTCATGGGAGCTAAGGGGAGAAACAGATATCTGAGGGCAGCATTCCATGTGGCTCTGTTGTTCCAAAACAGCGTGGAAACAGTCACATTGTAAGTTTTTGTAAATTACTCTTTTGCTGTTAATATTATTATGCCAATAGAAGCCAAGCATTCAAGTACAGTAATATAATCATGGTAAGAGTCACCACTTACAGCTTTAACATCCAAATTCATAATCCCTGAATTCACATTGTGTCTTCGCAAATCTGATTTTATTAAGGCTGAAACAAAAAACAAAGAGAAAGCTAGTTCACAACTTTGCAACGACATGCATTTCAAGGGAAATGTTTGTACAGTGCAAGCACACAGCAGCTGCTTTCAGCACATATTCAAAATACCTGTATTCACTCTTTTGTGATTTGAACTTATGACAATTTGAACTCACTCCTCACAAAGCACACGCAGAAAATGGCATTAAAAGCTTTTAAACCATGAGTACTTAAAGCAAAGCTTGATGGCTTTGGCACTTTCAGCACATCTGTAAGTACCAGCATGTGTAAGTCACTGGTACAGTTTAGGAATAAATCAGCAGTTTCTTGCATTTGGAAAACTGCAAACTGCCTCATTCAAGACATGACTCAAGAAATGGGTGACAGATGGCTGTGTATGTATTAGCAACATCATCCTTAAAACAAAGGGTGTGCACACAGCAAGTATTTAAAGTGAAAAACAAAGCAAAAAAACCCAAAACCCTGCACTTACAACTTCTGTCCTCATCCCAGACAGGAAGCCACATCTTTAAATTCTAGATATCTGAGACATCTAAAAACCACCTGGAAATTCACTATCTCAAAAAAAACTCCACATTTTTAGATTAAAGAGAAATCATTACTTACATTTCTGATTAATTACCTGTTAAGATAATGCCCACAAAAATCCAAGCACAAAGAAAGAGGTTTCCTGCACGAGGACTGTAGTCTGTTGTGAGTTTTCCTTGAACAAGTGTAAAGACAATCCCAAATATCTATAAACAAACAAGTCACTTCATCAGGATCACAAAGAAAAGAGTCATCACTTTACCTTGCAAAGTTTCAGGTCACATCTTAAAGAAAACAAATTAAAAAAATTAAGACTACAGCAACACAATAGAGACTTAGCAGCCAAGTCTAAGAAAGCCTTCTTAGATTCGAGCACAGTGGCCTTCCTGAACATTACTTCACTTGAAGAAATAAAATTATATAACCTGTGCTGATGCATTAAGGAGACCTGAGGAAGTGCCTTCAGACTCTGGGTATGTAATTTCCACAGCAAATTCAAACCCAAGTGGGAGATAGCCAGTCATGAAGAACCTGTTGAAGAAGAGAGTAAGAGGATGACAGGTGTGGCCTTCATCTATTACTACAGCTAAGAAAATCAAACATAAACACATGGTATTATGAATTAGCTGGTATTTTGAACTGTCTGTTTTCAAGACGTAACATGATTCAATACTTGCTTTGCCTGCCTCATTTGCCCAACCTCATCCAACAATTTTAGCCATACACCTCTCTTTTTAGGACAAAGATGTTTTAATATGTGTCCTGTTTCTCACAACCACCTGCACTCTGCTCCACACATATGAAACAATCTTCTATGATCAGTCCACAAGCTTTCAAATGAAAGACATACACGAACATCATTATTTGATCAGCCCAAACATCCATGGAGGACAAAAAGAGACCATCTGTAGGGAGTGAGGTTGGACACTGGGCTGCTAAAAGCTGCTGTGGAAGAAGCTGAGGGGACCGACGGGCGACAGGAAGAGCAGGGGCTTAGTGCAGTTGATTGTTGGTTGATTGGTTTTTAAACTAAAACTCTCCCTTGACTGCTGTGTCTGGATACAGCACCACTCCCTCAGCACCTTTTGGGGCTTTTAGATTATGTAACTATGAGAAGTGCTTATGCTCTTCTGAGCAAACAAAGCACCCAGCACGTTGCTCGGGCTATCAAAAAATAGATTAATCAAAATGCAGAGAAGGCAGTCTTCCCACATTTGCTCAGTTAAACTCTAATTACTTATCACTGGTCAACAGAAAGACTTTACTGCAGACAGCTTTTTAAATTGGAACCAAACAAATTGACCGCATACAGACTTCTGTTAGGTCCATAAAAATGTTAAATGATATTAACTGAAAAGTGAGTTACTTTAGATTTATTCTGATGTAACAGAAGGTGGATCCCTAGTAAACCCTACCTGTACTGTGAGCTATAGGCATAGGTTGAGAGCATGGCGACAGAATATACAGTAGAATCATTTAGTTAAAACAGTTAAATATTGTTTCTGAACAGAACTGCAGGAAGTCTTCTAGTCCTCTTTAATTGCTCACCCGAGTACTCCTCCAGTCACGAACACTACTATAAGGTGTCCGAGGTCCAGGGTGAAAGTAAATACGAGCAACCCAATGAAAGAGAGAATGTAAACAATCAAAGTAGTTTGCCTGCAACCCAAAAAAAAAAAAAAAAAAAAAAAAAAAGAAAAAAAAATTAACATTGTTAACATAAGGACATAGTACGTTGCTGAAGCATGGAAAAGTAACATAAACATTACTTACTCTCTAACAACTGACATTCTAGAGCTATGAAATTTGCTTCATGTAATTCTGACTCAAACATATCATGCAGTGAGAACATATCCCTTCCCGAACTCTTTATTGCCTTCGTTATATGGCTGCTTCACTCAAGGCTAAGAGACTTGCTCAGACTCTCAAAGAGTGGACAATCACAGCAGATACTATTACCTCAAGACTATTTTAGTTGTCCACTATTTTGTACCTCTTGGCCATTCTGCAGCACTGCCCATTATACAAAGATCAATACATGAGCAGACAAATCAAACACTATTAGTGATAAAAGTCAGTCTAAGAGGCAAGTCAAACAAGTCTCATTACAGTGTTCTATTTATTTTGAATCTGGAATAAGGGATGTCATCCAAAATATTAAAGCACGTATCACTTACTTACAAGCCAAACACATGCAGAAACAAAGCCAATCTACAGCATTAACACCCATTAGATTTCTAGAGCTCTTGCATGTAATGTACCAAGAGCCACCAGGAGAGAACTTCTCCACTGCAAGCAGTGCTCCAGGGCACCGCCTACTCCTGGGGGACACCACACCATGGGTGATGGGTCCACGAGTGCCTACCCCAGAACAGAGTTCGGCTCCATGGTCAACCCCTGAATTAAAGCAAATGCTATGTTTACTAACAGGCCCAGGAGTAGTGAAAAAAGAAAAAAAAAAAAGAGAATCCATCAACTGTCCATTTTACAAAACAATGCAGAGTAGGTTTTGAGCCTTTATGCTTTCCCAGGAGAAGGAACCCACTGGACCACCTGGCCACTGTATATAGGACATACAGTGCTTTCCTTGTTAGCATTACACTCCTGCAGAGACAGGAGTAGATGGAAAACCCCTTCGCATCTCTGCATTCTCCTCTCTCATTTCTTTTGGCCAAGAACCAGTAAGAGTCTCAAGCTCTTGCTGTAGCCTCAGAAACTTGTCTCCAGCAAGGCCGCTAAAAGATCAGGGATGAATGGCATTTTATCATCAGTTCACTTCGGTCCTTACATTGCAGTACTTTTCTAATGCAATTACACTGCTCTCCTACCCTTAACCCCATACATGCCTACCCACACTTACTTGTATGTTTTAGTGTAATCCAGCCACAAACCACAAATAATCGAACCCACCATTCCTGCCACCACCAGTGTCAAGCCAATTCTCCCAGCGTTCACTTCTTCTCCCTTTCAACAAATATTTATATGGTGCTCATTAATAACTTGCTTCCACTCAGAGTCAAGGTCAGACCTCTTGGCAGTCATAAGTGCAAACAAACATTCCTATGACTCCCATAGCTGTATGGTGCAAGAAACTGTAGGGGGGTATAAAGGAAACCAAACGTCTGAGCGCACATAGCACCTACATAATAATAAACATCACCTCTGCAAATGTACAGAAAAAAAAATACAAAGAAGACCCAAGAAACTTACCTCATAATGAGTTACTATCATCTGGTTTAATAATGTGGAGACAGAATAAAATGCCCCAGTCATAATACCTGCAGTACCAAAAGAAGAGCTTCAGTCATTCCAGGTGTAGCCATGCAGATCTGCTACCCCAAAGAGTTAATCTTCTGATATTTAAGACTCACATCAAAGGCAAAACCTTTTATCTGCCAGGTAAGATCTCTTCACCAGACCTACAAATAGTATTTTGAATCCTGCCGGATTTTCCAGCACTGACTGCTGATTAAGTAGAAGTTTGACGCTCCCTCCCCCATGAAAAACACTTCCACAACTGAAACTCAGTGTGCTTTCGGCACACATTCAGCTGTTCTGCCAGACTACAGCCAGACAGCACCACTTACCGTAACTGATGAGCAAAAGCACAAATGGAATATTTTTGAACAGGTTTATAATCGACTGCTTGTAGGAATAATCCTCAGGCGGCATAGTTTGCAGGACTGCTTGAGAGTGACTAGGAGGGTATTTGGGCTTTTCTTCAAACACTGGGGAAAAAGAAGGAACAATTTTGATTTGTTTTTACCAGACTAATGCTTTTTCTTTTCGAAGTGTTTCAGTTTGATGAATTTCACAAGTTTAATTAAAAAAAATATTCTAGATTTTGCTCATGGAAGAATCAAGTCACAGCCACAATGGATACGCTAATTATTCGGTCATGTCTAATTGCTGCCAATGTATGGTCAAACACAAACTTCATCTGCAATGTGTCCAGACCTTCGTATCTGAATTGTAAGAATAACAGAGAGAAATCATATTATATCATAACGTCCCTGTGGCTGGTAGCAAAAAGCCTAAGTGAGCTGCATATCCTGAGAGGGCGTTCTTCCGTGTGAAGCATGACATACAGTAAACTGGTTGTTGCTTAACCCTGGCACAACAGATAAGCGAACACAAGTAAACCTGAGAAAAATGTAACCTTGACTACTTTGAGAAAAGTCAGGTGCTTCAAGTGAGATGTTGTAAACGCTCCCGATATAGTCACCATTTAAATTACAAGAATGGAACACTTACCAACTCCCGTTAAGAAGAACAAAAGCGTGGACACTATCGCTGTTCCATAGAACATGATGCTGATGTTATGTGCCATTAGATCAATATCATTAGGCGTGTTTGGAACCAAAACAGGTGGCAACAAAAAGCCAATTGCCGTGCCAAGCTGTAAAGCAAGAAAAGAAAATGAAAAATAATTTCCCTGTGAACATAAAAATTAATAGAAGTGAAAAGGCTTACCAGGTAGAATTCAGAATTTATATCATAATAAGTTATTAATAAAACTATGAAGGAAAAGTGTTCCTTTAGTATCATTCTCCTGAGCCATTTGCTCTCAATGACATTTCACAAGCAGGTCTTCCCTAACTCAGGTTTTAACCTTTTCATTTCTAAATTATTAAACTACAATACTACACCTAGTATATAGCACATTTAACAACTAAGCATTAAGGAAGGTTTTTTTCACAAGATTCTTTTACAGGAAAATACTGTGCATGTACATAAATTTGTATCGGTCATCCTGCAACTGATGGCCTAGAGATGACAGAAGACTCTAGCTATCTCCTGCAGAAATGTGCTTCTCTTTTTCTCGAACAAAACGCTCCACTTGATGCCACGATCCTGCCACTACAGTAACAAAGACTGACATTTAAGGTTTATTGCAGAACTGATAGAGCAGAGAAGAGCAAGAGAAAGAATTATTACGAAACACAAACCCAAAACATACATCTACAATTATTGCTAAGGAAATAAAGAAAAAAAAATAAATCACAAAATAAAGTAGTAGTGGGTTTGTATCTGGAGTCACTTCCAACATAGCAACTGATTTTGCATTAACAAGAGACAAAAAACAAGGACTTAAATATTGGGTATATATATAAAGCATTTTAAAACATGAAGGAACAACAGTCTTGGACTAATCTCCAATTTATCTCTGCTGCTCCTCCAAAACTAAACTTCATTTTAAAATGTTAGAACAATTTTTAATTTTTTTTTTTAACTAAAAAAGCCTGCATCTATTTCAGGTAAAAAAATAAATTAAAAAAGAGCACGAAAGACTGTTAGCGTAGCAAGTCCAACACTCAGATAGTACTCAAATTAAAGGTGTGCACACAGCTCTGAGCTAGCAGGGCACGGCATAACTGCAGAACAAGCCATTATTCTCTGCACAGGACTGCCAGAGGGAGAAGAAACACACCTTGTCAGTGCATTTCCCAGGTGCTTCCCTGGCAGAGGACCATCAAGCATGTCGGCACACTAAGATCGGTCCTAGCTTCTGGAGGGGAATACGCCCCAGAAATAATTAAGGTTTATTTTGTTCACACCTCTACTCCCATTTTCCTTGTCCATCTTTCTTGTGGTTCCTATCCACGCAATCCCTGCACTCCTGTGCTCCTGTCCTGCACCACTTCAACCCCCACATCTCAACATCTGAGCAAAACATCAGTTTCAGGCTCCAGGTTGGATCCTTGGCACTGTACTGCAGACAATGGAACCCCAGTAACTCCTCGCTACTGGGTGGGCTGGTGCATGTCAGGAAGAGGGGAAATTTAGCTGCCGAAGAAACTTTTAACCTGATTCCGGGACGCAGATGCAAAATTTTTGCTCATCTGCTAAACCAACCAACCAACAACCCCCAAAGTCTTCAGTCCAAAAGGGTCTTCCACTGGAAGGCTTCAATGAAAAAAAAATTGTTTTGGAGAAGCATTGGGAAAACTGTAAAGAGGCAGGTATGAGCTAATGAGCAACCTTAACTGTAAATATGTAACGCTAATATTACCGCTGTAATAATCCAAAGTGCACAAACATAAAATCATGAGACTTACATGAGGAAAAACAAAACCCCCGTTACCTGAGTCAAACTGTACCTATGACCTCAGCCTGCACCAGTGATGTTGATGGGAATCTTAACATCTTCTTGCCACAGAAAAGCAACAGTGGCCAAGCGGCAAGGGGCAAGAACAACGCTATGGGAGGAAAAAAACCCATCAGCATCATACCTTCACCCGTGCTTTCAGATATGCCTGTTCCAGCTCTCTGAAATCGCCCAGGACCAGGGACCTTGAGGAAATCTGTGTCTCGGTTATCAGCTCCCCACAGTGATGTGAACTATCACAGCGTTACAGAGAACTTCATGAGTCACCAGGGCATTGACTACTGGCACTTAGTGATTCGAGGCCGTATTTTAGAAAGCAGGGATTTTGGCACTGGGGCTCTCCACGGAAGTTCAGGTACTTCACCCCCCTCCAGCCGGGAGTGGATTCAGCCAGAGGAATGATGCCAAACGTAAGAGACAAGATGCCAAACACAAGATGAAGAGAAAGCGGTGCAGGACAGCTTCTGAAAAGGGTCTCGACTGATGTACTCCAGGCGGCTGACAGAAGCACGCAAGCTGCTACACGCTGCCACGCAGCCGGGGTCCGGCAGAGCCAGGCTGTCCGCGGAGGGTGGGACGTAACATCACCCCCGCGCTTGCCCGCGCTCCGTCACCTTTCCTCTCTCCAGTGCTGCCCCATAACCGTCTCTTGGCGAACGGTTTCTCCCCCTTCAACGGCTGCTTTTTAAACCAATGCCACGCCAAACTCCCAGGAAGCTCACTCCCCCAGAGCCGCCCTTGCCCCCCTGCGCCCGCCGCCCCTACCTGGTTGCCCAGCACGGCCACGGCGCAGGCGGTGGAGACCTCGGTGGGGCCGAACCAGACGGAGGCGATGCGCGAGGGCAGCCCCAGGATGAAGACCTGGGCGACGGCGCAGACGGCCTGGGCTGCCAGGGTGAGGGGGTACCGGTCGGGCGCCAGGCTGGCGCACTTGAGCCAGGCGCCCAGGCCGTTGAGGCCGGCGCCCAGCAGGGCGGTGAGGCGCAGGCCGCGGGCGTCCAGCAGCCAGGTGCCGGGCAGGATCAGCGGCACGTAGGCCACCATGTAGACCATGGAGAGCCAGTCTATCTCCGTGAAGGAGACGCCGTAGAAGCCGGCGAAGACGTTGCTGAGGATGCTGTACTGGATCCACTGGAAAGCGTTCACCAGCGAGTAGCAGCTGAAGACCGCCAGCACCGCCAGCCGCCGCCGCGACAGGCGCGTCTGCACCCGGCTGCCGCCCGCCCACAGCATGGCCTCGGCCTCGGCCGCCGCCGTCCGCTCCCCGCCGCCCGCCGGGGCCGCCGGCCCGCCGTCCTCCGCCTCCTTGCCGGGGAGGAAGCCGTTGCAGCGCTGCAGAGCGGCCGCCGGCATCTCCCCGCTCTCTCCCTCCGCCTCCTCCTCGCCGCCGTCCTCCACCATCTCGGCCGTCTCCCCACCCAGCTTCCCCGCTGGCAGCGGCGGCGGACGCGGCCCGGCTCTGCGGGCCAAGGTCACCCGGATCCGATTCCGGCTCCGCCGCCGGCACCGCGCCGCCTCTGCCCCGTCCCGGCTGCCCGCGCCCGGGCCCGGGCCGCGGCGACCCAGCCCAGCCCGGCGGAGCGGGGCGGAGCGGAGCGGG
Source organism: Gavia stellata (assembly GCF_030936135.1). NCBI lineage: Eukaryota > Metazoa > Chordata > Aves > Gaviiformes > Gaviidae > Gavia > Gavia stellata. The sequence continues at coordinate 10,351,198 of NC_082595.1, forward strand.
AGGCGGCCCCGGGGAGTGGCGGGGGGGTCTCGCCGGGCGGGGCGGCACTGCGCTGGCCGGGGCGGGGGGGGGCGGTGAAAGGCCTTTGCGGCAGCGCTGGGTGCTGGAAAGCTGGTGTGCGTGTGTACGTACATGCACCTATACCAATAGACGGACATGCACGCGCTCCTTACAGTCTTTCAAACTGAGCCTATAACGGCTCTCCGTGCGGGTGACTGAGAACCACACAGGGATGGGAATGATGAACATGATCCCCACGACATCCCCCAGCAGCATAACCTCATTCCTGTAATCGCGTTCTTGGCCGATGTGTCCTCCGCAGGCAAGGCTGAGCGGGCACAGACCTGCGCTTGGCAGCTCGTCCCTCGCCCGCCTCCCGTGGGGCACAGCACGGGCCGCAGCGGCTGCCCCAGCGGCTGTGCCACGGGCACGCGGGCCGCACCGCTCCCAGCCCACTCGGGGAAAACCACGGGCCTTCCCCTGCCGTAACAAGATTCCTCTCTTCGCAGCGGCAGTGCAGAGAAACGTACCGAGGTGATGAGAGACAGACGTGCAGAGATGGAGGCCCGAATTGCGGCGGAGGGTGGGCAGGAGGGGTGCATGGCAAGGGCGTGTGCATCCACCCCAGCCCTTCATTGCCTCCAGAGCCGCAGGCAACACGTTCCTTGTTGCCGCTCAACCTCTGGAATGTGATTTGACACGTACCGCAGAAAACTGGCCATCTGGCTCACGTGCGGAGGCGGTTAGACATCACTTCAGAAAGCAATCTTCTCTTCAACCCTGCTCGGTGCATGTCTGCGCAGGAGCAGAGTCTGGCAGCCCCTCTCACGGTTTGTAATTCTGCTGCTGCAGACAACGTACCCTAAAATACCCTAAATAAAAAATACCCTAAAGTAGCCTAAATAAAAAGACAGATTATTCTCCAAAGAGCATTAGGAAAATACAGAAATATTTAAGTTTGTTAATGACGTTAGAAGTATTTTACTGGCTTCTGTGGGAAATCATTTAGCGTGTGTTCAGCAAATAACACACTGCACATTGTTCAGGGATATGGCAGAGCCTAATCAGATCTGTGTCTGTGTGGTACATGCACTTAGCCACCAGCCTTAAGTTCCCTTACTATTTATAAGTTGATATTTTACTCAAGATCAGGTGATCTATGCAAGCCACAGTTCCTGATCTTTCTTACAGCATGAATAATAATATGAACACATGCTTCAAAATATTAATTTGGCTATGTTTACTTTCTCTGAGCACTTAGCTGAGTAGCAGTGATGATTGCAGGCACCGTGGATTTTTAGACACTACTGGAAGTGAATCCTGAATTTGCAGATCACAGGTGTGTGTTAGAAACCTGCTTTTTAAAAATAAAGTTAGCTATGTCAGATTCAGGCCCTTCTTGCCTCTTTCATTCATACCAAGAAAAAGCCTGATTTACTTTTACTTTTCCTGCGTAAGAACAGATGCTAGGTAAATTCTTCTGAATTTCTCTGCCTGGCTTCACAGTTCAAGTGCTACGTGCTGTAGCAATGAAGCCTTTTTTAAACCAGGATTTCAAGAGGAAGAAGTGTAGTGGGAACTGAAACAAACATTATCAAGCAACAGAATAGCTGACTTTCACTTTAGGAACGTATATCCGTGGTACATATTGACAGAAATGTGCTGAAAACACACCTGAGACTACGTCTAAGCTAGTACTTCCAGCAGTGCCTGTTCATGGTCACTGGGACCCAGTCATCCACGGTGCTGAAGTGCTACATCAATCCCTGGCACAGGCTGTGGGTTGGCCTTGGGGCCGTGACACTTTGGTTGGGTCATATAGACATAGCAGCATCATCCTAAACAACTCTTGTTCTTTTGGAAGAAGGTGTAAACATTGATCTACAGCTGATTTCATGTAACACTTTTTCCTGTTGAATTTTGGATGACCTCAAAGTTCATCCAAAGATAACATTTACTCCTTTAAGAGAAAGGAAAATAGGCTTTGTTCTTCTCTCACTCTTCCTTTTCTTACTGTTGCACCCTTGGCTCCGTACAGCAGACAGAGCTGCTGCCAGCTAATACCCTCAGCGAAAGGTTCGAATTCAGCCTGTTCTAGAATGGCCGGCATGCGTTGGGTTTCACTGCCATAGTGCCCACAAAGCATCATCTCCTCTATCCGCCTTCTATCCGAAGAACTCTACCCGAAGTTCAGCACCCAGAGTGTCATCTGCTTCCTGCACAGGGATCCTGCACGGAAGAAATAACTAGACATCAGGGAACTGTAGAGGAAAAGAGGGAAGCCTGGCAGTGGAAGGAGCACCTGGATGAAAGCTACCTCCCATAAGGAGAGGAGACTTTTTCCAGAAAGAAGTAAGTTTATTTACAATAGATCGACACGAAGCCAAATCCACCTTTGCTACAGCTGCACTGATCTTGGTGAAATAAAACCAGGCTGATTTTGGTGAGGTACGGTCAATACAATTCCATCTTTGGGGATGTTTATCTCCAGAAGTACCTTCCTAAACAAGAAAAGAAAAAGCAAACCAAATTGACAGCATCAAGGCAAAGCTTTGATACTTATCTCCTGACTTTTTACACTCCTATATTTCATAGGCTTCACAGCCATTACTTCTGATTTACACCCATTCGTATGAGAAGCAGGGCCAAGGACGTAGTTGCCCGGCAAGAGAAAGTTATCCCATGAGAAACATCCATTGCAGGAACTCACTTAAAATGCGCATCCTTGAATTTCTACATTTCATGGACAATTTATTAAGCTAAAACCAGAACACTGATGTCAAGGTTTACAACACAAGTTTAGCTTAAAACTGCTGCTATCCTTTTTCAATCTACCCTCTAACTGAAAATTTAGGCTCTTCTGAATATGCCTATTAGTGATACAGCCAGAAACTGCTCATGCATTCCCAAACATTAACAAAGTTGTTTTCCTGAATGCTGTGAAATGGCAAAAATATGTCTTATGTATCAGGCAGTCACTGGGAAGTAGCTGATACTAATTTACCCCACAGCAATTATTTTCTTGTGCCCAAATTCCAGAAGTCAAGCAGAGGCCAAGCACTCAAATTTTCAGGCTTGAAAAAGTTAAAAAGCAATTAGAAATGCAGTATCCTTATTTGTAGTGGTGTTATTGTTCCTCCTGTAGAATATGTTCCATTGAAAGAGCAATGTATTTTCATAACTATTTCCAAACTTTAATTTTATCTTGCAGATAATGCCATATTTGTACAAAAAATGGCTCAGAAGGTGCCTTTTTGTTTCAGTCCAGGGCACATCACAAAATAAAGGAAACCCAGCTATAGAGTGCTGCTTTCAGGGTGTAATTAGCTTTCTGACACTCCTCGTTGGATTATTTCAGTGATATCAATTCCTGGTTATGTCCTTCTTCCAAACCTCAAAATGGTATCTAAGCCACCCCCCAAAGAAAACCACAAGTCAATCCATCTTTGTAAAACTTGAGCCCAAGGTTAGGAGTCTGAAATGAACAATGTAGAATGTTGCCAAAATATCAACACTTCTAAAATAAACCTAGAATTTTAATGTACAGCAGGCACACAGTTAAGACCTCCAGATTTTCTTTTTTTAATGTTTTAAACCATGTATTTCAGTCTCTAAAGGAAAAAAAAAAAACACTATTATTTTATAATGCATTTAAATCTTGGTTATGATTTTCAATGCAAAAGTTGATCTCTTGATGCAGAGAAAATCTACATGGCAGGAGTGCATCAGGTACTTGTCTTCCAGATGCGTTGTTTAAACAAGAAAGCTACAGCAGCTTAAGTAAGGGATTTCAGAACAAAAGATCTGAAGTTCCAGCTGAGCCAGAAATGAACTATTTTAGCAGGATGTTAAACAAACCTCAATAAGCTGGACTTGAAAGAAAGTAGTCAGAGAGTCACATGTTTAAATTTCTTGATTGAAAGCTATTTGAGAATACAGCGGAAAATGTAAACATCCTCTTCCTCCTATGCAGTCCTCATTCCAGCAGCATTTGCCCACTCCCCCCCCCAAGAAAAAGCCATAATCCCACCTGGAGAAGGAGCGCTTGCAACACAAGGCACTTAAATGAAATTTGTTTGTAGCTCCAGGTGTTTGTCTGGCCACCTCAATTTTGGAATATGACTGCCCACAGTAGGCATGTTTGCCCGTGACCTGGATTCAATTTTTGATGTACTGACAGGAATATAGAAGTATACTCTTAAGTATCAGAGAAAAGTTCTGAATTTTAAAATATGAGTAATGAACTCCTCTACTGTAAACAACAGAAATGCAGGATTCTGGGTGTCTCCATCCATATAAAAGGTGCAGAAATGTACATCTGGTACTTCTGTCATGCTGCCATCTGGTTTTCCTTTTCTAGTTAGCCATCAATTTCATGTACATAATGGAATTGTACCCCTGGGCTTCCTATCAAAGCAAGCGGGGGAAAAATTATGTACACAAAATAAGTTTTGTGTACAAAAAAAAAGCATGTGAACAAATACAGTTGGTAAAGTTTATTGGATTATTATTCACTGAGATTAACAGGCTCTTCATATATTACAAAAAGTGTAACCTCCATCTGAATCCTTTATACATAGTAAGAAAAGTATATATGCCCACAAAAATTAATAAAAAGCATGGTCTGCAGAAGGGTTTTCTTGGATGAACGTTTTTCAGAGGCACTTATTCAGTCAAACATTGGTTAACTTGGGGGAAAAGCTTCAAGGCATTTTTTGTTCTTACTTCACAAACTCTTTCCACTGATACTTGCCTTTCACCACAGCAATGTGCTGGAAGACAATCCTGATTTTCTCTGGTTCATTTCTTTCCTAAAAGATAATCAACAAAGTGCTTTTGTGAGAGAGATCAAGTGACATCAACCTGACCCATCAAAGGACCGTGGGACAGAAGTGATTAGGGAAGCCACGCAGATGCAGCCAGCTGCATCTGAGCTGGTTGGCTCGGTTCACCTATAGCCCAAGGAACTGCTAGGCTGCAGTTCAGCTCATCCTAAATAGTACACCAGGGAGATATTGCAGGTTTCCACTAACACAACCCATTTATCAACTCAGCATGTAAGAATTCAGTGATGTGAGAGGAATTGCTCCCGAAGAGTTTTCTCTACTGGCTGTAACGGGATCCCAAGTGACTAACTCAGATGTAGCCTTCTGTGGATGCAGAATGTCCACCGAGAGCTCCTGCTCCCTGCCCCATCTATGGAGGAATATATAGCAATGTTGAAGCAATTAGCTGGTGAAACCACCATTCAGAGCAACAAGGATAAAATGTCCTCTCCACTCCTAGGAGGTCTCAGATAACTTCAGAGCTACAACAATTTAAAGCACTATACTCGTGAAAAACCACCGTAACGTAACTTAAATTTTCCAACTCTCTTTCACTACCTGATTCATTGCAACTTACCTGCCTGGTCCATGCACACATGTCCTTTGAAAATTAAATAGAAGGGACATGTGAATTTGGAGCTATTAAGAGCCTAGTACAGAAATGTGCGTGTATTTTAGAGACAGATTGCTCACCCAAGCTTGAGAAATGTTGCTACTTTTACTATTGAGGAAAACAAAATATTTAATAACAGCTTGAAGTTCCCAATTTCTCTCTGAAAAGGTTATCAGCAGGAAGAGAGCCATGTTCTTTAAAGGTCTACATCCATTTGACGGGGAAGATGCTGGCTGACCTCAGCTTAACTAAAAATCAGCAGGAATTTTTTTGTTTAGACTGAATAACAATAAAAGATGCCTGCCCAAGACCCTGACTGCGCCAGTACATTATGGAAAATGCATTAACATTCCAGCAGCATTAATCATTTTAACAGGAATTCAGCCAGACACCAAGGGAGACTGTCCTTGTTGGAGCTCCTGTGTTGGGAAAGCACTCCAAGCATTCTCCAAAGTCCCTTTTGAACATTGTAGCACCCCTAGCAAGATATAAACTATTTCAGATTAGCTGCAAACCCAGAATCTCTCACAGAAAATTCCCTCCCTTTTATTACCAGGGGAGACAAGCGAAGTCTCCCTATCAGCCATGCCGTTAGTGCCACAGCTGCCAGCCAGTGGGCAGCTCCTCTGCTAGGACAACCCCAGAGCTTCTAGAGCTTTTTGCGTGTAAGTGACAACATCTACTCCATCCAGATGTTTAGAAGGCAGGACAGAGCTTGGCCTCCTGCTTCCATCTCCTGTCTGCGCACTGACCCACTCAACACTACGCCCAGCCCCTGAGAGCACCGCTGGGAAAGGCGGGCACTCAGCACCTCCGGCACTCACCCAGCACCTGACATCCCTGAGGTGTCCACAAATACGTTCATCAGTGTGTTTTTCTGGAGCCGTGGTCAATAATGTCAGCCCAACAGCTGAAGTGTTGACTTACGAATTGTTTCTCTACCTTGTGAGATCCCTGTGGCTCTTACATATATACAGAATCATAGAATCTTTTAGGTTTGAAAAGACCTTTAAGATCATTGAGTCCAACCGTTAACCTAGCACTGCCAAGTCCACCATTAAACCATGTCCCTAAGTGCCTCATCCACAGGTCTTTCAAATACCTCCAGGGATGGTGACTCAACCACTTCCCTGGGCAGCCTGGTCCAATGCTTCACAACCCTTTCAGTGAAGAAATTTTTCCTTATATCCAATCTGAACCTCCCCTAGCGCAACTTGAGGCCGTTTACTCTCATCCTATCACTTGTTACTTGGGAAAAGAGACCGACACCCACAACACTCACCCATTTATATAAAAATATATATATATTTTTTTTTTTTCATGTTTTAAAAAATAGTAAGACCAGGTCAGTAAAAAAGAACATATGTAAATGTTACATAGCACTAATGCTCTTAAATTGCATGAACTTTAGAGAGAATATAGGAAAAGGATTTTAAAGGAGCCTAAATATGGGGAGTAATCTACATGTTTTTCACTATACCTCTTTGTTTGGAGCAAGGGAAGGGGAATCAGTCTCCAAGCAAATGTTCTCCAGTGGAATCAGTTTAATCCACTTCTCTCACCAGTACAGCCAGGACAGAATAGCCCATGAGAAGGTCAGTCTCACTACAGCAATCAATATAGCAACATGCAAAATAACTACCAGCTCTGCTAGAATGGCATTCAGACTGTTTAAGCCTTTGGAGATAATCCTATATTTCCAATGAACTGCAAACACAGGCTGAACAGAGTATTTATGTCCCTTAAGACCTCCGACAGTATCAACAGCTTATAGCTTTTAGAAACCTTAGGAGGGGAATGAAGAGGAAATAACCTGGGTCCTGAGAATAACTCTGCTTTGTGTCCTTACTTCTCTCCGCTGGCTGTACAACAACCTCGGGCTCCTAGGAGCTACGCACAGGACAAAAGTGATGTTGGGTGCCAGAAAGCAGACTCGCAAAGCTGCTGAAAAGACACAGATCCATTTAACGCACTGGTGAAAGAACAGCACAGCCACGACCCGGCTGGCAGCGCGGGAGCACCGTGCTCAGAAATGTCCCAGCATCCCTCCTCCCAGCCTAAGTGAAGGGATGGGGAGAGCTCATTAATTGCCTCCTTTTCCCTAGGCAGATTTAGCACTCGGTGACACTCCTGTCAGCTCAGCTCTTCCCAGGGTAAATGTCTGAGCACTGGAAGCAAGACTTTGTGCCTCCATCAGGCCAGAGGGAGGTGATGGAGCAGCCAGAGCCTGGGGCAAGAGCAGAGCCTGGGCGATGTTTGGATGGATGGTGGTGAAGGTGAAGCTCCCACTGCTTCCTGACAAGGGGTTGGCTTGGGAGAGGCTGCGCTTTTGAGGGACCAAAGTTACTTACATTTTTGGGAAACTTTCTTTCATTTATAAACACCAAACCATTTCACTGTGAATTTCATACTGAGCTTTCAGCTGAGAAGTGTTGAAATGTTTGGTTTTACCTGGGAAATACCAAAAAAAAAAATCAGCCTCTCATTTCAAAATGGGCAGCTTTGTTTGAAAACAACAGCCTGTGAGAGGTTCAGCTTCAAACTGTGATGTGAGGTTTCTTTTTCACGTTTTTTTCCAAAATCAAAAAAATCCCAGTGTCTCATTTTCACTCCAAAGGAAAACAAGTTTATGGGGGCATTGACATTTTTCATGGCATGGCAGTCACCCCCCACCAGCCACAGCCAACCCCCCATCCCTGCTAGTATCACTTTTCCTTCTGCATTGATTCAGGTACTGGAAAACGATAGCTGGAAGAGAAGGCAAAAGGCCAAGGCTCATGCAATCCAATTATAACCCTGCTCAAATGGCTCCCAGGAACTCTGCAAGGACTAACCTGATCATGCCGTGTAACAGCCAGAAGAAAAGAAAAATAATAGCCAGGTTGTACCCCTTCCAGAAAGACAGACTGTCTCCCAGCAAAGTACACAAGAAATGCAGGGAGCTGGGATCAGGCTGCAGAGTTGAACAACCCAAACACTGTGCATCAGGTTTTCTTATAGCAGGGCAAGACGACTCCAAGATTATAGTCAGTGCTACAGTCACTGAAAAATGCAAAGCTTGGATTTGTTAATCCTGCCCTCCATTTGGTAAAACGGCTGCTGAGATTCCCTCAGCCCACTGGTAGGTAGGCAAGTACCACCAAATTAACTTCTTATCAATCACCAGAGGACTGGTAATGGGCATCTTTTTCAAGTAGCACCTGCCTGCTCCATATTTGGACTTGGAAATACAGGAAAACTCTTTGCTGTAATTGCTGTCTTCCAGGTCCACAGCCCCTTTTTTCTGTCCTGTTGTCTTCTGCCATGCTTATTTTTTAAGGTATGCATAAACCTAATTGTTTTTAAATGAGTGGAAAGGATATACATTTTTTCCCCATTAGGTAAGTAAAGTTTGGGATAGACACATCTGCTTAAAATAGTCCACAAGGAGAAAAAAAGCCTCATGAAAACATACTTTCCTACCCTAATTCAAAAAACCCCACCATATTGGGTAATGCTGAGGCAGCAGCTGTTTTGCTCCACTACCTTCACCATTCCCCCCAAAGTTACAGTACTTTCCTTGGTCTCCGTTTCACTGATTTTCCATCTGACATACTTCTTCGGGTGTACTATGTGACTACTTATGTTACTAGGTCAGTACTAAGTAGCACCCCTGTGCTTTCCACCCAACTCTCTTGACATTACTGAGTCTTGAGACATATATTCAAGGCAGACATGCATTACCATCACCTCTGTGTAAGCAGAGGCAATGAGTGCAGTTCTTGTATGTGAGCAGAGTCATCTCACAGATCACTTCCAAAAAAATAAATTATTTCTAAGCCCAGGTCCTGTACACACTGTTGCTTCAGGAAAGCAATCGCCTGTCTGCTGGCTGAGCAAGGATGCACGTTTCTGCTCAATGCAAACACGTGCCTTAGAAAAGCAGAGTGACACTGAGCGAGTTCATCGTTTTTATCTTAAAGACTAGTTTGTTTACTTTTAAAAAGCAATAGCCTTCCATTAGCAATAAAGAGCAGCTGTGGAGGTGAGCAGAGTTAAACTTGGCACTCAGAGCACAGTGGAGAGATAGGAGCACGGGTCACTCAGGAAGACAGCCATGTGCGGTTCAGGGGAAGGCTTTGCACCCTCTTGCTGTGTACAGCCATGATAGCTGTGGAAAAGCAAGGCAGACCTGTTCTTTTTCCTTCTAGTTTTCCTTCTGCTTCCATCAGTTCTGGTGGTGGTGCACATCCACCAAACACATACTAAGATGACGGCACTGAACAGTTACCATGGAGGGCACTGCTTGGTCTGCATCCTTTTGCTATTGGAAGAGTGAGGGAAAGGACCTCAGCTGGTTTGCAATCACAGATTGACTCTACAGGGCAGGCAGTCTAGGGAAGGATACTATCCTACAATGATTTCCCAAACCAAACACAGACAGATCTCCCTTTCCATGGATCCAGATCCCTAATTTTTGTGGATTTAGCAGCATAAGGCATGTCACAAGTCACATGCAAATGTTTCAAGTCCCCCTTTACACTGACTGTCTCCTGATGTTGTTTTGAGCAGATCCTTACAGCCAGAGGGCACAGAGTGAGCAGGGGCTGCGCCGACTTGCTCTGGACTGGACAGAGACCAAAAGCAGCAGGCTGGAATAAACACTCAGCCCTTTTTTCCAGCCCCACCTTTGTATCTGCTGTGCCATTTCCAAAGGGTATAAGTGGAATAGCTGGCCATGGACTGTACCCAAAACACCCTCTCCTGATCACTCAAACTGACTTATGGCCAGGTTACGTGGACGGTGCACAGCAAAGCAGTAGTGCTCCAGAAAATCTGATCCTTGATTTCCTCCAAATATTTGTTTTCCAGCGATTGCTGCTGGCCATGCGTTATTTCATTTTTGTTGCTATTTGCATCTCCCTGACGTTTAAGAGAGTCTTTCGCAAGCGTTGGCTTAAATTTAACTCGTTTTTATTCTGTCAGTGCCCTGGGCACTTATGTGAATACAGCTATGACCCTTCCCCCTGTATATAAACTGCATGCAGCACACTTATTTATATTAATAAGAAGATAAGCTTCTTTGTCCCATCCTTCCTCCTCCACTGCAAGTTACATATATGAAGGGCTGAAACCTTGAGTCAAGAAGGAGGTTTTAAGAGTAACTGGACAGGAGGCACATCTGCTCCTGGGCATCATGGGCAAGTCACTAGCCAAGTTCCCTGGAAGTCAAAGCAGGCCCTCTTCCATTTTTCTCCCCTTGTTGCAATGAGAACCTTTCCTCTGCTACGTCACATAGCACGGGAGAGAAAATGAAGCCTTGAGAGTAATTAGCACAAGTCTAAATCCTGAGTGGTCCTTTTAGGGAAGCATAACCCAGTTATCACTGAAAGGATGGTGTGGGTACTAACAGAAAAAGGTGAAGAACCATAAAAAGAAGTTTCCTTTGGGAGAAAGGCTAGGAAGTCTCCCACATCCTTAGCAGAAGCACGGCTGGAAAGGAACATTTTTCTAGTTCACATTTGGCAAAGACACCACGCTCCTAGTTTTAAGTGCTCACAAGCATTGTTATTTTTTCATCTCAAGCCATTGAACACTTGGATAAGTTCAAACTTCAAAACAACCCCTACTGTTCTTTAGAGGAGGCCTGTGGAGCTGCGATGCAGGAAACAGGTGCCGAGCCTAGTTAAAGTCCGATGTACGAAGGAGACACTGTGTGAAAGGTTTCTGATTCACACCGGCAAGTACAGTTGTTTTGCTGTAGCCAGCTGCAGCGCAAGGACTCTCTGCTGCTCCTCGTATTGCTGAGGTGGGGATTCAAGCCGTGGAGTGAAGTCCAGCCCAACCTGCACAAAGAGCCAGTTAAGACTTCACAAAACGCGATGAACTTCAAACTGTGGGGTTCTAATGCCTTTGCTAGCTTAATTTTCTCAGGAGAGTGGCAGAAGCTCTTAGCAATGAAGAAACAGAGCAGAAAACAGCACCCTCCAAAAGGCAACATACCTGGAAATACAGTAACATATGAATAATAAAAATCAAGAAAATGTGACATCAGCTAGAAAAATACCCCTGGTAAAGATCTGAAGTAGCTTCTCTAGCTTCCCCACAATGTTTTCTTTGCAGGAAGCCAGCATTTCAGACATCGCCTATCAATACGCCCCCCTTGTAGGATTTCGCAATTTTCATTTTACTCCTGCATGGATGTTTAGCCAGGAAAATAAAGTTTTGGGGTTTAATCCCAACTCATTTCGTATCTATCCATAGAGAGGAATGTAAGCGGCCAGAAGTTACAATGAGTTACATGCACCTTAACACAGTTTGCATATAGTCAAATCAAGCAAACTCAAGCAAACTCTGGTTATGCAGAAATCAGAGCAGGTTACCTCACCGCTGGCCACCAGCTTATCTTTGTATTTCTCAGAGAGTGGGAGGACAGATTCCACGTCCTGTAATAAACCACCTCACGTGCTTTGTGAAGACTGCTGGATGCTACGCTGAGCCGTGTCAAACAAAACCACACGCAACTGTATTTTTGTGCATCTTGAAATGCAAATCATGAAAGTCACAGTCTAGGACAGAGGGGGTCAGTCTACTGTATTAACAACAGCTTCTGAATAACCTAATTAGTCATCCCTTTAAGAAGAAAATTAAAAGATAGGTTGAAAGAGGGTTGGAGGGATGCTAGTCCGGGTCACTCTGCTAGTCAGCAGAGGAAGAAAGACCCCATTCTTCCTAATTTGGCTGAACTGAGGGGAAACCTCTGAGAAAGGCATCTTCGCAACTTAATAGGTCCCTGGCAGCCTGGTCCTGGGTGGTGTCCTCCCCAGAGGAAAGGCAGTTGTCAGTGCCAGGGAACAGGTCTCATTGAACCAACCCACCAGACCAGTCCCACGAATCACTGCCTTTTCATCCGAGCCCTTCATCTCCGGGCTATTGAAGAGCACAGGATCACGTTCAGGAGCTGCACCGGCAAACAGCATATGGACACAACAATTTCCCATGCTCCCTGCCCTCAGCTCTGGTAAAACTTCACTGTGGGCTTCCAGCAATGAGACGCCCATCCAGTACCGTGTGGGACGGAGGGTAAGTGGGAAGGTGACTTCTCCCCATCCTTGGGAGATGGGGGCAAGACAGCCTCTACCAGCAGGGCTCCCACTGAACCTCAACTCTATCTGTCACGGTTGGCAACAGAGTCAGCACTTACCCTCCTTGACTGATGCCCCAGCATTCACCCTCCCCTGCCACAGATCTGCATTCACTAAGCCAGCAGGGATGAAGCAAGACCACTGTGTGTAGCTGTACCTATTCAAAAAAAGGGCATCCTAAGGACTCCAAGAGGAAGCTCTGAGCATCCTGATGCCACAGCAGCCTCCAGGTGCCGATCAAGAAACAATCTCTTTGGATAAATGGTCACACACACACACAGAGATTGGCAATGGATGCGCTGCACTCACTGGAAGTACAGAAGGGATGATTTTGGAGAGCGCTAACATCTGCTCGTGCATATTATATACCACGTTAGCCCATCGCATGTGCACTTGCCATTGCCTCAACTCAGCACAGAGGTCTTGTATAGTACAGAGCTGAGTTTCCACCCTGACTTTCCAAGGCAGGAATAATGACCCCTAAAGAGAAGGGAAGTTATCTAGTGATGCTTTGAATGGAACTCCCCACATAGTGCTCCATTTAACTTCTTCCCACAGTGCTCGCTCCATTTGTTTGCTTCCTCCCCCTTTGTTGTGTGTCCAAAAATGTTCTGAGCACAAAAATGCTCTCTATATATTTATAGCAATAAGCCAGTGCCAATCAGGACTTCAAAGCTGCCCTCTCCAGGCAGTGCACTTCACAAAGGCAGACCTTCCTGACAGATAATCCCAGGTCTTTTCCATTTCATGGGTTCACCAGTGGTCATGTGCTGAGCAGACCCGGGAGGCCCCAAGCAGCAGGTCCAATTCCACCCAGGAGACACAGCATCCAACATTCACACATTCCCATGGAAATCAGTTAACATGGTTGTGCTGCCTCCTAGCCCACATCCACAGCTCACAGTTTTTGACAATGGCCAACAAAATCTGGCAGACGGACAGAGCTCTTGGAGATACAAAGTTCCTACAAGGTTTGTGAGAGTTGGTGGCCATGTAGATGACACCGACCCTCTCCATTCCCCCTCGAGGCTACCAAGAGGAGGCACACACCCAGCTGCTGAGTCTGACGCCAGCAGCTATCCAAACACAACCTACCCAGCTCCGGACTAATCTCAACAGATGCTATTTCTTGCCTAAGTGGCAATCCAACAAGCGCAGGGAGGCAACACAGAAGAGAGCTGGGGAATTACAGGGAGGCCACAGGGACACAGAAGAAAGCCGAGGTACTGTGGTGGGCAGAGCCCAGAGGGCATGCAGAAGAGCTGCTGGTACCATGGCAGGGATCAGGGAGACACACAGGGAGCTGGAAATGCAGCACGGGGAGTGCTGGGCTGTAATGGGAGCATCACAGGACATGGGTAGGAGACTGGGATTGCTGTGGTGAGGCGGTCATAAACCCCTGGGGGAAAGAAGATGTATTGGTTGTGCTGCTTGCAAGATAACTTGTCTTCTATCAACACAGGACACGTGTACTTTATCTAAGCTGCGGTTGGGCACTGACAAGGAGCCAAGTGTCTGTTTGCACACTCTGGTGACAGACTATACAGCCCTGGCACAGTCAAAATAGCGGACGCAAAATCTGAACGTGCATATTAAAGAAGTTAAACCCAGTGTCCACACCCTCTCACAGAAATACAAAATACACGTGGGAAGGAGCCAGGCACCTCACCTGGACCGTGGCGCGGCGTTGCGCTGCCCATCTGCTCCGCTCCGAATCAGATGAACCCCAAAACACACAGTGATGAGCCAGCATGCCTTTGGGGGGCAGGAGGAGGCAGGGACGTGTCAGCTGTTACTCACCAGCAGCAAGCACAGCCCAGGTGCAATAAATGGCAGCAGGGGCAGGGACCTTGCAGCACATGGGGAGGACAGCCGTCACAGTGCCACGGAGCACAGCTCTGCTGCTGTTTAGCACTACGGGCTTCGTTGATGGGGATTAAGCAGGGTTGGGAGCACAAACAGCTCTCCCACCTCTGCAGGCAGGCTTTAACAGCCAGCCCCAGACACAGTCTGTGTGCTGACCCAGCCTGCCTGCCAGGTGATACCTCTGCGGCATCACAGGTTCAATCACACTGCCAATGTTGTGACTTTTCCATGTCTCACCCCCTGCACTTCCAAAACAGGGGGACGTGGCCCTGCTTCCCCCTATGTCAGTGCTGCTTGGTGGTCTTTCAGGCAGCTGTACTCGCTCCCGTGCTGGGAAGCTGAAGGTTTGCTCAGCCACACCGCGGTGCTGGTGCTCTGCAGTGGCAGGCTGGGCTCATCTGTATGCAGCTGCTGACCGCGGACACCACCCAGCCACCTCGCCTGCCCTTGAAGGCAGTGCACATAGACATATTACCTTGCCCAGGCATTGCAGACAAAAATCCGTATCTTTTGATGTTGACTGTCACTTTGGTAGGATATCAGATATATCCCCAAGCCCCGTTGCAGAAGGAGCTTGCTCTTCAGACCACAGCCCTTTGAAAACAGGCCACATCTTCCTGTTCTGGGTATGTGCCACTTCTCTACACTTTTTTTCAGCTTTGCCTTAAGTTGCTTGATGCCACCTGCGCACTTGCTACATGACAAGTGCTCCACGCACCAGTGGCTCCGTGCACTAAAGCCCTCTGCAGCAGCCAAGCCAAACACTGGCACTGCTCATTATGCTGTTTTCTAGGGCAGAGGGGGGCTACACCTTGCTCCTACAGGCTCCTTTTCCCAGTGCCTCATTATTTCTGCTTTTTCAGGTGAACCACACCACCATTTTCATCAGCAGACCCAGGCGTGGTAGTGGCACTGATCTCCTGTGTTTGCATTGAGCACCTCGTTGGCAGCATCCCTTTGTACGCAGCACAAAGAGCATTTGGGGAGATGGGTATCAGTTCCTGCCCCATGCACAGGTTCGTCAGGGCCATGATCCTCCCTATGTTTTCTCACTGTTTTGTCATTCACAGCAGCTCAAAGAGGGGCATAAAAATTTGCCAGGCCCTGGAGGGGATACTTTGCACTCACTGCACAGTGGGGCCACCATGCAGTGCAGTGAGTGTTATGGCCGTGCCCCAACTGATTGACACCAATAGAAAAGCCAGACCCAGCAGGGGAAATGAATGGATGGATAACCACCTGCTGAAGGAGATAATGCTGAGACAACTAGGTGCTATGGCAGTTCGTATCCTTTCTTTGATCTCAGCTGTATCTTTGTACTGCATATAGAAAGCAAGGAGAAGAACAACAAACCTTTCTGCTAAGCCAGTGACACTCTAAAATTCATTTTCCTGCTCTGTAACAGGAACAGAGGATCAAACCCCAGCCTGCATTAATGAAAAAACAAACAAAAGCAGACGTTCATTAGTGATGAAAGTTGCATTTCCAGCCAATTATTTATATGTTTTTGCCTCTAAAGAGCCTATCTATGCATTGCATAGGAGCCTGTTGGAAGCACCTCCAATAAAAGTCTTTGGTCAATTCGTTTAAACTCTTACCACAATAAACAGCAGCATTAAGCAGCATATCATCCACTTGGCCTCATCACCATCTCCTCACATTTTCCCACGTTGAAATCTGGAAAAACTCATCACCCTCGCAGTTTGTCCCAGAGTTCAGCAGATTCAGGCCCTATTAGTCTATTTGAGTGAGCACAGATAGAGCCCTTAGACAGGCTCTTAGCTGTCAGTCCTGAACTCAGAGGGGATTTCCAGGATCTGAGGAGTTCAAGTGACTTACGCTGAACTTTTTAGTTCTACCATACCTACTCTACTCTTGCAAGTCAGTTGGCCGTCAGGCAAAAATCACTTCAGTCTTGTTCCATGAGTCCTGCAAACAGCTTGGCATGGGTGGCGAAAGGGTGACGACACCAGTCAGCCGAGGAATTGCAATTTCAGCATCCTTCCAGCCCTTGCTACTGATTCAAGGTGCTCATTGAACAAGGAACGTGCAAAGTACCTTTGTGTGATTTGGTAGCCATTGACAGCATACACTGGACCACTGTTTTGTCTCTATCAGACAAATCCACTTTAGAAGCTCTCTAGATCTACCAGCTCCTCTTCTCAGCCTATGGAAAGTACCTTCACATTATTACTGCCACCCTGCATCCCCCTCATTATTTATGCCTGGTGTTAAGCTATGCACTCACTGTAAGTCCTTGCACGTGTGGGAGTCCCTAGTGCACACAGTGCATCTGTGTGCATTATTTTAAGCCTGGAAAGAACCGAGCAACATGGGGCTTTTTTTTTTCTGGCAGACGCTGTACCAGCCAGAGCTGCATCAATAACAGAGTACTGACTAACGAGCGAGGCACTCTGAAGGCACTAATTTTGCCAAAGAAATCACAAACCTTTCTTCAATTTTCTATCACTTCATGTACATCCTGCAAGATAAAGAGACATGAGGAGTCATACAAAGCACAATCAGATCTGTTGTTTGTAGCATTCTAGGGAAAGGTGATGGCTAAAGGTATCAGATGGAGCTTGGGACCTACCGATTTCCATACTGCTGCAGACCATCTGTGCCATTCCATCTCTGTGAGACAGAGGTCACTGGAGCTGTTAGTGTCCCCCAAAATTAATGGCATGACTGAAAAGAAAACCTGGGTCTCGACTAACTCTTGTGCTTTCTCTCTCATTTCCGCTCAGGTTTCCCGAAAGCTAAACACGGCATCCAGCTAAATTTGCACTGGGTCCTTCCCCCAGTACATCCCTAGCCACTCCAGTGTCCTATGCTCTGTAGGAGGGGGCACGGCTTGTCCAGACAACCTGAGAGGCTGCAACAGGGTTCAGCAAACACACTTACATTGCAAAGGCCAGCCTCGGTGGGGATGGAGGGTTTCATGGCATGCAGCCACATGGCTCCCCCATGAGTCCTCCTGCCTTCCCGAGCTCCTCTGGACCAGCCTGGGACTGCAGGCAGAAATGCAAGCCCTCTGTTAAATTCCCCTTTCAAGGTAAAGGCACAGGATGATTGCTGAGGGATCAACGATGTTTTGCATCTCGGAAACCACACTTTTTCCCCCCACACATTAGCTACCACCAGTTCCGAGTGAGCGCCTTAAAAAGCTGGGTTTCCTGTGCAAAGCAACGACTATTTCCACCGCCTGCCACTCCCCCTGGCACTGGCTGCAGGGGGCTGGGGCACAGCAAAACCAACGGCACCGGGGAAAGGGTGCTGCTTCTGACCCTTGTTTGGTGTTAGGGATGCCAAGACAGGGTGGGAAGGACACCGTGTTTTCCTTTTCTGGAGCGCCAGGCCACCTACGCCATGACTTAGCTCAGGCGCCGCAGGTGTAAGGAGAAGACAAAGTCGGACTGTTTTGCCGTGGGCACCCTGGCAGGCTCGCCCTACCCATGGCTGCTGCATGCCAGGTTTCTCTCGCCTGGGGGGAAGCAACCCCGTGCCTCCTTCCCCAGCCCCAACCGCACTCCTGTGCCATCGCAAGCACCTCTGGGCCCTGCTGCTGCAGGGACAGGGGGCACAGGCGGTCCCACAGAGTGCCCCACAGCCCATGTGGGGCTGGCCACCCTAAGCAGTGCCCGGCCCAGCTGGGAGCTGCCGGATGTAAGCATGTCTACAGGTTTTTGCAGCGCTGCAGCAGCAAAAGAGATTCAAGAGCTCAGGCCAGGTATCACCTGCCTGTGAGGCTAAGCCTGAACCAGAGCAATGTTACCCCCTTGCAGAGAGAGGGATTTTGAGCAGACTAAATACTTGATATTCCCCTTTTTGCAAAACCAGTGTTTTCATCCAAGGCTAGGAATTTTGTAGAGAATAAGGCCAAAACTCTGCAAATATTTGGACACTGCCTGACTTGTTACCAGGAGCATCTCCATACATAATTGCATTCCCATGCAATACTGGGAGCCTTCCCATCAACACAGGCAGCAGGAAGCACATGTAAGGCTGCCTGGTATCACCTGTTTAGCATCTCCGATGACAACATGATTATTAATCGTTAATGTCAATCACATTAATATTCTTGACTATTGCACACCTGTTCCCTAGCACCATCTGGAGGCAAACTCTGTCCTTCACCCAATTTAGTGGAAATGGTGCCTGTAGATCCAGGATAACAAATGGCTCCAAGTACTCTGGGTCAAACATTCAGCGAAGAGGCAGGTGTTTGCTGCTCTGAATACACGTTGTAAGAAACCAATTATTCAAGTTTAGTTGTTTGCTGCAGGCTGAACACTGTTTAGGAACATGTGTTTCAGCTTAATAAGCTAACTCTAGGCAAAGAGCAGAACAACAGACCTGCTCTGCTGAAGACAGGAGGAAAAACCCCTCAAACTCCTGACTATGTGGTTTTAAGAAATTGGGGGAAAAAATGTAGAGGAAACCAAAAGTTTAAGATGGGTACTTCTTACATTACAAGCTTTTGATCCTTTTGTGGTTCCCCTCCCCTCCATCTGGGAGCTGATACCTTCTCCACCTGCATCCTCCTCAAAACAGGAAAAAAACCAAACCCTTGCCTTGCAGTCCTACACCCCAGAAGGCAAACATCAGATGATTTCAGAACAGGGCATTACAAACCATTCTGCAAAGGGGCAACCAGTAAAAGGCTCTAACCGGGAAGACAGGAAGGCATTTAATCCGAAAAAAAAATAATCACATAGGCACCTAAGACATGGAAGACATGTGCCCAAATCTTAAAGCCAAAATGCTCTCATCATTGGCTGGTATGATGCATGATTTTGTACCTGAGGTGATCATGGACTAAGCTAACACTTGTGTATTTTCTTCACTGAGCTTGTAGAGCTCCCCCTAGGGAGACAAAGCCCTCAGAACAATTGAGTGTCGTATATAACTCCCCTCGTTCATTGCTGGTTTATAGTCAGCAAAATTTTGATCAGTATTTCAACAGGCCCACATCCACACAGGTGCTGTGAGGGAGCACAAGATTCAGTTTTTAGGACACTGGCCAACATAGCAGAATCCACAGCAGACAGGTACCTCCAAGATCTCACAATTCTCCCTTTCACATCCCGTATCTCCTGATACTGAGCAGTCAGAAGAATAAGTCCTTGAAATAAGGCCAATAGACTTTTTCCTTTGAGTATGATTCAAAAAATAAAATACAAAAAAATCAAAGCAAATCCTTCTCAAAATAGCCAAGATCTGAGCAACTGTTAAGTTACGGTATACAAAGGAAAAGGAGAGAAGGAGCAGAAGGACTAGAATTCTTTCCTTCCAACTGTATTTGGAAGGAAATCAGGTGCTGCTTCTGCACCCCTCACAGAGCCTAGCCAACACAACATACAGAGAATGTCCATCCAGCTAGGTTTTTTTAATGGCTCTGAAAGGGACGTGCAGTCTGCAAATCCTAACAGAGGCTTTCATATCAAGAGTGGGCCCACAACCATGATTTTCAGCCAGCAGAAATTAAGGAATGAGGGGGACATTAAGCACTGCTCATTAGCCATCTCCCAGACTAGGAGCAGCTGAGCAAGGAGTCTGAGAAACTAAACTGGCAATTTTATTGTGCTCTTTTTCACAACGTATTCATTCAGAGACATGAGAGATGCAAATGAACAACCTGTCTTTATCATATCCAAGAGATGACAATGGTGCATACCAAAGGTCTTTGAGAAATTCCCTATATTCATCCTATGCATCTATATAACAGTCTGCTCACTTTTTGAACTTTCCAACAGAAAAACTCCACTTCAAGACAAGATGCACATTGGTTTTATTAATTACACCATAAATAATAGTTTCTGCAATACCATATATTTCAGTTTCTGAATCTATATCCGAAGAAAGTTCCGAAGTTTGGGGAATACTTTCAGTGCATTCTGTGTAGTCACTTCTATAACTTCTTCCACTGGAATTCCTTTAATTTTGGCAATATATTCTGCAGCAATGTAAATATTTTTTGGTTCATTTCTCACCTGAAAACAAACAAACAAAAAACCATACCAAATTACAGATCCTTACAGATCACAGGTGTTTCAGATTCAGTTCTTCCTGACACAACTTCAGTCACATTGCGGCATGCGTGCCAGAGAAGTTACACTTATCTATTCTTCTTAGATTACTTTCCCCTTTGGCCATTCCTGGAATTTCTTCTCCCTTCCCAGCTTCAGGAACACTGACTTGTTCCACCTCAAATTTTCACTTGGCAACCTCTTACATCCTTTGTACCCACGCTTACATTACACTTCAGTCTCCCGTGACAGTAACTGACCTCCATAAGGTGTGGGTTTGGATATACATACATAGAAGTCCCTCCTCCCCATCATTTACCTGTTTTTCAGGCCCCAGAGCAGGAGAGTCAGTTTCCAAGCACATACTCTCCAGAGGTAACAGTTTCACAAGCTTCTGCTTCTTGAAGAAAATAAGACAGCTATTAAACGCTTTATGCATTTAGATCTGTGGGAAAAAAATGTATGAAGGGAAGATATCATCTGCACTTAAAAGCAACATCAAAAGACTTTAGTGCCACTGTCTGCATTTTACCAAAAACTTCAGAAAGGAAGCAAGAATACCAGGAGCTGCTCAAGAAGTCCCTTCAAATTAGGATTATCCTGTTTTCTAAATATCTGAGGTACTATTACCTAAACACTGAATCCATTGTTATTTATTAAATCATGTAGTTACAATGCACAAAACACCCTATATTTAGAGTTGCCAATGCAATTTTATTTTGCTATTTTTCTGTATATATTTGTGTACCTTTTCCCCATCTCTGCTTTCACCCCTCAACCCCAGTCTGCTTTCCTCTCTCCAAGTTCCTAACCTCATCCTCATCTATGTTGACCCCTCACATGCCCTCTACTTGAATCATGCCTTTTGCTTTCTTACATTTCCTGAGCTTATCACAGGAAGTGATGATGGTGCAGGATGGAAACAGACTCCTACCCCAAAATAAGAAGTGAGCATAGCTTGCAGCAGCCCAGAGTAGAAATTAAAAGAGCAGTCTCAAATCAAGGGCTTAACCTGACCAATGCTGTCTTTAAGCAATTTAGCTGCTTCTTTGCTGGGGGTACCATGTGATAATCACAATTTTTCCAAAGGTCTGTAACTTAGCCAATTGTGAGCAGATTTCCTTTTGAACAGAAAGTGCCATAGCACTGAGATAGAAACTAGTCCTTTTCCATGTGTCATGTCCCTACTCTAAAACAGTTCAGTGACAGAAGCTTCCGAAGACTTCACCAGAAAGCACATTAAAATAAGAAAAGAATGCCTATTTTCTTAACCCTTGTTTCTCAGGAATAGCTGAAATGTATTAGCCAAAATTTCCCCCTGAAAAAGCCCCAGGGAGAAGTCTAGCCACAGTAAAGATGCACAATGACGTAAGCAACTGAAACTTCTATTGAGACGTGTCAGGTGACAGCAACCATACGTGGGTACTGCTTCAAACTGTACAGACTTAAAAAACAAGCATATTCTTGAGCTGCACCATGAAAAGAGTCATGTTTGCCACCATAATAAGCTGTCAGCTATTACCTGCAATCCCCAAGCACCAAGAATGAGCAAACCCCTTTAAACGTTACCTGTTCACTCCTTATAATGGAAGGAGGAATGGAGAAGAAGTATCCAGCTTTCACCCCTTCCATTGCTACAGATGGCTTCCCATCAAATGCATGGAGCAACACCTTTGTAGCACCTCAAAGAAGCAAACCGAATCATTAGCAGTGTTTACAGTAGGTCTGCGATGTCAGCTTCCAATGGGACCTCGGTCCCATGAAGAATGAACAGAGAATCTCTGCAGCATCCCTCCCAAGTTTCATGTACACAAACTGATGTGAGGACATGGCACAACTGAAGAAATTCTGTTGACAAAAGCCACAACAGAAAATGCATTAAAAACATACCTTGTTCCTTCAAGAGATTAATGGTTGGTCTTCCAGCTGAGCGGGAATGAACATTTCTGCGCAGCAAGGAGAGGCCCAGCATTAGGAAATTCAGCAAAATACTTTTTTTGTAAACAAACAAACTAACAGCAGCTTGGGAAGAAAATAATAAATCTGTATTACACCTTTTATCAGGAAAAAAAAAAATCTAGAGACTTACACATGAATCATTTTAGCTACAGTGAAGATACAGAACAACATAGCAAGGACAGGACACAGAAGACCACCATATTCAAGTGCAAACATAAGGAAAATTCTATAATTAAATCTCAAACTGGAGACTGACAGGACACTAATGCCAGTTAATCCATGGAAGAAAAGTTCTGTGGGCTCTTAGTAACTATAAATTCTGGGACATATTTCCACATGTTACTGAAAACCTACAAAGGCAAATCCAGTCTTCTTGCTAACTCAATCTGCTTGATCAAAACCTGTCTTTGTCCTTCCTTCTGTTCATCCGTGCTGGCAAATCTGGGAGTGAAATCTAGGCCAACCTAGAGTACAAGAAGAGAAGTGAAAAAATTTTACAGACCTAATGCTTGACTAAACCACAATACCATATATAAAGGCAAAAAATGCTTTGAAACTAGAGACTGCAATTAAAATGAGCTCAGCTGTAGCTTAACTCAGAAAGGAATCCATTCTCAACCATAAGCTTTTCAACTGTGAAAGTATTTGTGGGCAGATAGTTACTAACAAGTGCATTTAACATTTTAATCTGTAACTAGTTTTCTGGGGGTTTTATGTTCAATTGAGTATTATTTCAGATTAAATCTCAAATCTGGATCTCCAATACAAGTAGAATTTCTGACCTAAACCTGTAGCTTTAGTCCTATCTCTAGCAAAAATTACCCATTAATTCTATGCTTTTTTTGATTTAAACCTGTTTAGGCAAAATCTAAAGTTTCTCAAAGCAGCCCCATTCACAGTTACACCAACCAAAGTCCTCAATATACAGTACCACATGGCAAGTTTAACTACAAAGCTCTGCCAGTAACTGCTTTTTCTGCAGCCACCGCAGAACCAGCATCAGTCCCTCTGGTACCAACACACAGAAGAGGCAGACTCTACCCTAAAGCTTTCAAGCCTCAATTAGTTTATAAACAAATCTAAGACAGGAGACAACACATGGATACAGACAGATGAGGGATCACAAGAAAAAAGTACCGTACAAGTTGTGTACTGAAATCATAGCTTAGCCTAACTTTGTCAGGGAAGAAGGCAGGAAGGGTCTGAATGAGGATATCAATGTGACTTGACACTTCACTGTGTCAGAGAACAACAGGTCAAAAGACATTTGGGTATAAGATGATAAAGCATAAATGAGATGGTATAAGATGATAAATGCAATTCTTCCTACTAAATCCACCAGCATAAATGCCATCTAATACCTAATAATTATAATGACGGAAAAGAGGGATTCAGGCAAATCTATGAAGGAAAGCACATTAAGAGAATTACAAATCAGACTTAGCGTTTGTTCAGACTGATAGCAATACTTATTGCATACCAAAACCAAGTATTCACTAAGTTTTTGTAACTCTAGTGACAGATACTGCTGAAGCCATAGACATTTAAACAAATTACAGAATTCTACTTACTTCTCCAATCCCCACCAATTTATCTTTGTAGAGTTCTATAAGCGGCAATGCAGCATCCAGATCCTGCAAGGACAAATTAAAGATGCAACCCTCACTGCCCTTACAAGATGGAAGGGGTATGAACTCAGCATTATGATTAAATTGGAGTTTCCTTCATTGTTCTTAAATTCTGTACCTTAACATTTACTATTACTGCAAGTTGTGCAGTCAGACAGATTTTAAAAACCTTCAGGATTTCCCTTCTTTACTTAATGGCCCTTCCTTTCAAGTTATCTTTCCACAAGAGCAGAAGAGGTAATTAAAACAAGGCCCATAAAAAGCCTGGTAACATTAAATGGCTGCAGACAGCTCTCCAAGTTTTTCAGGTCACCTTCCACTTCCCATGCTAACAAAGGGACATCTGCAAACACACACGCATGCTGTTCGCTGTAAGCAAAGCACTCCCTTGGGATTTTTAAAACTGTTTCACTGCAGTAACATGGCCAGATGACTGCAGTGAACAATTCTGCTTTACGATTAACACGGACAAATGGATGTGCTAAGAGACCCTGGGATTTGGTCTGCTGGGTCTTCTGTATTACAGCAGCGCAGAAAAATCAGTGAGCAGATCTGAAGGTAAATCAGGCAGACTAGAGCATCCCATCGTCTGCCCTGAGCAGTCCCAGCAGTACTTTATAGCCGTGCTAATCTAACTTGCCTGCGTTTTACCTTCAAAGTAACGCTGCGCTGCTCCTCTGGAGAAACCTCTTGAACGGGGTGAACTCCCAGGCACGGGAAAACAAACCCTGGGAATCTAGACACGGAGTAGATATCAGTAGTGAGGGAGACCACAGAGAAAACAAGTTTGAAGTAGAAAAAGAATGGCCGGCCTGACCAAGGAAGAGGGCAGCGCGTCCCTCGTCAGCTCCCACGCCGACAGTCACTCCCCGCGGCCGGGACACGGGTGGGCGCCGGGCCCTCCCCCCCCGCCGGCCTCGCACCTCTCCGACAGCGCCACGACGCTCCCGAACTCCCCCGCCTGCTCCGACACCGCCACCAGCGCCGACACCGCCGCCTGCGGCAGACAGAACGCCCCGTCCCGCTGAGGCGGGGCCGGGCGGCGGGGCCGGGCAGGAGCGGGGAGAGGGTCGCTGCCGGCCGCCTCACCTGCTCCGCCGCCCGCACCACGGCCGCCACGTCCTGCAAGAGAGACGCACCGCCTTAGCGCCGGGGCCGCCGCGCCACCACCAACACCCCCGCCCACCCCTCCGCGCCTCACCGTCTGGAAGCACGGCGCGGCGAGGTGGCAGTGGCAGTCCACCGACCCTACCGCTACCGCCACCGCCATGCCGCGCCGAGGGCTGAGGGGAAGAGGGGGGAAGGCCGCGGGTTCCGCTTCCGGGCCGGCATTTTCCCTGCGTCCAAGGCGGGAAATGGCGGCCGGCCCGGCGCCGCCGTTGTTGCCGCCGGTGCCGCCGCCGGGGGAGGCGGGTGCGGGGCCGCCGCTGAGCCCGGCCGCCGGCGCCCGGCGGGACCCGCGGGTGCGGTGCTGCTCGCGGCGCGGCCTGGGCGAGGTGATAGCGCTCTGCGCGCCTTTCGTGCGGGCGCTGGCCCAGGGGCAGCCGGGCGGACCCGCCGCCGCGGGAGACGCGCTCTGGGTGAGGCTGAGGGGGGAGCGGGGAGGGCCGGCGCTGCTGGATCTCGTCTCTGAGCGCTTGTGCCCGCTCCTGCCGGGGGCCCGGCACAAAGCTGAGGCACCCCATGGCGTCAGCCCTTAGCTTACCGCGTTTCTGTAGCTGTTCCCCCCGAGGTGGCCAACCCGGGCAGGGCGGTGAGGCAGGAGGGGCATTTCCAGCGGCAGGTGATGCCTTGCTGTGCCTGAAGGACGGCTTCTCAAGCTCTCCCATGTCTTGCAGAACTTTGAAACAGCGGTACGGGAGAACGTTACCATTAATGGACAGCCCTGGGAGGAGACTTCGGATGACTCCCAGCTGCAGAGTGGTATGTGTTGGTTTCCATTAATTTCCTGCGGGGTGGTTTTGTTTTGGTTTCTGCATGTGGTATTTTTAATTGGGAAGTTTTCCCCCCAGCTGTCTGTGGTGGTAAGGATGCTCACGCAGCAGGTAAGGTCAAACTCCAGCTCAGATGTGCCTGTGTAAAGCTCAGAAGTGCTGCACTGCAGGAGCACAGTTCTTGCGGAGCAGTGTTCATAAACAAAAAGAAGGGTAACCAAGACGTGTAGGGACCTGTATCCAAGAGAAAAGGGAAGGGGAAAGTGCTTTATCTGAAGAACTGTTGCTTGTTTGACACTTCTGTCAAGATCGTTACAGATCTTGAGGCACAAGTTCCGGGTATCACTAGTATGGTGCCTGCCTAACTTAAAGGATCTGCTCTTGACTGCTAGAGAAAGGTAGCTTAGAGACTCCCAGAGTATCTCGTATTAACATGGGAAAATAAAGGTTTAACTAAGTTTAATGGCAGCTGCCTTGCTGGAAAGTCTACAGCAAGCTTGTAGAAAGTCAGTATTTCAAAGCCAGATTTTTCATTTGGGAGATTGAGGAAGAGTGTGTTCTATTTCATCAGCTTCTCTTATCAGAATAAAGGGAATATACAACATTTAATGGAATAGGGTAAGGTGATCTATTTTTAAAGCTAGAACACAGCAACAGGATCCAAGTCCGGAGGCTTCCTGCCCTCTCTGGGCAGTCAGTTTCTGTGTTTGACTGCCCTGGTGGTGAATTTTTTTTCCTGTGGCCTATTGGAATGTCCTTTACTGTAATGTATCTGTTGCCTCTCATCCTTTTGCTGCACACCTCTGAGAAGAGCCTGCCTCTGTCCTCTCTAGAACCAGCCTTTAGGTAGCTGAAGGTAGCAGTTAAATTACCCCCCAGCCTTCTCTACTCCAGGCTGAACAAACCCAGCTCCCTCAGCTCCTTCTCATACATCATGTGCTCCGGATGCCAACCTTCTTGGTGTCCTTCCATTGGAATTGCTCCAGTACTCAATGACAGTCTCCCAGAGCGTCCGAGCTAGGATGTTATGGTGTAGGTAGGGTTTAATTGTTCATACTTTTACCTCAGGGTGGATTACAAGCAGAGTTCCTCGGGTGTCTATTCTGCGATGCATTCTGTTTAATGTCTTTAACTGTGACTTGGAGGAGGAGATGGAAGGTGTCTTCACCCATTCAGGGGAATGTAAACAGGCTGGAGAAACACATCTATGGGAATCTCGTGAAATTCAACAAGGACAAAAAGCAAAGCCCTAAATCTGGGAAGGGGTAACCCCCTGCAGGGGCAGAGAATGAAAAGGACCTGGAGGTCCTGGCAGGCTAACCCTGAGCCAGCCTAGTGTATTGTGTTAACAGGAACGTAGGCAGTAGATCCAAGGGAGCGATTATTTGCCTTCACTCTGCAATCACTAGAGCACATCTGGAGTAGTGCACTCATTTTTTGACTCCCCAGTATAGGGAAATTGTTGATAAACTGGAGTGAGTTCATCAGAGGTTGCCAAGATGGCCAGGGGACTGGAGCACTTGCCCTATGAATTGAGACTGAAGGAACTGGGCTTCTTTAGCCCAGAGAAGACAAGTCAGCCTTCCAGTACTTACGAGGAGGTTACTGAGAATATGGAGCCAGGCTATTTATTGAGGTGCACAGATGCAAGGGTCAGAAATTAAAAGGGGAGGTTCTGAGTTGATGTAAGGAAGTAGTAATTCACTATTAGGATAACTGACCATTGGAAAAGGTTGCCCAGAGAGCTTGTGTAGTCTTCAGCACTGGAGGCTTCCAAGAACCAACAGGATGAAAGTCTTGAGCAACCTGGATTGAACGGGGTGTTGACCCTGCTGTGAGCAGGAGGCTTGACTCAGAAGAGACCGCCTGAGAACCCTTCCAGTCTGAGTGATTTTGTGCTAGGGACATTGGCCAATATCTCTTCCTGTCAAGAGATCCTAGTAGTATGTCTGTTGCTACTATTTAATACACAAATTAAGTAATTTTTTATAGTTATTGCTATATAGTCATATATTTATATGCACTATATACAATATTTTTATAATTACTGTCTTTTGAATAATAGTAGTGGAGATTCTTGCTAGTCTGGTGTCTAAAGAAAATTTCAGTGCAATTCATTTGCTCGCCTGTGTTAGTGTTAGATGTTCTTTGCCTGTAACTTGATGCTTTTTACAGTTGCATAAAGCCGAAAATACAGATATATTGAACTGGCTATGGAGAAGGAGCTCCTTGAACTGTTTTTTGCTCAGGAAGCTTCTGCAGTTGTAGTTCTAGAATGATAAAACTCCAACTCCTTTGACTGCAAAGTCAAAAATGCACTGGTCTCACAATGCAAAATGCTGAACTCATCCAGGCTCACTTAACTAGTTCCAGTTTGTTCAAAAATTCGTAAGAGGACTGTCTTAACAGGAAAACTTTTTCCAGTTGGATGTTATTTTCAGTAAGTTAGCCTTTGTCTGTACAAGTCTAACTTTATGCCAGCTGACATACAGCTGGCCATCTTCCTACAGCTGGCATAATGCAGGTGTAAGGACTGTATTGTGCTTTTTAAATTGACATAAATTTTCTCATTTGCCTATCTCTGATCCAGTTGGAATCACCAAGTGCTCTGGCATTTTGTGCCTTCGGTGTTTACGTTGACCAGAGGCTTAAGTCTTTCCTGTCTATACTTAAATGATTTCATGGTGATCCTAAAACAAACAAACAAAACAAACCCACAGACTCTTAAAACCTTGATTTTACCTTTCTGAGGTTTACAATCACCTGATTCTGCACAGATTGACCAAGAGGGGGAGCTCAAAACCCATTCTTTATCACTAGATTGAAAACCTTGCATGGCTTGGAAGTTGTGCTCTAGACATTAGTGGGGACAGTGAATTTAAATGCTAAGGAGTTTGCAAAATTAAATTAAAAAAATAAAAAAGCAAGACTGTTGTCAATGTTTCCAATCTCCACCAGGGGATTAAAATTATAGGAGTGTGCAGATGGAAGAATATAGAAATATGCACTACCTTTCAGTTAGGATAGAAGATTGAGTGGTTAATTCTGTTTTCTTCTATAACTCTTAATTTTTATAGTTTGTAATGATGGCGTGTGATGTCAAGGCAGCGCAGGCATTTACTAAATTTGAAACCAGTTTTAAAATACTGTCTTAAGCTTTTAAAATTGTTGAGTTTAATTGCAATCTTGAAGAAGCTGAGTACCTGTAGTAGGGTAGCAGTAGTCAAAATACTTCAGTCGAGCTGAAACTACGTTCTAGGTATTTTGATTGGAAAAGCAAGCTATGAAGGTTAGCTTCTACCAGATACAGTCTCTTGGGCCTCAGATGTTGAAAGCAGACATGTTTTGGTTTTTTGCAAACTCCGTATGACTAGTAATTACAGATGTCCTCAGGTTGTAGAGTATTTCTGGGAACCCTGTTTGATTAAAGTGGCATTGCATATTGTCAAAAATTCATTGCTGGATTTTTAAATTAAACTGCATATCTGTGCTCTATATGATATAAAATCAGTTAGGCTTCGAATTACTGTTGGACAGTTGGTGTTTGTTTAAAGCTTGTAAGTTACACAGATAAACCATTTTTCTTGCTGCATCTTGCATTGCTTTTCTTCAGTTGAAAAACAAATTTTCTCAAAAGAAAACCATTTCTTTGTGAGATTTTCTTTATAGATTCAGAGTGCATAGAGAAAAATACATTTTGGGTTTTTCCCCAGATTGTTCCCTGCCTCCCCTGTTCTCACTGGCTCCCTTACTTCAAAAGTAACTGGTCAACGTCAAGTTGTGCTCCAATTTCTGTATCACCTTAACAAAGAGGTCCAAGACAGATGTTTTTATCTTCATTGATAATCACGCGTGATTTCTTATTTCAGATCTAAAGCTGTCTTTCTCCTTATAACTTTGTCTCAAAAAAAATTGTAGGAGAATTCCTACAATAACTTTGTGTGTTTGTAATTTTTAGGTTCCAACATCAAAATTCTTGAAGATCAATTTGATGAACTAATAGTAGAGACAACAACAAAGCGTAAGCAGTGGCCTAAAAAGATACTGATGCATGCTATCCAAACCATGAAAGCAGAGCAAGAGATGTTGGTGAGTAACCTAAGATTTTCAGAAAACCTTTGCATATGGTAGCTGCTGACCACGTGTAACTTGAACAAATAAATCATCAAATGTTGATCTTTAAGCTCCTTCCCATGGTTGCTTTTGATTCTTCGTCATATAATGGAATTGTTTCTTTGTATTAATTTGTTCTTCAGTAAAATGAGGATTACTACAAAGTGGTGTGACTATGAGTGAATAAGCAAATTACTTAAGCAGATTGCTTCAACGTGATGACTCATGATTTACAAGCCAGTATACACCTATTTATCTTGTCAAATCCGGGTTTCTGAAATCCTTGGCTGAAGGCTGGTTGAAGTACTAAATGTTATGATACATACAGATATTATCATGTGCAGTATATGACTTTTTAAAAGATGTCTGTGTTTTCCTAAGCACTTTTGTTGAGCTAATGACTACACTGAGTAAGTACTTTCAGTAAAGAAAGAAAAAAAAAAAAAGTAGTGTGCGTTAATTAATAGGTAAAGTAATTTCTCTGGGTTTTTTTGACACTGAGTGTAAAGTAATTACTGGCATTAAGCAACCCAGTCATGTCCTTGGTTGCTAAATTTCTTCCCTGCAGTTACGTTAAGCCTGCCTTTTGCTTACCTGCTGATTAATTAGGAGTCAGTTTTCTAGGGGAAAAAAAAAGGACAAGAGGTAATGGGCACAAATGGAAATGCAGGAAATTCCATTTAACCATTTAAAAATAAAGATTAAAAAGGACTGTGAGGATAGTCAAACACTGGCATAGGTTGCCCAGCGAGACTGTGGAGTCTCCATCCTTGGAGATACTCAAAACCTGACAGCATGGGGCCCTGCTCTAGTTGGCCCTGCTTTCAGGAGGGGGTTGGACTAGACCATCTTTAGAGGCCCTTTCTAACCTCAGCTATTCTATGATTCTATACTAAAGAAGACAGGGATTTTTTTTAGAAAGTTGTTTAAGAGCCTGTATTGCATTTCTGAGGACTAAAATTGACAAAAGTAAGTAACTCTCAGGGTTAGCCAGGCATAGATGATTTACAGTAAGTCAAAGTGCATGGGTATATGTTTGTCTTAAATCTGATAATTGCTTTTTGTGATCTCTCTGTTTTGTCAATATACCAAGTATGTAAAACAAACAAACAAACAAACAAACAAAAAACTAAAATAAAATATGCTATTGCATAACACCAAGATTTAACAAGACCTTTTAACCTTTCTGCAAAAGGACAGCTATGTTCTACCTGAGTCCCGAAGTGAATTAGTTATTTAGAATGCCTCTCATGCTACCTTTTTTCTGTTGCTGTCCTCTTCAAATTTTACACCACCACAACTAGGTGATTATTTTAATCAAAAGTGTCTGCAAAATACAGAAAGTTTTTTGTTTATCTCTGTAAATGAAGTGGCTTTTTTTCCCCTCTCAGCTACTTCTGCGAAGGTACTAGTGGTTTCTCTGCTTTTGGTTGAGGAATTTTTATGTTCTTTTCTGACCCTAGCTATTCCTGTGATGCATGTTTTCTGAGGCATAAAGTGCAGCTATGAAGACGCGGTAATTAACTGCAGTTTATCTGGAGAAAACCACTCATTTGGTGTGGTGATCTCCCTATAATTGCCAAAGGAAGAGATCATCCTGTAGGTTTTCAGTCAATACATTCTGTTATGTTTGAGGATAATGCAAGCAATGTTTGTTCTTCTGCTTGGAGCTGTTACCGTAAACTTGCTAAGAACATGTGTGAACTGTGAAAAATTTGCTCTGGTAAAACTACAGGGAGGAATAATTTACTTATCTCCTACTTGTTTTTGGTTGAAGAAGGTTGAGGAACAGCTCCTGAAATGGAGAAAAATACTAACTTGCAGATGATATAACTTACGTTCCCATGTCTTTGCTTTGTTTGCTTCTTCCCTGGTAGTTAATTCTAATTCCACCTTTAATATAACTAAATATTAGTTGTATTCATTATTTATTATTAGTTAATGTCACAATTAACTGATGTCAAGTCACAAGACTAACAGTAGAACCAAAAAGCCAGAGAGCCTGGTCGGTGAAGGAGAGTGTTCTTACTCATGTATAAGTAATTGCAGGGCTAGAATGTAGTCATTTAAATAGTTTTCTTTTTCTTAGCTTTTTATCTTAATGTACCCTTTGTTCAAATTTGCTCCTCTGTGAAAGCATACTGTTTTTGTGAATGGCTCCTTAGAAGCCAGAGCAGCTCTTTTTCCTCAGTTGTGCAGCAGGTGGCAATGCTTCTTCCAAAATGCCTGGATTTCAGTTTAGTTGTCATGCTGTAATAATTAGAATTCTGAAAACTAAAGCAGATTTTGGAGACGTGTTTGCAGTGAACTTAACTGTGTTAGCCAGAACACTATTTCCAGTAACAGAGTATCTATAAACAGTACCTCTAATACATTCTTTATCTAAATAATACCACCACCATCTCCTTGTATTAGCCTTTCTCCATTGTTCTGACTGCTGTGTGTATATTAGATATCTATTAAACCAAGAGAGTATTTCAGAATTCTTCTTTTTTTGAATATGCAGAAGCTCTACCAGCCTTTTGTAACACCAGAAGAGATAAGATCACAGCCTTCTCAAGGTAAAGATTCCGCGGGGAGGGCAGCTGTACTGAGGAAACACTGCCTACCACTGGCTAGCTGTAAATGTTTAAGAAGCTTTCTTTAAACTTGTTTAAGATTATTGACTGTTTAAATAATTAATTAAAATAGCTGGAAGTTTGTCTTAACTGAGTGTATTGCTGCATTAGTTTGTACTCATTTCTCTTCTTCTAAGTGCTGTCTGCTGTTAGGCACTGTACTTAAAGGCAAAAGTTGGCTGCTCTGTGGGTATTGGGTAGAAATTGTCACAGAGTTACCCTCAAAAGGTTTTCTTACTTCTTTCCTTCACCACTGGTGGAGGCCATATGGGGAACTAGCTGGATCGCTGACATTATACTTTGACTGGTCTTGTGTGCCTTTTACATGAATACTAGAAATGCTTCAGTCTCTCTTCCTAATCAGTCAAGTTTCTTCAGGGAATTGAAAGCAGTTGTGTAGTACTCGGTGATGGCAGTGTTGACTCTCCTAACTTGCAAAGTAGGCATCAAATTTTATCCTGCCTGTGTCATTTGTAAGGGTTGATGAAGAAACAAAACTGCAAACAACGTCTTAAGTTTGCTACATGCTTTTGAAAGATTCCTTATACAAACTCTTTGGAACAAGGTGGTGTATTTTGCATTTGGTGACTGGGATGTGCTTTTTTGAGGCTGGCCTTAAGAAACTGAAAGTTTCATCTTGCCTGTTCTCAAGTATTGAAAAATGACAGAATTTACCAATGCTGTTCTAAGTTGAAAAGCATGGTTACAGAAGTCTCACTATGGATTACTGCACATGATGTGAAGCTGGTGTAACAAGCAGTGGTGTTAAAGTTTGAGAAGCTGAGCTTCATCTTCCAATTCTGACCCTGCTCATCTGACTTCACTCTAAGCATCGTTTCCTCTTTGTAAACAGGAGACACTGCTTCCAGAAATGCCAGCCTGTGCAGCAGAGCAGCTAACAGGAGCAGTAAAGGGTGTCACTTCATAGCTGGGTTTCTTTTGGTTTCTAGTGTCTGGATCTATGCTTTTCTGATGTGAATTAACTACTTCTTGTAAGTTAGTAACAGCTTGCACTGTGGTATTGCCTTTTTAGGTTTGGTAACGGCGAGGTCCTAGCCAAAATAGCATAGAGTTTGTGCTGAATTTTACTATTCTGTAGTCTTTGGGAAGTTTATGTATCCCAGTTTAGCAAGTACAGTGGCCAGAAACCAGAAATGTTTAGATTACTCAATACCTTTCGTTTCCTTTTTTCATTTCCCTATGTTTTGGAAAGCCTTGAACACTGAGGAATATAATGCTGTCCATGTCAAGCTGAACTCCTGCAGGCAAATTTCATTTAACTGTGTGTCGGTCTTTCTGTATAACTGGAATAATCCAAGTAATTATTTTTACTTTTACTTAACTCCTTCCTTGCCATTTTTTAGAGTCACCAGTCTTCCAATCCCAATACTCTACTGTAAGAATACTTCATTATGGACATACCCTTCTTTTAGAGAATGTCCATTTGTAGGCCTCTGGGGTGTGTTTAAAGAGGCTGCTGTTGGACTGTTTTTCCTTCCAAAGTCTGAATGATGGTGCATTTTAGCATCCATGTTCATACATGGATTATGCGTTCCTAAACCATCTCTGATCAGCACATTGGGCATGCGGACAGACAGTTTAACAAAACATCGTCTCTTGCTGCTTACTGTGTTTCAGCAGGGGATCACTGTGACCCTGTACTAGAATACAGTGATTGACTTAAATTAACTTCAGTAGCACTAATGAGATTGACTTCAAAGCAGAATGCTGTGTTTAACCCGGAAAGGGTTTGGGGGTGTGTGCACCATCTAATGTTGTATCCTACTGCAGGCACTGGTGAAACCCTACAGAAAAATAATAGTAGTGGAGGTGAGGCTGCTTAGTTCCCAGGAGCAGGCTTGCCTATCTGCTGATTCTAAGTTTTTCTTGATGCCATAGCATTGCAGGTGGAATAATGGCGGAGAACATGCAAATCAGTTTTATAATAACTCAAAATAGTTTAACTGTTGAGTAAAGAATTATTATTGCTTGTAAATCAGTCATCAAAAATTTGTATTATGTTGATGATCTTACCATATTGCTACTGAAATCAAATATATGCCATTTTCCCCCAATATTCTGCACCCTGTCTGCTTCAGTGTTCCTGAAAGCTGCTTTTTCTTTCTTTTCTTATTAACCCAGCAGAATTAATGCAGTTCATGCTGTTTAGACTTGGTTCTTTTTTATTCTTGGTATTAATGCTTGGTAAGTTAAGCCAGGAGAAAAACGTAGCCTTTACTGTAAAAACTGACCTGTTGGGGCTGTAAGATTATTTTTTTCCCCTCCTTAAAATGGATTTCCTTCATCTCATTTTCTCCACAGTTGTGTTTATTCTCCTTCTTCTGTACATTTTTATCAAATGTAATATGAGCTTTAAAGGTTTGAAAACTTTTTTTTTCCTTTATAACTGTTCTCTTCCTTTATGTTAAATACTGTCTTTGTGTCTCGTGTTTTGAATAAGCTGTAGGTTTTCTAGTGAAGAACTTTGTGGCTTGTTATAGTTGAGACTACTAGACACTACTACATTTTGAGTGATAAAGAGTAGTAATAGTAAGATAAAACATACAAGCTGTCGTCCTCAATGCTATAATGAAAGGGATGTGTTGTAGGTTGAAGTTTTATACAGGGACTACTGCTTTTCTGTCTGATTTCTAAGAAGTCGATAGCAAGTATTGGGGGAGGGAGTTATGTTTCAGAAGTTTATTTGGGCTTTATGTTTTTCTGTAGATGCTTACATCGCAGATCTGAACCAGGTGGCAGAAATGGCATCCAAACAGATCAGTGGAGCAATGAAGGTGAGATCTCTGTGCTCCAAGAGGATTTTTTTTTTCATTTTCTTGATCTGATAATATGTCACGAAACAGGCATTCTAACTCATCTTGGTGATAGCTTTGTACAAAAAAGCCCACACGTGTACTTTGAAGCAGATACAACTTCAGCAATCCAAACCTAAAGATGTATCTGTAAAGCGTTCCCCCTCACATGGGAGTAAGGAAGATTACCCTGTGGCTATAGGAAATATTTTTACAGAGATTTTAGGACCTGCAGCATCTGGAAAATGAAAGATCTTTTGAAGACCTGACAACTTCATATAGCACGTGACATTTATTACTTCAGTACCAGCTTAGACATGAACTGTGGTGTTCCTGTGATACTTACTCAGCTTAGAGATGTAATGAAGGAACATTTAAACTTGGCGTACTCTTTGCATGGCCTCTGAGCGGAAACCCTGATCACTGTTAGGTTGGTAGCTCTGAGTTCCCAACCTTCACCTGCCATCCTAAGGATCATCTCTACAGACACTGAAGCTTTTGTGCCTGTCAGTCTAATTAACATATTTCATTCATTGTACCCATTACTTTTCCCATTTAACTTGAGATACTTGGGTTTGTTTTTGCAGTCTCTGCCAGCACTAATAGAAAGAGCAGAAGGTTTTTCCCAAGCGTTAACTTGGCAACCAATCTTGGAACTCTGCAAGCTGCGGCAAGAAGTCTTCTCTGGTTGCAAGGCGAAGGAGGAAAATAATGTCCAAAATTTTGTATCGCCAGGAGAAGTCACACCAACAGACGCTGATACCAGTAAAAATCCTTGTGTTGTGCTAAAAAGAAAAAAAGCTGCAGATTCACCAGAAAGAAGACGCTACCCACTTCGACGGAGGAAAATTAGTCTCAGTGCATGAATTTCTCATTTAGTATTTTCAGATTGGAAACTCAGTTCTACTCTTGTTCAGTGTGCTCAGCCTTTTTTCTTGAACCGTCGTCTCCCCTCTAATTCAGTGCTATACATGGCAGCTTCCTTAATTATTTAGTCTTTGATCCTTTTATTTTTACTGTTACGCTGATGGTATATGAAAGCCTACACATACCAGTAGCATCTGATATCCAACAAGTATATATGCCAATTAACTCTCATTCTTTGCTCTTTTATTACAGCCTTTAGCTTGAGTTCTCATGCTTCTCAGAGTTGTGCACATGCTTTATGTATGTGGGCAGTCTTTTAGCGAACCACTAAGTGCTCATTTACATTCAGCATGTCTCTGAAGAGGTTGGAACTGAATGTAGTTCTCCTAATGCACGTTCATTTATTACTGAGTCGGGTGGCTATTTTTTTAATAAATAAATTAAAAAGAAATTAACACTGGAGCATATTGAAAATGCCAGATTTGCTATGATGTTACAGTTTCTAGAAAATCCACACACAAATGTGACATTGGTCCCTGCTATTCCACCTTTCCTGAATTTAGGTCAGCTGGGATTATTTTTAGGCACGTTTGTTTAAACTTGGATTTTTAGCAATTGTATGTATTGACTTGCAGTGTGCTCTTCTGAACAAGGATTCGACCATCCACATGTTACCACCTGATATTTCGTTTCCTGTAATCCAATTATGCAGTCTGGGGGTTTCCTGGACAGTATCTCTACACATTGCAGGATCTTGACTTGGGTCATGTATGCATTTGTGATGTTTGACTGAACTTTAAAGATCAGTATAGGCTACCAGTAAATGGTATTAAGTTGAGATAGCTTACTTTTTTTTTTTTTTACACATTAGTACCTAGACGATTGCACAGTAGTACTAAATTGAGCATTGTGCCTTAACCATTCATAACGTTTTCTGGTTTATGATTGCATGTGCTTGCAGTAAATACTCATGTCTAATATGTAACATATTTCTCACACAGTAGATGGAGGGGGTTTTTTTTAGAAGCTTTGTTAATGAAATGTGCTGTGGTAAGAAGATAGGTCTGACTTAATGTCTGAAAGACTGAAAATTTTTGAGAAAACGTGTGACAGATTTTAGCATCATTTATTTTGTAAGGGGGAGCATCTGTACTGGGACTTTGTATATTTAATCATATGTAAATATTTGTTTCCTGTCGCTCTTGTATATACAAACCTGTGTTTTTATACAAAGTAAATTAAATCAATTAAGGAAGATCAAAGTTTCAGATAATGTTGTCAGTTCTAATCCTGGAATAGATGGTGACTGAACAGTGAGTGTACTTCAGAAGACATCTGTGTTAAATTTTGGCTCGAGTAACTGAAGTAGTTCCATTTACCGCCTTTGAACTCACAACTGTTATTAATCTCAGGGCTACGAAGCGTCTAATGTAAGGGAGGACAGGATGTGAGAGGGACTGGAGCTGCGAAGCTGTGGAACGTGTGACTGGGACGGTTTTTCACACAGCGACTTGCTGTTCCGGGCGCTTTGAGTACGCGTGCTCCGTGCTGGGTTGAAAATCCCCACCATGGCTTCCTTCACCAAGATCCACAGATACTCTTTCATCTGAGTGTTCCTAGACTAAGCTGAACCCTGCAAGATTTAGCATGTCTACCATGACAATATTTGAACATTTTCTATGTTAATAGGAAGATACCTTGCTAGTCTCTCCAAATAATGATCGGTAAGTGCAGAAAATAGTTAGGAATAGGCACATCTCTTTGAAGAGGTCCCATCTAAAATGGCCAAGGTAGGACAAATGCCTTAAGAAGTAAGGAGGGCGAGCACTGCGGATTAAGACTTAATAAGTGAATTAATGAATTCATCCTACAGTGCATGTTAGTGTTAAGAGACTGCAGGACGGGCGGTCTGCACGGGATTTGAAGGAAGCAGGAATGGGTGCCTTAAGCTAGGGCAGTCGGGCCTTGCTCCATCGCCCTTGTTTCAATTGCAGCTGGGTGGAAAAAGAAAAATGCATTTGGAAACACTGGCCAAATAAATGGTGCAAAGAAGGATAAAGAAAACAATAAAGATTCCTCCAAGTGTAGCGTATAAACTGTGAATTTACAAATCTCTGGTGGCCATTTTTTGCCAAGCGGCAATGGAAGGTGTAAATGCAAGTTCTGTGATGAGCTAAACTCAACACTTCAATGTTCAGCTGTTTTATAAAACATTTCTACGGCAAGTGATACCGGCAACTAGCAGTGCCTGGGATCTATTCTTCCCACTGGCAGAAATATATAAAATACTTGATTTTTTTCCCATTCCAGTAGCCTTTTGTCCTTCGGTTAACTTTCATAGAAATCAGCAGTGTTGAGCAAGACAAGTGTCTAAACCGGCTTCTACTGAAATGTCACAACATCCAAACTTCTTATTTTTAACTTGGGGCGAATTGGTATTGCATCAAGAAATGTCTGGTAGTTTTTCTTTATATAGCCTTTGAATTTTGTAAGACAGCTCAATGGTGATGGATGCTTGGGAACAGTTCTAAACAGAGTTTGGATTTCTTGGCTTTTGGGGGCGAGATGGAACATCTCGCTGTTTGTTAGTGTGTACTGTCAGCAACGTGCTTATTGCTCGTGAGGGTGGGCCGTCCCTACCCAAGAAAAACTTGCAAATTCGAGCAGTATCCATGCACACTTTTGCTGTGTGTAGTTTTCGAATAAAGGGGATTATGAACAGCGTGCAGGGAAGCTCCTCTTGCAGAAATCTTCATGTGGACACCGACGTCTCTTTGGAAGCTTGGGCGCACTGGTGCTCTGAAACCTAGTTCTGATACGTGCCGTTCTTCAGAAGAGCCGCGCCGTGCTAAGCTGCGTTCAGCGGCTCTAGTCTGTGCGTGTAGGCTGCGCAGACAAAAATCACTGATAAACTGCCATTATAAAATGTAAACTCAGCTGACTAGGCTGCTTTCTGGGCTTGTTTTCTCTTCTGCATAGAAACACTGTCTTTACTACTGCGTTACCTGGAATTACTGTGTAGGCATTTCTACAGATGTACCAGAGATAGCTTTAATACTAAGCAGAAACTTGTTCCCACAAGCAGATTTTGACTTTTTTATTTCCTTTGCCACTATGAACCAGAGCAAGCTGTATTCAGGCTCAAGGGGAGTGTCCTGTGACTTATCCCATATTTGTGGCATCCTGGAAACCTTACTCTACAGCCACCGGGAGTTATTCAATGAAGTAGATATTTATTTAGTACTAATAAATTCTTGGCTCAGGACCCAATGCTGTTAGATAGCCTGCTTGTGCACTTGCCATTAATGGCAGCATTGCTCCTGGAACAGTGTGAGAGCTTTGTGTGGGGTCAGTTCAAAGTCCCTCTGTGGAAGGGGGCTCTTTGTCCCACAGATCACTCTGAAGGGCTGTTGAGGTATTTCGTCTGCACGGTTCACAGATTTTATTGCAAGAGAATATAGCTGTTCCCTGAGCTTATGAAAATACCAGCTTCTAGTCCTGTTTATTTCAACTGTGCTTAAGCTACAAAGGCAGCAAGGAGCCCAGTGCTCTCTTTTTAAGCAGCTGTCCCAACTAAGTCTCCACCGTGCCCATATTTCTAGTCCTCTTCTTTAACCGCATGATGTGTAGTTAATGCGAGGTTAGACTGTTTCAAAGGCACGGCTGAGAGCAATTCACCCTCTAATCGCTCACCGCCTGACAGCTAGGGCTGCCTTCCAGGAGATGTTGGTTTGAATCCCCTCAGCTGGAGAACGGCGTTGAACCCTCACCTTCTGCCGCCTCCATGAGCACCCCCTTGGCGAGCATCCTGCCTGGTGTCGGCATGTTGGATGACGGAGGAAGGGAGAAGCAAGACTGCTTTTAAAGAACCCAGGGGGCTGGGAACATGCTGTAAGATCCTCGGGAGACCCAGCACGGTCTGGGGACGCAGGTGAGCTCAGGGCACTTTGGCGAGGGTGCCCGTCTGAGTTGTGGGTCCCTGTCACTGTTACGGTGGAGAAGGCGCACAGGTACTCAGTCCTCCGGGGTTGGAGGAGCTGTGAGAAAGCGCAAAAGCAAAGGTGTGGGTAGCCTGGAAGATGGAGACACAAGCTGCTTTGAGGTGAAACAGCTGGGGAGAAGCGCTTCCCACCGGGGAAGTCCTGCTCAGGTTTTTCAGTAACGCTGACGGTCCCGGAGCCTACCAGGAAACCTGTGGCAGAGCGCAGACTTCGGTTTGACTCTTGAACTCCCGGGCAGCGCAGTTCTCTCACCTTCAGCATGAATTATTAGCCAGATCTTCCTGAAAGGATAGTCTATATTTACTCAGTTTGCAAACTTTGTAACCTCATCTTCGTCTAAGCTGGATGACTCAAACTTCTGGGGAAACCAGAAAAATGGGGAAGTATCCGATTTATTAAGATACCTGGGGCGTTATGACTGACTGCCCTGCAGTTTGGGGGCACTTAACGGTTAAGTGGCCCTGCGCTTGCCCCTGTGAGTTGAGCACAGCCAGGAGTGCATGTCAGTTACTGTATGCAGATGCATCTGCGGTAGAGCAAGGGTGTCGCTGAAGTACCTGTCGGTGCAAACGCCTTCCCTTCCCTCAGAGCGGAGGGCCAAGATAACGGTTCAATTAAAACGTGAGGAAAGTGTTTGGAGGGGCAAAAGAAACGTCGTTCAGCCTGTTAACGTACTCCCGACAGAACAGTCGAACAGAGAGATTTTCGTCTGCAGCAACTGTGTTCTCAGCAGCCCTCGCCTGGCTTCGCCTTTACAAGAAGCCTGTGGCGTTTCCTTATTGTTTAAAGGAACAGGGCGAGTAGCGAAAGTGAAAACCGCTTTATCCCAGCACCGATGCCGGGCCCTCACGCCCACGAACCCCGGCTGAGCCGGCTGTCACTTCGCTGGCGCTCACGCCGCGCTGGAAAGCCGATGTCGCAGGAGCGCGGCGGGCGCGAGCGGCCGGGGCCGAGCCGGCCCCCGGCGCCGGGCGGGCTTCGGGCGGGGGGCGCCGCGGGAGGGCCGGGCCCGCTCCCGGGGGCAGCCTGGCCTCCGCGCCCCGCCGCCGGGAAGAGAGCCGGCGAGAGGAGAAACGGCGGGGCGGTTACTTCTGCAGGCGAAAGCACGAACCGGGCCGCCCGGAGCGGCGCCGGGCCCAGCCGCCCCCCGGGGCTGGGGCTCTCCGGGGGATTTTCAGGCAGCTCCTGCCCGGCAGCGCCGTGCCCCGGGGATGCGGGCAATTCCCCCGGCTGCCGGGGGCCGAGCAGTCCCGGGGGACGGGCACCCTTGCCGGCGCGGCGGTCTCAGGGCCGGGGCGGCCGGCCCGGGGGGAGGCAGTGCGGGCCGG
Organism: Gavia stellata; assembly: GCF_030936135.1. NCBI lineage: Eukaryota > Metazoa > Chordata > Aves > Gaviiformes > Gaviidae > Gavia > Gavia stellata. The sequence continues at coordinate 10,392,917 of NC_082595.1, forward strand.
GGGGGGCCGGGCGGTCCCGGGGCTCCTGGTTGCCCGGGCGGGGCGGGGCGCGGCGCGGCTGCCGCCATGTGACGGCCACGCGGGCGGCGGAGCGTCCCGCAGCGGGGCGGCCCGGTGAGGCTCCCGCGACGGGGCGGCAGCTCCGCCCCCGGGCCGGGGTGTGCCAGGGGCCGGGGCGGCCCGGGGCGGTGCGTCCCCTGCCCCGCCCCGCCCTCCCCTCCCACCCCCCGCGGGCCGGGGGAGCCCAGCGGCGCCGAGCGCGGCGCCCCGGGGCGGCTCCGCAGCCGGCGGGATGTCGTGCGCTGTCCCGGCGGCGGCGGGGGGCAGCGCGCTGCCTCGGAGCGCGGCGGCCGAGGGCAGCCAGCAGGTAGGGGCAGGCCGGGGGGGGCTCGGCGCTCCAGGCGGGCGGGCATATGCGGCTGAGTCACGCCGGGCAGCGCCGTGTCGGGGGTGCCCGCTCCCCCCGGGCATCGGCCCTTCCCTTTCCGGGAGGCGGCCGTGGCGCCGGCTCTTCCAGGTGGGAGAGCGGGCGAACCGCCGGCGGGGCGCGGGAGGCTCCCTGCCGCCGCCACACGGCGCGGTCCGCGGCTTTTCCCCCGCCGCGGGCAGCCGGGAGGGCGGCGTGAGAAGCGCCGGGCGGGGAGCGCCGCTGGCCCGCGGCGGGGAGGGCGGCAGGGCTGCTCCGCCGGCAGCGGGTGCGGGCGCAGCGGGAGCCCGGCTCTCTCCCCCGCCGCTCGCGCCTCCGTCCCCTCGCTGGCGCCGGGGCACGGCGGGCGTGAAGTGCTGCCCGTCGGGCAAAGCGGGTGCGCGGGTCCCCGCCGTGGGTGGCGGGGGGGGGCCCAGGTTCCCCCATCAGCGGTACAGCGAGTGCCCGCGGGGCTCCGCCGCATCCCCCGGGCATCTCCGCCGCATCCCCCGGGCATCTCCGCCGCATCCCCCGGGCATCTCCGCCGCATCCCCCGGACATCTCCGCCGCCTTCCGACGCTCCGCCTCGGGCCCCACCTGTGCAGCGGGGCGGGGGGATGCGCTGCCCTTTGCGGGCACCGTGCTGTCTCTGGGAGGCCGGGGTTAGGTGCTGTGAAATTGGGAGTACGTGCTCATGCTCAGCACCCCTGATACGCCTGACTTCGGGAGTCTCCACGTGCACCTTAAAAACCAGCGAGATGTTTCTGGCTTATGTCTTCCAGAGCCATGAAGAAGATGACAGGAAGGTAAGGAGGAGAGAAAAAAATCGAGTTGCTGCACAGAGGAGCCGGAAGAAGCAAACTCAGAAAGCAGATAAACTTCACGAGGTGAATGGGTACTTGATGTTTTGCAGGCGCAGCTTGGGTACCAAGCGCAGGACTTTACAATAAATGGGACTTCTTAAGCAGGCGTGGGCCTGTCTTCACGCTAATCCAGCTCAGAGAGCTGTGGGTGTGAGGCAGAGACAGGCATGCCGCAGGGTGCCTGGTTGGGAACTCCCGGACACTGATGCTCACATCGGACCGTGCAGCTCTGCCGTCGGTGACACTGCCAGGGAGAGAGGGACGTGGTCCTGCCCTCGCCTCACCCTCCCTCTTTTGCTATTCCTGTGACCACCCAGTGAACTGGATCACAGGGCTCCTCTGGACTAAAACAAACCCATTTTTTTCTGGATTAGTGTTAAGCTTATCATGTTCGCTATGGCAGTGGATGAACGCTTGCTGCCTTCTGAGGGAGAAGGCGGTGGAGGAGGAGGGGACCGCGCTGTTTAGTGGCAGCGCTGGCTTAAGTAAATTCTAAAACTATGGTGTGAGACAGAAATACCCAGTTGAAAAGGCTTCTTAGGAACTTCAAAACCTCCAAGCGTGAGAGCTCGGTTCAGTTAGCTGTTATACTTGTATGCTCTGATAAATAACAGTGGGTGTTTCCAAAAAACCATGAAAGTAACTGATTCTTCCAGAAACTCTTAATACTTCTCAATATCACAATGTGGTGTAGTTTTCTTGTGTCCCCAGTGCAAACGCTGGAGGACAGGAATCCCCTTTCTCTGGTTTTGGATGTTACCTCACACAACAGTGCTTTTGTTGTAGCCAGGGCTCTTGGGGTAAGTGTTAGTTCTGCTGCTGTGATTGTGGCTGAGTCAGTTGTTCAGCTCTGGAGGTTCAGCACAGGCTCTTCTCTTTCTCAGTGTGGAAGGATCTGCCAACAGTCAGCAGAGGCCAAGAAGGACAGTGTGGGGAGTTTTGGGTTTGGTTTTTCCCAGATCTCCTCTGACTCAGCGCCTGAGAAAGCCAGGTGCGGGGTACTTCTGGAAAGGGGTAACCCCTGGCTTTTGTGGAATCATTCCTGGGCCCTGTGCCATCCTGCAGCCTCTCTGATGTTCCTCCTGGACTTGAGGATCTTCCTCGTGCTGGGAATCTTCATTCTCGGGCACGCAGGTTTTTCCAGGTGCAGGCAGATCTGATTGAATAGGCATTCATTCTTAGCAAGAACAATTTGATAGTCTCGTCCCTGAAAATGGGACAGAGCAATGGGAGAGTAACACTTACTCCAAAGCCCAGCCCCGTGGGGTTTGGGGCAACAAGAGGTGAGCAGAGCCAGAGTCTAGGATGGACAGCTTGGCTGGAGTTTGGCTACAGCAGTGGAGGACCATGCCTGTTTTAGTCTCTGGGTGAGAGGTGGTGGGTGGTGGAAGGGTGGGAGGGAGGGCAAGGGCATCCAAACTTCTGCAGCCAAGGGCAGCAGAGGCAGTGCCAGGCTGCCCAGAGGAGCATTGTTCGAGAGGCTCTCCCTGCTGCCTGGTAAACAGGCCTTTTAAGGCATGTGTAGGCTTTGAAGTTTGCTCTGAAGCTTTCCCGGGGAGGTGAGATTGAGTGGGTGAGCGTTGAGCCCTAGGCCAGCAGCGAGGTGCAGACACCTGCAGGTTTTTCGTGGGCTGGCTCTGAACTTCTCTTTGGGATGAGAAGTCTTGAGAGCAGGGACACTTGAAACATGCAGTTATCAAATGTGACACACGAGTCTCACATCCGTCACAGATGTATGCTGCAGAGCGTCTCAAAACTCCCCTGCAGTTAATAGCAGCTTATTCATTGCCAGAGAAGCCTTAGCTCAAAAGCAGCCTGGGTCAGGGATAACCAAGGCAGCGGTCAGGCCTTCGGGTGACAAAGTGGGGCTGGGAACCAGCTGGCATGACGCTCCCCTCCTCTTGCTCTTGAGTTCCCGGGCATCTGAGCAGGTGGCTACAAGCCCCGTCAGGGCTGGAGGAGAGTGGCTGGCAGCGGGCGCGTTGTGCTAGGTGTGCATCTCAGCCAGCACCTGGGTAAACGGCCTTTCCCTGCACTGGCCCTGGGGCAGGGACTGCCCTTTCCTCACCGGCAATGCCAGGCACCGGCTTTTCCCGGCACCTACCTGCGCTTGGTGCTTCCATTTTCTCTGCTCTGACGGTGCAGAGCTGCCTTCCCAGGGTGGCCCAGGGCTGGAAGAGGCCACCACGGGGACGCAGCCACCCACACCTGCAGCCCTGGGCTGCTGGGGACCCCCGAGGGCCAGCGGCACCTCCTGGTCTTCGGGGTCACAAAAGGAATTGCAGCGTGGTCAGGGCACGGGTCGTAAAGCACTTGCCCTGTTCCAGCACCCAGGCTGTGTCTGTCTCTCCTTAGCATTTTGCACATTGTAATAAGAAACCACACAGTTTTTCTACAGTTACATGAATACACTCAAGGTGGAAGCACTGAAAGGAATGTTTTGACTATGAGTAGGCTTTTTTTTTTTTCTCCTTCCAGGAATATGAGTCTCTTGAGCAAGAAAATACCTCCCTGAAAAGAGAAATCGGAAAGCTAACAGATGAAATGAAACACTTGAGTGAAGTGTTGAAGGATCATGAAAAGATCTGTCCGCTATTGCATTGCACCATGAACTTTGTGACCGTACCAAGACCCGATGCACTCGCTAGTTGCCTGCCAAGATGAGAGCTCTCCTTGATTGCCTTTAAATGTGATGTGTGAAAGTGCCTGTAATGGGAGATTTGAAGAACTGCCTACTTATGGTGCAGGTCTTCTGTCGAAGGGGGCTAGACTTTACCACACAGCTCTTCTCCATGATGAAGTGTTACAGTCTTCTGAATCTCAGGAAAACACCAGTATGGAAAAAAGACAATTCAAACTGCAACTTCTTATTTGGTAGAATCTTCAAGCCACAGTTTTGCATTCAGAAATGTCAAAGTGCGGTGCAGCCCACCATCATGCAATGGAATGTAGACAGGGAAAAGTACCGACCTTGGGCTGGGATGCCTTTCTCCCACACGTCCACTGCCAGTAACCCTTTGTCACTTGTCATCCATGTATATCATGTTCTGGCTGCTGTTTTTTTCTCTAAACAGGTTTGGTTAATAAAAGCGATGTCCCATCTTTATGATGTTCTCCACCTTCTTCAATAATCAATGTCTTTATAACATTTCTACTTCTGTCTTTACTGGTCAAATCCAAAGTCTAATGCTAATCTTCCTGTCGGTTGTTTTATTATTTGTTTATCGCCTCTTCATTGGTTCCTCTTGAAGTGTGTGTAACAAATCAGTTTTCCCAGTCTTTATTTCTTTAATATCCCCAATCATCAGCCCTGGCGACATTAGTTCTTGGAGTGTTTTATGGCCTAAAATATGGCTTGGCCAATTTCTACGGATGATTGTCTGCTCTGTGTGGAAGAAAAGCAAAACAGAGTTTGCTGGTTCTACATGTTGTTTGAAGAAAGAGATTTAAAATTTACTATTTTAATGCACCCACTGGAAATTAACAAGTATCTTTATCCTTCATCTTTCATATTGCTTCCGGTAAATGACGTCCGTGGATAGAACAAATTGAGTCTAGCTAAGCATTTTGTTCTATGTCCACATTGAAGATGATGTTTGATAACTACTTGCAAGAAAAGCATTATGTTTTCTTTAACTTTTTTTTTTTAATAAAAAGGAAGAATTATGACAATGTTAGTGAGAAATATACAGAAAAAATGTGTTTACTTTCTCTGAAGATTCTTAGTAGTGTCAAGCTCTAGAAATTTGAATGCTGTAGCTTCGGATCCAGCAAAGAGTGTTTTTCTCACAGTATTTCCCAGTCAAAGAGCACCGTTGGATAATAAAAAGCTCCACCCCTTTGCCAACTGTTTCACTTCAGCATTTGCATTTTTTTCAGTTCAGCTCATGGGATTAATTTCTCCCCGTCACCACGATCATGGCATTTATCAGCAGAATATGATCTGAAATGTCTGAAAGATTTTTTTTCTTTTTTAGCTTCTTTAGTAGAACGATGCATTGCTGATCACTGCTGAGATAGAACTGGGGAAATCATGTAGACAACTCTGCTTTCTAAAGGGCCCTCTCATGCCATTGTCTTAGGCTAGAAACTAAAGGTAACAGGCATGAGCTGTTGGCTTCTTAAAAGTTTTCATTAGGTTGTCCCCAAGAGAATTTTCAGCATTTGCAGAAGCTATCTACAGCCTAAATGCAGTCTTCAAAGTTTCTTATGGTCCTGTAAGAACTGAGTCATCCTGCAAAGAAAATCTGGTGCAGTCCCTGCCAAGGAAAATTAAAGTTTCAGGACACTTCAAAATACGTATTTTGGATAATGTCCTTGATACAATTCTGTGTGTCACCCTTAAGAAAGGAAGCTATCTCAAGCATCTTCATCCACCCACCCACATTCCTTAGGCCCTGGATGCCACTGTGTGATTTGGGCAGAGTAGAGGTGTAATGGAGAAGGAGGAGCATAGTCGAAATGAACAATATGCACTCCAGGAAAATTCATTATAGCTTAGGATGGAGGGAGAGTGAGAGAGGATGTCTCACATCTTTTAACTAGGTACGTGCAACTGAGCTGAGGCTGGGAATGGAAAGTAGCTAGTTGAGGTCAGGGCTGGTGCAAAAGCATGGTCTCTCCTATGGAGCCCTGCAGACCCTCAAACATGGGAGGAAAGATCAACCACCCTGTCCAAGACAGTCCATCCCATCAGAGTCCTTCTAAAGATTTTTATCCTACAGATGCTTGCTTCTAGAAGTAGACATCTAGTTCCCTGCGTAAAATCCTCCTCCTTACACATTTATTCTTCTAAACGTCTGTCTAGAAACAAGCTCCAGCTTATCATTTGGTAGTCCACGTTCTATTGCACACTCTTCATCAGTAAGCACTATTCTTGTTCTGTGATGCAAGCTTTAGTCCACTGTTTCTGCGTTGGAGCTTATTGGTTTATTAACTGTATAATGTCAATGCAGAGTGTACAGGGGAAGACAGCTGTATTCACAGCAACATTGCGTGCTGGCAACAGCAACCTACGTCCAAGGTTATGCTGCTATTCCTTGGAAGGGCTGGGAGCCCTGCACGGGCCCTCATTGCCACCAGTCCCTTCCCACAGCTGCAGGGTATAGCCCCAGCATGTGCATCATGTCCATTAGTAACAGCGGGCTTTGAACCCTCTGGGGCCTGGGCTGCTTCTTCCCCCTTCATCTATTGCCTCACTTTTTTCTCCCACTATTTCCAAAGGGCCTCATGCATCATTTTTCTGTTTAATAGATTAACCGAGGCATTTCTCACAAACAGTATATTGTGTGACTAATGTTCAAAGGCAGCTGGGAACCCCAAGCAAAAGAAGTGAGCAAAATGAGTGTCCCAAGCCAAATCAACCCAACATTCTGATATATTTATAGATTTAGTGTCATAGCTGTTGAAAGGGACAATGAACTGTTAAAGCACAGGCTTGTGTATCCCTCAGCAAATGATACGCATACAGGCTGATTACACTCTTTGCAGGAGCTGTTCGTAAGGATATTGATGTACAAGGAGTTTCAAAACCGAAAGTATGTTCTGGAGCCTGGGATAATTGTTACATGAATAGGGAACCAGAAAGGAGAACAGAAAGGAAAAGGTCTATTTGTTAAGGAAGCAAGAGAAAGTTCTTTTTCAAATCCAAACCTCTCCTTTTGCAGCAGGGTATTACACCATCACAAAAAATGTTTCATACCTATATATGGTTAAAATACCGATTGATGTATTCTAGCTTCAGAAAGCTTCCAGTTAGTTTGACTTGTTCCCTATGAATGTGGTCTGTATTACATTCACATGATTTTCAGATGCAGGTATATAGGGAAGATCTTTTCTATTTTCAGATGGTGGTTCATGTGAGGAGTACTGTGAATTGCAGTTTTGTTTGTGGATGCGTAATGTAGATGAGGGTTGCCAAGAAAGATGGATTTTGCCTCTTAGGTTCACAATGAAGGATGCAGTTTGTCTCGATTTGGTTGGTGTAGATTTCCTTTTTGTGTTTTCTCTCTAATGAAGAAGCAAAATGCTCAGTGCAAACTTATCCACAGATAAAAGTATTCACTCCAGAAGCAGACTGGGTCCAATTCAGCTATTTGTCTATTCATTTATTTCAGTTGTTGTTGGGTCAGATGTAAACTGATCATATTTTGAAAAGATAATTTTCACCTCCAAAGGTAAAAAATCAACAGAAAGACAAAGTCAAGCTTCCCAAAACTGCTAGTATAATAGGGATCAACTATTATGCCTCAAGAGAGCTGATTAGAAAGTCTTGCTCCTTCCCACTGGTGTTTTACATTCATATCTGTGAACATTTGTAAGTGTCTTCATGTACTTATCCAGACTCTTACTAAAAATACATCTTTTAAAAAACATACATTAAACAGCCTATTCTACAGACTTTCTGTTCTTTTCCCTGGTACCTTTTACTGTCCTCTGCTGCTCCTTCTGTAATACCTGCTGATCTCATCTGCATTTGGTATTTGCATTCTTTGTATTTTCTTACCATTTTATTTCAAATGCCACTTTTTTTCCTTCTTCCTGTTTCCTTCTGTTCCTGTGTAGCTTGGTGACAACATCGCTTAATGTTATCGGTATTAGAGGAGCAAGGCTAATCTGTAGTAGCATATAGAAATTGAACTTCAGTGGTACACCCTGTATATATGATTAAAGGCTTTTATGTGTGGCTAGTTTTGTCAGTTGAATATTAAGGAAGGTGTCTGTGCAGCCTTTTAAAATGTGCTTAAAAGTGACATAACCTTTACTCTAGCCTATAAAACCCATACTGTTTCCTGTCCATAGATGAACGCTTTGCTGCATGGCATTTGGGGTTTCCATCTGTGAATCAGTCTAGAATTTCTGCCTCAGTGAAAGTGATAGATAAAACAACCATTTAAAAAAAATCCCTTTTCTCTTCTTCCCATCAGTGCAGTGATATAATTCCTGTCACAGGAAGGAAGCACGTCTCATAAGCAGGAGAAGTGGTGGGTTTATTTACTGTTATGAAGACTACCTACTGTTACTCTCTTTATAGGAGGGTAGGAGTTTTCTGTTTGTAAACCCTGGGTTACTGTCAAGTGGTCACTGGAGTAACATTTTACATGTACCTACAGTGTGTGGTGTGGGCACACTTCCATAAGGGAGTGAAAGAATTTGGATTAATTCTTTGCAGAAACATGGGGTTTACATTGATTTTACTGGAAGTATAAACAGTCCTACAGCTGCCTCAGAGGACATGTGGCACTATGCTTACTAGCTTGAGTAATATTTAACTCAAGATTCGCTACAGGCTAATTTGAAGTGGGTAATTCTTAATAAGGAAACCATAGTAACAGTCATCCCTGGGATTGTGTGCTCCTTTACTCGTACTCATTCAGGTTTTTTCCTAGATAGTTCCTATGGAAAAAACCTGTAAGAATAGAGTAGGAATTTTTTCTCCCACTGTAGAATTTTTAAACCATGACATCAAATGTAAGGGCTTGACTATTCTGGAAATAGCTGGCATAACTTTTGCAAATAATCTGTTCTCTAATAGTTATGTGTTTGGTCTGCTCTAAGGGAATCATTATAGTTCTCTTCAGAAGTGGGTAAGCTAAACCACAAAGGGCTGTCTTGGTATAGAATGAAAACATTCATTTGAGGAGTTAGAATGACTACTGTGCTTCAATTTCACAGCTTATCTCATCCTGAAGCAGCTCCTTCATGTAGCCAAACAGAAAATGGTATCTCTAATAGGTGTGTTTGTTCTAAATCTGCATTACAGGAGCTTTTATTGTATGTGTTTAGTAAGTTCTATAGACTGCCAGTATAGCTTGCTGCACTCATCCAGGTACTGTGCAATTAAGTCTACCACAGACGTTCCCCTCAGAACTCAGTTCTGGATAGATGTCTCCAATTATCTGGAAGGATTTTCTCTTTTAACTGGCTCATAATGAAACTGTTGTCATGTTTTCATTATTCTAAATTATTAAAATGTCAAAACTCTTGAGATTCTAAGCAAGGGTCATAAGTTGTCTCTCTTGGGATAAGCAAACTATTAAGGTTTGTCTTCCCATTGTAAAGTAAATTTTGAGCATATTAATTTGTTATCTGTCTTAGGTAAAAGAATTGAGGATAAGGAATAAGCGACAAGACTCTGCTTAAATATTTGATGCAATGCTATACAAGATACAATTACTTCATCTGGAGATGATGTGAAATAGTACAAGAACTGAAAAATAACCAGAGAACTAGCTGAAGGAAAATGGCAAAAGTTTGGTTTGAAAAGGGAACTGTGGTTTACGGTAAAGAATGGTTTATACGTGAAGGTTCTCAGGGATTGATCACAGACCACTTGTATTTAGTATCTTTGGTAAGGACTTTGGATACAAAGGAACCATCAGCACAGAAGAAGATTGAAATATCACGCAAAAGAAACTGCACGACCTTGCAGAAGAGAATAGAAATGCTATGATAATTAATCATAGAATCATAGAACAGCCCAAGTTGGAAGGAGCCTCAAAAGATCATCTGGTCCAACCTTTCGTGGGAAGGGGAACCTAGATGAGATTATCTAGCACCCTGTCATGATGCAACGTATACAGTCACACTTGAAGAACTATTAACAAGAATTTCTGTCACAAGGTGGATACTCATCAAGTGGAAATGACAATGGAATGAATAAGCAAAGACGTATTTGTCAGTAACAGATTCTGAGGCACCAATGCAGTGGGGCAAAAAAGAAGTTACATAAGAACTCAGATGCGTAGTAATGGGGCTATTTCTTTATTTGTCTATTTGTGTTCTTAAAGAGAGAAATACCAATGTAATTATGCAAGGGCCTGGCAAAACCTCATCTGGAATTCTGCATACATTTCTGCTCAACCATGATAAAGAAAGATGAACCAAAACTAGTACAGGTACATGGAAGGGCTACTAGGAAGACTAAAGGAATGAGGAATCTACTTTTTTGAGACTTCGTTTTAGACAAAGTCTGAGAAGTGGTAGGATCACTGTCTATGTAATTATAGTGGGGTAAAGACCATGTAAGGGAAAGAGCTATCGTAAATAAGAAGTAAAGTTAGTAGAAGAATAAACAGGTATAATTTGTACATATTTTTGAGCTATATATGTGAGGAAGTTTCTACCTGTCAGAAGAAAGATGTTCAGGAATAGCTTTCCAACAGAAATGGTGTATGTGAGCAATTTTGTAGGTAGGCATGTATGCATGCAACTGGCTTAGTTTTAGGATGAAGCTTGATTATTTGATGTGAGACCAACTGAGTGTACTGGTGATCCAAAATATTTCCTCCTGTCCCATGTCCTTATTCTCTTTGGAGAAGGCTTACAACTGATCTTCAGAAGCAAGAAGATCTTAAAACAAACCAAACAAACTGAACAAAAGCAACACCCTGAGGTCCCTGGATCTCACATCATTATCCAGAAGCTCATTTTGACAGGAGAGCTAACACAGATGTAAGGTTTTGTCAGAGGCAGAGTCTCTTATCAAATTTAAATCTTTGATAACATCCAGGTAAGGAAAGAGCAGAAAAGAAAGGGATTTTTTTTTTTTCTAAATGCCTACTATTGAACCATGGTACGTTCCCAGAAAAATCAGAAAACTGTTCACAGAGAAACAGAAACAAAATCTAACAGGAATTTGGGGAATTTCCCAAACTGTTTAGTTGTTCACTTTAAAAGCTGAGTTACTCCAACTTTGCAAATATGCATTTTATAGTGGATTGGAGGCAACTTTTGTTTCTCTTACATCCAGTTCATTGATTAAATATATAAACAGGATGTCTTTAAGAGCAGAAGGTTTTAAAACAGGATTTGATACTAAGCAAGAGATCTGCTAGTTCCCTTTTAGCTATTTGAGTTTCATCTTTGCTTATCAGAGCTGTTTTAGGGTACAGTAATTTCCAAGTGCACTATTGGGTTGCGAGGTAAATAATCTCTAGAGATGAATATTTTTTCTTTCTTTTTTACTGTAAATGACAATAGTACATAGGCGAGAAATTTCCCTTGTAAATTCTGGTCATCCCATTTGTTTGCTAAGTTCCAGTATGGACTCAGGACCTATTCTGTCAGTGCAGTGAGAGGTTATGCACCCTTGCTCATGCCTTTCTAGGGGTAGGTGATCCATCAGCTGTGTTTAAGGACTTGATGAATGGCCAAGAGCCATCAAATCTGAAAGAGAATTTTTGTTCATACAGTTGAGGAGATTAATGACAACCACTTACGCGGTGTTTATATAAGAACAGAAGTCCCTTTTCCCAGGTGAATAAAATGCTGAGCGACGCTGCCTCGGTTTGAACCTTTGTCCTGCTGGTAGTTCCACACTTCTCCTGTCTGGGCTTTCAGGTAACTCAGGGAGTCTTGAACAGTCAGCGAGGTCAGCCCACGCAGAGCAGCTTGCAGCAGGGACAGGATCTAATTGTGGATACAATTCAAGCAGAAGAGTATAAATATGGATATGGGTGATTGAGAGCTGTAATATAAAGTTACATGACTACTCATGCTTTTTATGAGCAATTCTAAATGACACTCACATGTGAACACATCTGTATTTTTACCATCATGTTAAGAAACTATGTGATCAACACATTTTCCCCATAAATTATTAGATTAGCAGCTTTTTATATCAATTTGATTGATATTTTACAAAATTCAAAATATTCTACTTAATTCATATGAAAACCAATTCCTACAGTTTTCACTAATTGGTTTTCCATCGTTATTTGTTTCCATTTATTTTCTTTACATTTCCAACTACAAATTCAGCAAACAAAGTAGAATTGTAGATAATTACTTTGAAGTCAAGTTATAGCTTTTATAGTGGTTGGGAAGAATGAAATTATTTTACTTTTTAAATACCGGCTATATACATTCAAAAGAAAAAATGGATGATGTGTTTTCAATTTCACTTTTGTCGCAATATGTGACATCAGATGCATATGGAGAGACTCTTAGCTGTCATTTTCTTCGTTTGTTCTCACAAACTTGAAGAATATAGTATTACAAATGATAACACAAGGATATTAAACTGTTGCATGATTTATTAATAAAAATCCCATTACACAGTATGCATACTTGTCTTATACCTAAACAGTAGTGTTTCAAGAGCAGTAATTCAGTTAACTGAATGCATATTAAAAATAACAGTGAGTGAGAAAGCAATAATCTATCCCAAGTCAATATGCAGTCTCTACTCTTTGCTTAGAAACATTCCAATTTCCCTAATAATAATAATATAATAATTACTTTTTTTTTTTTTTTGCATTATGCTATACATTTTTAAAATGCTGTTTAGTGAAGAAATGCTCTTCATTCAGGTCTTTCATGCTTTGCAAGGTACATTGCTGTTGGTCATTTATCAGGTAAAATATATCTCTTTCCAGCACCGTCTGCCCATTTTACCTACTAAGAATATAATTTCTTCAAGGCAAAGGATTTGTTGCAACGAGTAGCCAATTCAGGGAAATGTTCCAGTACTTTCCTGGTCTTTCCATGCGCTGATACACTTGAACAAAACTCCTCTGCTATTACTCATGCTTTGTCATGCAATAATGACAGCTGTGGGAACATCAGGCTGTATCATGTGGCCTGAAATGGTCGGTTCTGTGTTTCATGGGTTGAGGCTTCCTAATAATTCAGTGATGCTTTCCAAAGCCACTTGTCTTTTTATTAGCCATATGCCCTGCCTTGTGACAGCTGATCCCCTGTACATTTTGATTTTAGTTTTTCTGACCATCCCTTCACAATACATAGTATCTGTTCATACTTGGCTCAGGTTGGGATATTTGAACTGTAATAATTCAACGTGATTTTTGTTTTCACTTTACTGAAATATTTTCTTAACTACAACAGAATTATGTCAGTGTTACGCACATGTATAGTGCATATTTCCTCAGTTTAACTCCGCTCTTACTTGGAGCCCCTTCACCATTGAGTTCAGTGAGACTGTCATCAGCCCCATGGCACCCAAAAGGCAGACCATGGAACATGGCATCTCATGTACAGTGATTACTACATGTTTAAAAAAAGTGTCTGGTCCTGCAGCACATTCAAGAAACTCGGCGCATCCCCATGGTGGTCTGTATAGGTAGAATCTACTGCTCCGTTAAAGGAGCATAGCCTGAAAGGTTATGCCTTAATGTGAGAAATGAAAAACATAATTTTCTGCTTCAGGGTTCCTTTTTGTAGTGTAGCAGCTAGATTCCTGTGTTGTATCTGTTCTCTCTGAAATGCTTTTATAACATGTTCTGTTTGCCAGCACAATATTAAGTGGTCCCCAGACACTGTTTTAACTCACTCGTCATGTTTTCTACACTATACCTCACTTGGTAATTACTGCCTCCCATTGCCAGTAATTCATGCCCTCCAGAAGGCCCTGTTTAAGACTGAGTAATAAAATACTGAGAGATTAATATTCAGTTGATGACAGATCATTTAATGCAACTCTTACCAAAACTCTCCAGCATCTAGGAAATTGGCAGAATATCGCTGATGGCTGCTTTCTGATGTCATTCAATTAGCAACCAAGGGTTAGTTCTCTGAGGTTATTCTACAGAGTTTAATGGAGCACATTTCTTTTTAATCTTCAGTCCTCTCAGGGAATTGTACGAGGTGAGTTTAATTCATGTATATTTGGCATGAAAGTGATTCTTCTCAGATTGCACACCAACACTTGCATTACTGTTTCAACCCTGTAGTTAATAAATTTAAATATTTTCATTTAATTGTCTGCTGATACTCCCAGTGAGAGCACAAGAGCTTCATCTGCATGGATCTATATTCAGGTTCTGAAGTTGCATGTTGCAGTCTAGATTTTCTCAGAATCTTATGGGAAATTGTAAACAGCTGCATATGTTGCCAAGCACTTGGATGATTTGCCTTACTGATTTCAAAACCGTAGTCCCAACAACTTAACTAATATGATAAAACATCACACCTGTTTCTTTCCCTATACTCCTCCTTTATGCCATCTTGGCAATAGGAAGGAATTTTAAAATGGGTGTGGATGACATTTATCTAATTTACAAGCTGATTTCAGTAAGGGTGTTCATCTGGGTACATTCCAGCTGAGTAAGAGTATGGGTAAATTGGCTCTGGTAAATTTAGCAGCCACAGTTTTCAGTACATGGATATCACTCTGCTCTTCTGCTATTAATTGCTGGAACTGACAGAAGGTGACATACCCCTGCTTAACCTACTTCAGTTCTCACTCAAATGCTTTGGTCCTTTTTGAAGGGTCACTGATGCTTTAAGGTAAGACATTGCAGCATGCTTATTTGTGTTTTATTACTGATGGAGTCAAAGAGCGAGAAGCTTTGGTTTCAAACTTGTGAGAAGTGCTGGTGTGAAACCTGCTGCTCCCCACCCCCAAGTCAGTTGGATTTGTCATTGTGGACTGTCTTTCTGCCAGGGTTTCAACCAAGGTGTTCAGTTCCTACTCAGCGTGGGGAAAGAGCAAGGGAAAGGGTAGAGACTTCAGACATCCGGAGGGAAAAACAAGCTTTGGTTGCCTCTGAAATCCACCTAGGCTCGAATTTCATGCCATATTAGCACTGTTTGAGTGTATTTTTGGGGTGTATGGATGTAATGTGTAAAATCACTAACAGCAATCCTTTGAGAGAGTAGGTGTACAGTTTTCTGGGTGGCAAGACTGTCTAAAGCAGGTCTCGCCTGCTCACCCCCACCCTTCTCCTATATTGCTGCCCTCCCTGTGGTGCCAGTACAATGCTTATGGGCTGCATAATAAACCTGGTCAGTGAACTGTAGCTGGTTGATAAGTAATCTTGCGTGAAAAAAGAGCCTTTTTTTGATTGTCAGCCCTGTTCACAGAATGGCTTGACAAACAGCAGGAATGGCACAGCTGGAAGAGGGGAGCTTGCCATGACAAAGACAGAAGTAAAGGTGGGGGAATGCTTCGAATTGGTAGTTTTTGGTTGCTGCTGAACACTTGTGTCATGAACCCCTTCATCCTCATTTGGCATCCAACATTTGTATACATGAACAGGACAGATTATCTGTCATTTGATAGCTGCATATGTATCTCAGCTGGCTTGTTAACATGCTTTAGTAATAGCTGAACTCTTGGACATTAATAGGCGGTTGTGATGCTATCACTTGTTTCCTGAATTGACCACTTTCATGCCGATGAAGACAAGCTGGTTACTCAGAACTATGTTCTTAATGGTTATCATTTCTCTGGAACTTTATTGATTCAGATGTAAAAACGTGAAAAGATTCCTCTCCTTCTCCACTTTCATTTGGGAATAAAAAAAGGTAGAAAAATCATTGGAAGAATTCATGACTGATTTTGAAGTTTCTCTGTAATTAGAATGATGACTTTTTTTTGATCCTGTATATGGAGATATTCTTTCTGGTAGTATTATCTTGGCTATCTTGTGAACCTTTGGATGTCACACCTGTCTTTTTATTTTTAAAGAAATTCATGCCTTCAAGAGAAGTCATTAAGTGATAAATAATTTTCACCTCTATCTTTGTACTTGCTAAAGCAGTACTGGTTGACATGCAGTAAGAGATTACTCTTCATAATTGTTTTCAGCATTTCAAAACCCTAACCTAGCCTTTGCAGTAATGTAAGCACGATATGCCCAATGTGTCTGAATCCCATGAATCAGGCAGGATAGGCAGTCCATCCATACATCAATTCACTCTGTAGAAAGGTGTGCCATCACCAATAAAATGGAATAATGCCATTGGAACTGAGTGCTTCTTGTGTTTCCTCCTACTGTTTTTATTACAGAAGGAGTTGCATAATGTACAGTAGTGGAAAAATAATGCCTTGCACAGCATCTGATGTACAGAACAGCGGTTCCCAAGCAATGAGGCAGAGTTCCCAGCCGAGACGCGAGGAATGTGCTCCACAGGATCCTGTGAGAGCTGCCAAACATTAACAATTTTCTCAGGTGAGGTTTAGCTCCCAAAAAGGCCACTTGGAATGCTAAGCATTCTCACTGAATCATGTGTACTTTCCCCTATACACGCCATATTTCAGTTCTTCCTCATCTTTCTGGTGGTACTAATGTAAAAAATTAAACCCATTGGCTAGTATAAATTCCTTCAAGACTTACCCTTCCTAATACTGGTTAAGGGTTTGGAACAATCACATGAAAAGCGATGCCCGGGGAACCCCTCCTGTGTTTACACTAAACTCACTGCCCTGGGGGACAAGGCTTTGCGTGGTCAGCCTCTGAATGTGTAATATTCTTGCTGAGTAGGCGTAATCAGTACAGTCTGGAATTCATGCACCTAAGAAGACTCCAAGCATTGACCGAAAGAGCAGTGAATGAGGTGTTGGCTACAGATTGGACAAGTAGCTGTAAAATACTTTAAAAGCCTTAAGATAAAGCTGTTCAAAAGGGAAATTGCACCTGATATAAAATATTTTCTGCTTCCAGTGGAGAGAGAATGATTTGGGGTAACTTTTTTCCAAAAGTGCATAACCATTGTGTTAGTGAGTTTGTGAGTTTATGTGTCTGCTTTTTAAAAGATGTTACACATTGATGTTACATGATCAGCATTTCAAAGACTATGTGGCTTAAGTTGTGGGGGCTATTCCTGTCAAGATGACCTCAGAGATGTTTGTTACCACCTTCTTGCCAGAAGTTACCAGTTCTATAGCAGAATCAGCAGAGCAGATTATTCTAGTCTATAACCAATGATCAAACTATTCCTGGACCTGCCTCCCAATCTTTGTACTAAAGTGGCTACAGGCAACTTATGTGATTTGCTATACCTACTCTCTTCTGGGTTGCTTACTCCTTAAATCACTGTGCATGCTTGCTCTCTGAGTGCATGTATAAACCCAAGAGCACATGTGTGTGGCACAACGCAGTGTGCAATAAATGAAATAACTTTGGTACAGGAAGCAATACAGATGAATTGGCAGGATGGGATAGTCAACCTTGCTGAGCAGCAGAGCTTATTGTTTGGATTCTTCTTCTTTTACATCGCAACAGTTCTGATGGGGAAACTGCACGACTGTACAGCGTTTTCACCGTTATGTGACTTCACCAAGATCGATGTGCCGCAATCCTCTTGTGCTGTAAGAGTCGGTGCTTGCTAAAATGACCATCCCATTTTGGGGATTTGAGTAGCGCTCTGCGTGTGCTCCGAGGACACATGTTAAAGGTGTTGGCTGAGGGTTCTTCAACAGCTGTCTGTAACTCTGTGGTCCACCCCTTTCATTCAGCGTTTGCATATAGCAATAGCTGTGCGGCTATGGTTTGAAATGCTCGGTATAGCACAAGTGGCTATGGTATCTTACCCGTGCAGCGAAACAGGCTCAATGGACATAGACTTTTTCTCTGCCTGTCACTGCTGTCATCTTTGTGTTCCACTCTCATCAAAGCGGCTCACTGGGCAATACCTGAAAGCCATCAGAAAATCCCAACGACCGTATTTCATTAGTCATGAAATACGGTCTATAAATTGCCTTCAGGGACTCTCCATCCAGATAACTAGCAGGGTCAGAATTTTCATTTACAGGATCTGGGCTCGCTGAAACGAGGGGAAGTCCCTGCGCATACCATAACGCTGCGCGGGTTCGACATGCCTGGAAGTTACACACCGAGACGTGCAACCCGTCTACGCTCTCTGCCTCCACGCCGCCGCCAACCCACTCGCACGGGACTCAACCGGGCGGCGTTTGGACACCAGCCTCGGGCCCGGCTGCCCCGAGTTACCGGGCCGGCGCATCGCGGGCAGAGAAGCGCACGGGCCGGCAGCACCGCGCCTCAAACACGCTCTCCCCTCCGGCGCTTCTCGGGCCGCCCGGGACCCGCCGGCCGCCCCCCGCACGCGCTCCCAACGGCCGCGGAAGCCGCCTCCCGCCCCGCCCCGCCCCGGGGCAGCCCCTTCCCCTCAGCTGCCGGCGGCTCCGAGGGGCCCGGGCGGGGAGCGACCCGCCGGAGGGGTGGCGTGGGCCTCGCGCGTCTTCCTCGGGGGAAAGGTGTGCGCTCGCTGACGGGTGGTGAGGGAAAGGCCGCCTCGCAGCTGCAGGGAGACGTTGGGGTCGCACGTAAAGCCACACCGAAACCCGATCTAGCTACATGGACTGCAGCAGCACGCTGGCTCGCGGAGAGCGCGCCTGCATCCCCGCTGCCGGGGCCGGGCCGCTCGGCAGCCCCGGGCGCACCCCGCCGCTCCCCCCTGCGCCGCCGCCGGAGGGGGCCCTCGGGAGGCGCCGCGCGGCCGAGGTAGCCGGGGCCACAGTGCCCCCTAGCGGCCAGGCGCCCGCCGGGGCCCGGTGGCCCGCAGAAAGTGAAAGCCTTTCAGTTGAAGTCTATAGAGTTTCGGGATGAGGATGAAGAACCCGATACGTGCCCGGGCGCCTCTTTCTGGCGAAGCGCAGGAGGAAAGCACACGCCAAGCCCCGGTCCTGCACGCTGGACCCGTGAGCGGAGGGTCTCCCTGAAGGCGAGGGGGCTCGGCACGTCCCTGAGCCGCTGACAGGCGAGCTGTTGCAGGATTTGGGCCGAAGTAACCAAGTTTTTATTGTCAGATAAAACCAGAAAATGTATAAACTGCTTTCCAGCCTGCCTGCTTCGGTTTATGACGTTTGGGAACGTGTTGGGCTTAATGGTCCGCTACTGACAATGCCGCCCAGCCTGCTGAAAGCAGCCAAACCCAGCGCTCTTATAAGAGAATAATTATCATTCCGATATAAATTCCAGCAGTCTTGGTGTCACTAGTCTGCGTATCTGCTTAATGTTGGCTTACCATTAAAGAGCCAAATTCGGTACAGCTTGCTACATGCAATGCTGTTTCAGATCAACTAAAATACGAGAATCAACTAAAATACGAGAATCACATCAAGGTGATGCAAGATAGACTCATAGTTTAATGCAAGAAATGCGTAAAGGTCTTGCACAAGCCATGCAGAATAACTGCATCTTTTTGGCGCTGGTACTTGTCACTTGCTGACTCTGTGCTGAGTTAATCAAAGAAGTAAAACATGTAATGTTTCAAATAATTGTGCTTGTTTGGAGGATGGGAGAGGAAACAGAAAGGCTGGTTACACTTGGATATTAAGTGTTAATGCACTGTCTTATCTTTAGTCAGTGGGGGAGAAGGAATGGAGCTGCTGTGATTAAAGTGCATTTGAAAGCTTGTTTCACTTCTGCTTGGTGTTGCCTACTATCCAGCCAGCAAGTATCTGGTTACTGCCTTTGAGCTGTTCACAGGAGCTGATCTGGGGACAGTTTGATTGAGAAACGTGTACTGGAAATACCACATCTCATAGGAGACAGTGAACAGAAACCCTATGTTTGGGCTCTATCTTATTTCTCGCTATCCATACTAGAAATGAAATACCCAACAGCTTTGTGATTCAGTGTTGTGCTACTCATAGCATGCTCACAGTTCACGTTGAAGCAGTGGAAGTGCTATGCATATATGTGAGTTAAAAGGTGTCTGTATGAGCTAGGCACTTCTGGGTTTGAGCGATCAAATTATGTACAAGAACCAAGCTGCTCATTAGAGGACTAGTAAAAGACTAGATTGCAAGCATTGAATTTTGCCTTTTGTTGTATCTGTTGGAATCGGCCATCGGGTTCATTCATGCTGAAGTCTGTGTTACTAGAGGCAGAAACCTTCATCCTTCATGTTGCCTACGAAAAGAACAGATTCCAGATTTTGTTCTTCCCCTCTAATTGACCACTGTCCCTGATATTTCCTTTCATTATCTTCATTCCTGTGGATGGTGACTGTTTTCCTTAGAGAAGTCGAGAGGTACAAGCAATTATCTTCCACAGGCTGTGTACGCTGATCTATGACTTATCAGAAGGTAGGATATTCCAGGGAAATCCTCTCTCGGAATCATCTGGGAATGTTAATTTCTGAGGGGGCTGTGAAATAATTTTTTTCTCTCTTTTTATGTTTTTCTCTTATTTTGTCTGCAGATTATGTTGCTGTTTATCTCTGTTCCTATTTAAAAAGCAGACGAATGTATTTTCCTCTGCCTTAAATAGTCTCATAGCTTTTTGGCACAACTTCCCCGGTCCCCACTGTTAAATCGGGAATTGGAACAACTCTTTGTGCCCTGTCTTTTTCTAAGCAGGATTTTAGCACTTCAGAGAATGGTCCATTACTTTGTATTTGTCTGCTGTATGGTGGTATGAGAAAGCCACAAATTCATGTGCGGTTTCTAAGCAGTGTTTATTACGATGCATACTGAGACAAGTTTAACAATGACTTAAATCACTGTGTAAGTTTCTCATTGTATGCAAATTCCTCCTAAAAGAAGGGGGGGGAATGCAGTAACTTGAGCTAATTCAGCACTCAGCAAGCATGCAAAACAAGTGTAATGGAGATGTTGAAGAGGAAGAAGTGTGGGGAGATACACAGTTCTCCCCAAATACATAGGTTAAGATTATAACTATGTTTAGTTATTCATGTCACTACAGGCTGGGCATTAGGTGCTTCTGGAATAATTGCCATTAACGATGCACTTGGACTCTCAGCAGAAGCTATAGAGCACATGCTGAGTGCAGCAGCACTGGAAAGTGTGGCTGAGTTTGAAGGAACTGGTTAAGCACTGGGTTGAGCTGGGAGTCTTGGGAGATCCAGGAAGATCCAGGAAAGAGAATCAGTTGATAGATGTGCTGGTGGTTTGTGTTTTGAGTAGGAAGGTGGGGGCCCAGAGTAGGAGGGGAGGCTAGGATGAGGCTAGGGCTGAAAAAGAGCCAGAGAGGGAGAACTGTAGTTTTCTAACTTCTCTTACCCTTTACTGTAACACTTCCAAGTCCTGCTCATCCAGAAAGACAGAATGCAAGAGAAATGCTTTACTTCCCTTTTGGCCTTCAGCTTTCTCTGCCACAATAGTTTTTGTGATGCTCTTGGGATGAGAGAGTATTTATTTTTCAGTTTAAAACTGTAGCTTACCTGCTGAGGAGGGTAGATACATATAATCGAGATCTCGGAGGGAAAACCTTTAACCCACTCTCACAAGGCTTGTTCCTGAGGCTGCTTCTGCCAACTATATTGTTGCTTTCTTCCATAAGGGAGATAATACTCTATTCATTTCACAAGCCAGTACGTGTTAAGTTTGTGCGGGTCACTGCCCAGCACCTATCTGTGAACAGTTTATATTACCTGTAAGTTGATTCTCATCTTGTGTACTCTGAAGAATAATCACTGAAATCAATGATTTGCTTCTCTTAAACACCAGGATTATAGTTTGTACCACTACTTAGTCACTGTTAAATTTGACCCATAAAGTGTTTGGAGATACGTATGCCTACCCTGCTTCAGAATTTAGCTTGCTGCACTCTTACTAAGTAAAAGTCTGGAAGGAGTAAAAAAAGACCTCCCTCTGAAATTTAATCCAGATCACACACGTGGTACAGTACAGAACAAGAACCACAGGGTCTTTGCCAGTCCTAGATTTCATAAAATCTGAATGTACCAATAATCACTGAGGTTATTTTTAAATGTTTAACATGACTCTTGAAGGCACATACACATTTAACATCTGTATCTTTTTAAAGTGTTACTTATTCTAATATATCACAGCTCTGGCAGTAATTTTGCACTAATTGCTCAGAACAGGCTGAACTTCAGGGGATTATAAATTTAAGTATGACATTTACTGTGGGTGGTTTTTTTTTTTTTTCAAATTTACACATACTGAATAGTCAACTAACCTGACATCATTGGATGCTCAGGATGGTTGGTGACTGTCCATTTCACTCCACAAGTGTGGATTTATTACCATGAGTCAGAGAAATAGAATTACCTTTTCATGAGGTTGGAGTGATCTGTCTTTCCATATAAGATGCTACTATGGTAATGTTGGTCGTGTTACTAGGGTGACCTAAAAACATTAACTGAGTGTTTTACACAGAATTCATTTTAAAGGAAACTGGGCATTACCTTCTGTTCCCTTCCTAATGCATATGCTTATTCATACTTAGAAATACTCTTTAGTGCTTGAATTTTAGTTCAAGAACCAAAGCACCTTTAATGGTGCTTAAATCCTTTTGGGGATTTAAGCACCATTAAAGTCACCAGAATTCCAGCTCTCTGCTGCCTAACCCTAAATTTCTGTTCAGCTGGGGATGCACAAACATCAGGATTAATCATCTGCATCTTCATTCTGTGTGGTTGCACAGACCCGTAGCTCTAGCAATATGCTCTGAGTGGGAATTTGCCTGCTTGTCTGACCATCAGGATCTAATGTGGCATTCATTCTGAGCACACACACATTTCATAGAATCATAGAATGGCCTGAGTTGGAACGGACCTTAAAGACTGTCTTTTTCCAACCCCCCTGCCATGGGCAGGGATGCCTCCCACTAGATAGGGTTGCTCAAAGCCTCATCCAACCTGGCCTTGAACACTTCCAGGGAGGGACATGGAGCTATGCCATGGGAGCTATGTGTGTATTTAGAAGGCTCGCTTAAGGAATTCACCCTCAAATGGTTTTTCCACAATGACTATGTAGATGGCACATGGCAGAGGCTGGGCTGTGGACATTGAAATCTCCCTTTAAAACCACAAGGGTCTTTATTAACACTAGCAGGTTTTTTTTTGGTAGGATGTCTTGTCCAGTCCTTGCAACATTCATATCCTTCTTGCATTTGCATGCACAGGAGTAGTACACTAATGTTTTCCTACCTGAGGAGCAGTCTGAAATGCCAGCCATAATTGGATAGCCTCTCAGCAGCTAGGACACTGATTATATGTCTGTGAGCAGCAGAACTAGAGACTTGGTAAAGAGAATAGGATCCTATAGCGTATTCAGTGTCTGTTGTGAACATTGAGTGAAGGGATCAGTTATGAAAGAATCTCTCCCCGTCCCCCCCACTTTTGCTTGTGACAGATCAGCTTTTAGAGGGAATCCAGTTTCCAGGACATAATAATTGCATTGTTGTTTCTGAGCTATTAGTGTACAGAATGACCTCCTCTGTGCTTTAGAAAATTGTCACTAACCAACTATTCCCGCAATTATGAATGCTGGTAGGGCACTATGCAAGCAATCTGGATCATGAGACAATTACATGCATCTTAAAGTGCCTGAAAAAAAAAAATACTCCGAGTGTCTTTAAATGATGGCACTATATTTTTGGGAAGAGATAGAACGTGGTCAGATGGCCATTTTCAATGTCCTTCTTCTCTGATGCACTTAATTGCTGTCCATGGAAAGTATCGTTGTTACTCTGGAATTTAAATGTGTCATATGTGCCATAGTCATTAGGCTGGAGTTTCTAGGGGAGAGAGAGATGAGAAACCACACAAGAGGGTGATTCAAATCTGTCGCCCTGCCTAGCCCCTTACCATTTCCTTGACAATCATGCCAATCTTTTATATGGTTTTTTCATTGCATAGGTGCTTCTGCCGCTCAGACATGGCCTTGGGTATACTGATGCCTTAGGCAAATGTAGGATTGTATCTGATCTCTCCTGTGTCCCTCTGTCTCAGAAAACACTTGTCCCTTGAGTCAGCTCTTCCTCCAAGAGGGCTTTGTGAGGCTTGATACTCATCTGTCCGAAATGAATGTCTTTGGTTCCCAGACGCGCCCTGGGAATGGGTGCCTGCAGCTCATAGAGCTGTTCAGTGACACAGTGAAATGAATCTGCTGTTCCTGCCTCAGGATGGAAGGGTGATGGGCTGATTGACTGCACGTGTAGGTCTCCTGTATGGAGGTACTTGAAGTTAAGAGCTGACACTGCTCAGTAGTAGTTTTCTGTCTCGTTTTAGAGGTGGTGCTAAAAGTAGTCATCATCTTACCTTGTGCTAGCTGCTTTTGCTGCTGTGGTCACAGTGTCAAGGAGGACTGAGGAGCTAGAGCTGCTTCTTTGGAAAGAAGATACAATTCTTTGTTTAGTTTATTGTTACCTTTTTCTCATCTGTGGTTTCTGCCACAGTGACCTATTATTATATCCCCTCTCAAATGTTTTCACGGAATTCTTGCCTGTGCTGAATAGGACTTGGACATGTCTTGCAAAAAAAGACATTCGCTCTCACACTGATTGAAATCATTACCAGTCAAAGCATTCATTTTCCCAAAGGCATCCAGGACACCTTCTGTAATTTAGACATTTATTTAGAATATAATTGTCAATTATGTGATGCCTTTGTGCTGCACGAACTTTTGGGTTTATTGTAGTCCCTTGCAAATCATTTAGAACCCTAAGTGTGCGGATACCTGTTCATCTGAGTTTGTAACTGCGGTTTTCTTCAGTAAATAATCTCATTTAGGAGCTATCTGTGAACTTATGTGCATGTCAGTAAGAATCCTCAGTCTGTTTGTGCATTGTGTGTAGACATTTTCCTAAAAGATTTTGTTCGCGTTACACACAGAACTGTGCAAGTTACTGCACATGCAGAGAAGGACAAATGTGATATATTATCTTATTTGGAAATACTTAGTCATACAATTAGAACATATTTCATCATTCATGTGTAAGATAGCAGAGTTGAACTTCTGCTTGCACTCTCAACAATGGCATTTCCTGCTTTTGAATACATATTTGTGCAATTTAATATTTGCTTTAGCTTCCTGTAAAATAGTTTCTCTTCTTTTCAAGGGAACTATTATGCTGTGTGCTATAAACCAGCTTTGTAACATTCTGTTCATCTGAGTAACGACTTCTAGAAATACGGGAAGGGAAGGGTCAGTGCACAGAGGGGTAGGAGGGTCAAAACATTTTGAAGAAATTCAGATGAAAGTAATAACAGATAAATGTGTTTTACATTTTACATGTTTGCTGCTTTTTGCTAGATGCAGAGGGGCATGGTATTACTTGAAAAGCAAGTAATTGTTTTAATTAATCTCTCCTTCATCATGTTATTAATTCTAAGGATTTGTTTCTTTGAACCTTATATTGGTAACCCTTCAGAACTAGCACTGATAACTGGTTTCTCTAGTCACCCATTCCTCTGTCCATAGATGGTTTTGCTGTCAGCAGGGGAATGTGATATGGCCAAACACAGACATTCAAAAATCCTGTTTAAAGAAGACCCCCTATGCACAAACAAACCAACCAGAACATTTGTTTCTAAACAGAAAATGTTAACAGTTTAATGCATTAAACTTAATTTATTTTCTCTTGGTTTCTGAACAAGTTTTACTTGAACTACACAAGTAATTTCTAAGGCTTTCCCTACGGTCACGAGGAACAAGGTTCTCACCCCATCATGTGTATTTCGGACCCGGGGCTTCAAGAATGCGTGATAAAACTACAGGGATTAGCTACAAATGTGGGAGTTACAAGCCCCGTGTGATTCAGTTTTGATGGTTATACTAGATTAAAACAAGAGGGGAAGTTCTTGCCATGCCAAGCATCAGCAGGCTATGCTTATCCAACCCAGACGAGAAAGGATCCCTGTGGTAGCTGCACTCCATTTGGTGGAAGAACTATTGTATGCTCAAGTTTTTCCCAACTAGTTTCTCTTGTTCTGATCTCAACTCTTAACCAAGGAATTGTCAATGGATTGAGAATTTTGACTTGGAGTAGCTGTTTGGATAAAGGCATCCAAGGCACACGTGCTCTCTGTCACAGAAAAATGTGTCTTCTAGGTGTCCAGGAAAACTCTGACTGAGCTATTCTAGTTCTATGTGTGGGTGATTCTGTATATAAAATAAATGCTATCTTTTCCACTTACATTCCAAAATAGCCTATAACTCTACTGTAACCCTGGTAACTTAAGCTGTATTTGGGGGGGGGGGGTTTGAGGATTTTTTCTCTTTTAATGTATATTTGAGTCATGGCTTGTTTACACCCATGGTGTCACTATTGCTGTCAAAGGCAATAAGTGTTAAAAAACAAAACAAAAAAATCCCAACAACAAAAAACACCACTACCACCCCAAAAACAAAAAAACCCACCACAACCAAAAAAAACCAAACCCAAAAAAACCCAAAACCAACTAAATGTATTCCTGTGTTTGAGTGGAGTGCCATTTATTACAGGTGTTTTGGGTGAATTTATGTGAATGTAAGCGGTAATCACATGGCAATAAAATTTACCTTTCTGTTAAGTAGCTTTCTAGTGACTTAGCACAGTTTTTTAGAACAAGTGTTGCGAAGATCCACAAAGACACAGTCTTCAAGAGTAAGGCATTTTATTTTTCTTGGGATGAAAGAATAGTGCTGCTATAGCTTTTTATTTGAAAGAAACTCTCAAAAGAAGGCTATTGTTAGATAATTTTTGATACTGTACTACTTTATAATTGAGAAAAAAATCATGACAGTTTTCCTTTGATGTCAAAATGCTTGGAAAGGAAGGTATCAGTCGTTATTCCTGTCTTCCAGGTGGAGAAATTGAGGCATTGGGTGGTTTGTGTGTTTAAGTCACATAGCGTGGCAGGGATTAAAATCTGGCAATTAGATGTGTAC
The DNA here is from genome assembly GCF_030936135.1 of Gavia stellata. Classification (NCBI taxonomy): domain Eukaryota; kingdom Metazoa; phylum Chordata; class Aves; order Gaviiformes; family Gaviidae; genus Gavia; species Gavia stellata. Next base: position 10,419,537 of record NC_082595.1, read on the forward strand.
CTGTGTTATGACTTCTTAATGCTACGCAAAGGCTTGGAGTGACTGACAGAGACTCTAAAAGTTCCAAATGTGATTGAGGATGATGAAGACTCTGTTGCAGGGGACATTCAGGAGATAGCACTCAGGGCAGAAGCAGCCTGTCAGAGGCCAGCTGAGGGAATAGAGTAGCTAAAGGAATTGAAATAAATGCTAAATCATCCTTCAGGTATATTAGTAATAATTAGCCTATTATAGTCTAATGCCAACTGATGATCAGGGTACAAAGGGAACACTTGGAAAGCTGAGAAGCTGAAGAAACAGAGGTCATTCCCCAGCCAGAACCCTCTTCAGGATGGGGCAAAGGGAAGAAAACCAGCAGAGGATCTGTCTGAAACTGAAGTGACTATGGGTGGAGTTTTAGAGAAAAATCAGCACTAACCAATTGAGTTTTCAGCCAAAGCTCAAAGAAAACAGAAAGAGAAAATTGCTGAAATACTAAAAATAATGTGCAACTCTCTCACTGTCACTCTAACTTAATCTTCTGTGGTATCTGAGGACTGGCGTTTGGCAAATGTGTTGCCAACCTTTACGAAAGGTTCCAGGAGGATCCAGGGAACTAAACTGCCTGTCAGATTACAAACCTAAATGGGAGTTAAGATAAAGGAACTATGAATTGGTAGGTACCTAGATAAATACAGTCTACTTGAAGAGAGTCAGCATGGCTTTCGTAAAATTAAATTCAGGCTTACAGACGCATCTGGAGTTCTTTGAAAGGGTCAACAGATGTGTGGATCAGAGAGATTCAGTAGATGTAGTTTATAGAGACTTCTAAAGAGATTTCAGTGAATTTAGTCACCAAAGATTTTTGAGGAAACCAAATAGCTATGAATAGAGAAAATGCATATGTCTGCATAAAGACTTGATTAAAAGGTAGAAAGGAGACTAGGAGTAAATTATGAACTCTCTTAGTTGGGGCAGGTTATCCAGCGGAGTTCCACAGGAACCTGTGCTGGGACCTGTACAGCTCAACATTTTTGGAAATGATCTGGTAAGAGGGTGAGTTGTGTAGTGAGAAAGTGGATGATGGTACAAAACTACTCAGTATAGCAAAGAGAAAGGCAGTTTAAGAAGATTTGCGTGAAAACTTTATACTTGCAGTTTGGAAATTAAAATGGCAGATAAAATTCAATGCAAGTAAACACAAGGTAATGTATACAGGGGAAAATCGAACCTGGCATCATATATGGAATGTTGGGTTTGAGTTTACCATTACTACTCAGGAGGGAGATTTTGGGGTTATGATAGATCGTTGCATTGCATCAGACTTAATACTTGGCAGTCATCAAAAATGCAAACCAAACCAAATTTTTTGAGTTATTAAGAAAGGGACAGTGAACATCAAGATCCTACTGTATTAACCCATGGCTTGACCACACCTGGAAAACTGTAGTTATGGTCCCTTTATCTTGAACTACAGGAAAAACCACAGTTTTCCTAGAAAAACTGGGTAACAGGAATGATCAAGGGTGTACAATGGCTACCAAAAAAAAAAGTGATTGGATAGGCTGGGACTCTTTATGTTGAAAAAGAAACAACACAGCAAAATATAAAATCACGTGGCATGGAGAAGATGGATAGGTGTTCACTCTTCCAATTTCAGAATGAAGGGCTGTCAAGTAGAGTTACGGGAAACAGGGTCAAAAGAAAAGGAACTGTTTTCTTCTAAGTGGTGATAGCCCTATAGAAATTGCCACCAAAAGTTACTGCAGATGCTGATACTGTGGATGAGAAACTGGTCAAATACTTAAGAAAAAGATCTATGGAAGGCTACTACCTAAAGGAATCATGTCAAGCTTGTGTGACTCACGAGCTGAAAATCGTCAGAGTGTGGGAAAGGACCCAGAGGAAGCATACTTGCGTTGTTCTTATTCTTCCTTGGGCAGCTGCTTTTGATCACTGCTGTGGAAAGGAAACTGGGCTGGGTGAACCTTTGGTCTGAACTGGTGGAGTTGTTTAGTTGGGAATGCAGGCAGCTTCATGACATATGCTAACCTGAGGAGCTGAACGATACCCGAGCTGGCTTTAAATGAGTTACCTCAGATGCCAATAGCAGCCTGTCCTCTGGCTGCACAGAGAGCTCATCCTCTCAGTGGCATCAATCAGCCTGTGCTGAGTTTCTTGCTGTCATCACTGGGATGTTCTCAGTACTAAGCTAGCTTATAGAAAAGTGTTGCCATATGACACTACTGTTTGCTGTGTCGGCATACCCACTGTTTAAGTGGGCATGGTGGTGCACCAATTATTGTCGCGGAATCTACAAATATGAAGTTGCTAAATTCTCAAAAGCAGGAAAAAAAGGATTCCAGCTTCAACTCTCAGTTTGTTTCCATTTTCTGTTTATTCATTTCACAGGTCTAATAACTTTTCTGAGTGTCAGCTCTAGTACACTTAGCTTGGGGTCTGAAAATAATTAGATTTTTTTTTTTTTGGTTCATGCATCGTTGTCAGCAATAGTAAAGATATGCAGCCAGAACTGATGCTGTTTCAAGAACAGACTCCAATGTATTCTCTTTTAACCGTGATGGCTCTGAAGATCTAATAGCACTGAAAATTAGTAAATAACTTTTTTTATCACTAAAGTCTGCAGTGTCCACTAAGGAAACAAACTTTGAGTGACAGGATTTTTTAAAAAATATTGTCACTCTTTATGTTAACATACACTTTAAAAAGAAATGATGTCTATTATAGAAATGAAAATAGTGTATTGGTGTCATTACAAACTAATGAAGAAAAAAAACCAAGGAAAATGGATGTGAGATACAGTTGTCATTGCAGATTTAGGAATTTTTTAAGATGAAGTAGATCTCGTTTTCGAGACTCTTTTGCTACTAACAAACAATTGTACTGTTTTATTTTCATTACCCATAAATCATCCAGTTTCTTTTGCAGAACTAAGAATCAGTGATTTTAAAACCATCCCCTTAATCAATAACTTCAAATTGTTATGGGCCCAGGTAGAAAAGTTATTGTAAATTGAAATTTGTTACCATTTAGTTTCATTAAATGTTTCCACCTTAACATAAATCATTGGCTCTGCCTACCTTCAATATTGCTATTTATTAATTTACATCAATGGAAGAGCTAGAAAAAAAGTAGGTGATGCTCCTTATTAATATAGTGTAAAGCCCAGCATGCTTTAAGGTCTGCGTGGGCCTGTACACACACAGATTTAGCATCTAAAACATGACCCAAGGAGAAAATACTATTTATTATTTTGTTCAAGGAGTATCAATCATGCTATTAGGAATATGTCATAGAGACCAATCGTGGTTTCATGGTTTCAACTCATACCATTTAAAGAAAATATTATAAAATACCAGTTCAGGAGTTCATAGCCCTAATTTTGTTGATAAAGTTTTCTAAAACAGGCCAGGCAGCTGATTTATAAATTTACCAAATTAAAAGCGAATCGGGTATTCAAAAGTAAAATTTGATAGCAGGTATAAAAGAATGCATGAAAGGGTGAATATCTGTATTGGGACTGCACATCTGTAAATGGACGTACCGATAAGGAAAGTAAGCATTCAACATTGCCAGGCTCATGGTAGCCTAGATCTTCTTTCCAGCTGATTATTTTAACTAGATTTTGCAACAGTGCAATGGATTTCCTGGTCCCTGGAGCTCCTGGCCTCCTGTCTTACAAGTTATGACTGCTTGCAAAGGATTGAAGCCAAAATTTTTTGTCCACATCACTGGCTGTCAAAACACAGGTACTTCTGTCTGGGTGTAGATACTTGGTTTTGGAAAGGCAGGAGAGAACATATTGTTCTTCTTTCCTCCTGCTTCTCCATGCACACACATGCACATACCCCAACAGGCAGACACACAGAGAAACAAACCAAAACCCTAATCATGCTATACTTCTTTAGTATCTTCTATGTAACCATAGAAAGCAATCTATAAATATTAAAGCTTCACAGCAGCAAAAGCATTAAACCCATTAGGTAGTCAGAAAACTGAAATAACTATCAGCTGGTTGGTTGCAAAGTTGGGAAAGGTTCAGGAGTTCTAATTTCCAGTCCTTTAATCTAAGCCCTAGGCCACAAATAAGAAATTAGCCTGGAATTCATGATCAACCTTGAAATAACAAAACTTTGTTTATACCTTGACAAGCAGTGAACAGTACCAATTTCACTTTCTAAGACACTTATCATTGCAAACCTATAAAATGTGTTTGCTTTTTAATATCTCAGTGTTGTTTAAAGAAAATGAAGTTGCTTCTGGACCTTGAAACTTAGAATGAATTAAGTGACACGTGAATAAATATATATTAATTCTTTTTTTATTAAAGTATCAAAACAAACTTGAGAATAGAAAACAAACTGCTTTTAATGCATTTTAAAGGTTCTCCTGAATAAAATATACTTTTAGAAAACTCATGCAACATACTGGTCCTGTCTAGCTTTTTAAACACTCTTTTCCTGGGCACAGTCAAACAAATTCGAGTACCATCATTTCTACAGTAGCGTGCAGGAGCACGCGTGCACACACACACACATACAAGCAGTAGAAAGCAGCTATGACTGCAAATATAAAGAAATAAAAATAGATTATCTTCTGACAATAGTAGTGGTACCATATTAACATTTGGCATGCCAAGTAAATAACATCAAGCAACAAAAGTATGACGCCTGCGTCACCAGGGATATGGTTAAAAGTAACCATACAAATTTGCTAAGGGAGACATATGAATTCTGTCATTATATTCTAGTCTCTGTGGTAACATTTTATAACTATAGGAGGCAAACAGTTTTGTCTGTTGGTATTTGATGCGCAAAAGGCAAAGCCAAGGTGTATGATATTGGGATGATGCCTCGGTTTTGTATTTCCACATTACAGAAGTCAAATACCAATGAACATAGTTTGACAAGTTTATTGGAACACACTTCATGTATATCCATTCTCTGATAAACAGCTGCCCCAGTTCCCTGTGGAACTTGCCCTCTAAGCCAGGGAAGTCACATCAGAGGCTCCAACCTCTGCCTACAGGGCATGAATAAAACTCTCATTGAAGTCAATGGAAGCTCCTTCCAACATACAGAAAGACAATGGATTCTCAGGACAGAATCGGACCTAGTATATCATCTTTGTAATACATTCACTTTTCAGATACATGAAGTACATATCTTTAAAATGTGATATAGGACATTACAATATATCCAGATCTTAGGAAAATGTACTAAGAATTTCTGTTGCAGAATATAACAATCATAGAGGGATCAGGTATGATATATGATAGACTCATCTGGGACTTGTAGGGTAAGAAGCTTATGGCTGAGGTATCTTTAATTTTAGCATTTAGAACAAAACCACAATTTCAACACTGCGTAACTGGTGTAAAATATTATGTACTGTAATCTCCATTCTTATTGTCTGCTTCACTTAAATTGTGACATTGAACAGCTAGACACCACTGGTGGAGGTACAGAATTTTGCAAGGTATAATCTCTGCACCCAGTCATTCAAGATACTCAGTGCCTCATCTGTGGAAAAGATGAAGGATAAGTGTTTTCAATAGTGGTGTCTCAAATACAACTGGTGAAGTTTAGGAATATATAATATTTAACACCAAGAGATAAAAGTAAAAAGACAGCGCAACACTTGTGTTTTCAGTTTTATCTTGCTCGCAGTATTTATTAACTTTACTCATTATGATATTAGTGATAAATAAGGATAGTATTTTCTTTTACAAAAAATTGTAAGGATATATTTGATAGGATTAAACAATCTGAGAATTTCACAGAAACATCAGAATCTAAACACTCATAGCTCCAACTGTTTTGTCCAGTAGCTCTTCTACCAGTTCAAAAACATCTAAGGTTAGTATTTAATAAAAAAAAAATATTCACTACATCAAAACTCTTGGCTCCTTTAGACTCTAGAGTAACACTTTTGCTTGACTGTAGTTACCACCCAAACATAAAAGTAGCTGCAATCATCATTTTTCCCTCTGAATCACCTGGCAAAAGGAAGTAATCCTGACCACGATGGAAAAAGCTTTGTCAAACTCTTAGGCTTGTAAGAGCTATCTGCATAAGCAGACCCAATGAAGTCCATGGAACCTCTTCTGTGAATGAGGGTCAATAGCATGAATTAAGGCTTGTAGGATTGGATCCTAGATGAAGTTTGTTTGTTTTTTTTTTAACTTTTCATGATTCATGAGCCTGGGATTCAGTCCTGCAGTTCTTTACATGGATAAAACCTGTATCAATACCCCTCTATAGTTAGTTTCCTCTTTCCAGTAGGTCCAATTCACTGAGTCACCAAGTGGTGGTACAAGCTGCTCTTCAGCAATTCAAGGAAAAATTGTAGTCCCCAAAGGATAGTAGGTGGGGTTCCAGCTCATAAAATACAAACTTAGCTACGTGGACATTTTGCAAGAAACATTTCTTTGTCACACCTACTAGACTTTTCAAATTCGGTCTCCGAGATGTGTAACTGAAAAAACCCACACAAGTATTGTGGAAAAAAGACAAAGCTTAGTTGGAACTACAGGCTTTTTGTGTGTTTGTGTATGTGTGTGTTAGGTTAGAATGCAACATTACGTATCAGTACATTCTGCCAGAAACCATCCTCCTGGAAACTTCAAAACTTTAAAAATACTCTGTCTGCTTTCCCTACCAGCAACAAGGAAAAGTAGTGTCCATCCAGCACAGCTGTCTGTACCATGTGCATCATCAGAAGTCATAGTGTTCTAGCACAAACGTCGTGAGTGCAGATACTGTATACTAGCAGAGAGCTAAAACTTCTGAAGCTGTTGTCTGTAGCTCCTAGGAACAGCAAGTATAACAGGTGCAAAACCTATATCTGAGGCAGAAGACTCTTCAATTTGATTGAGACCAGATCTTCCAAGGTGAAGAATCGCTGTCAAGCCAAAATGATTCTTTCCACTTAAAGCAATCTGCCCTTCCTAAAGGCTCTTGACTAATAGAATCCTACACATTATGTCAAATCCTCCATGGATTCTGGTAGTTGTTAAAAACACTATAAATATTTCCACGTTTGCCATATCACTTAACCCTGTAATGTGCCTTCTTTGATCTGTTGAATAAAAAGATTCCTTTCATCTTCAGGTGTCCTTCCGTTTTGTGCCCGAACTATACAAGTGGGCCTGTGGAGATTTAGCATGTATATCAAATGCTGCTTCTCATTCTTTAGCTCTTCGATCTGGGCTTTTAATTCTGCATTGATAGTTTCCAGCTTTTCTGATTCCTAGTCACAAAGAACAGATACAACTATTAGACTGAGTAGTTCAAATAGTTAATTGCAATGTTTATCTAATAGTTGCAGTCTTCTATTGGTGGGAAAGCATATAGCTAGCAGAGAAAGAAATTGCATGTTCTTAGTGTGCTGTAATGATGAAACTATCATCCCCCAGTCGATAATAGTCTAAAAACCAGATTGACAGTTACGTTCTTTGGCCTTTAGAGAAGTGTAACAGAAGTTGAAAAGCCAAATCCAGACTCTTATTCACTTACAATGACAGGTATCCAAAGCATTATTGATATCTTCTGCAAAATTATTCCAAACTTTTTGGGTCGAAAATTGACCCAAAATGATCTACGCTTCTTATTAACTTCCTGGACCATCATGTCGCATATCTGTAAAACCATGTTAAGCTAGTAAAGTAAGGACATAGCTTTCCCTACCCACCCACCCCTGTATATAGGAACAAAGACAAGCCTGATGCTGCTGGAATATAGTTGTATATCGTGGCAGAGCAGGTGAAGACACTACTGGGGCCTTAGGCCAGAGAATTCTGGGCTAAGCTACTATGCCACTCATTTCATAAAGAATCGGAGATTGCTTATGGGTGTTTGTAGGCTCTTGGTCTCCACAATGGAGATTATATTAAATGAGATTTTACTATTTTATGTTCAGTGTAAACATTTAAATTCATATTATCCCCATAGACAAGATTGGTCACTGAAAGAGTGATCTCTTTTCACTGCTACCATGCTTTCACTTTTTTCCAGTTTTAACCAGATTTGATTTAATATATAGCATGTTCATTTTTTTTTTTTTATAACTAACGTTTTGATGGGTTTACAGAGTTTTGGGTGACATCCTTCTGTATTTCCCATTATGACAGTACCCCATGCTATCTGTTTTGATCCTGGCAGGATGACAGATTACGAACAATTCAAGCCAGTCACTTACTTTCTGCAAACATTCTGTTTTTTCCTTCTTTTTGTTTCGGCACTTTGCAGCAGCAATTTTGTTCCTTTCCCTTCTTCGCTTTTTTCTTTCATCCTCTTCAGGAGAAAACTATCCCATAAACACAGATACACACAATCCATCAGATGTCGTAAATACATGACCTGTATTCTGCATTTTTACAAGCAACACAGATAGTGTTGTCAGTGCTCGCATAATGAGTTACATAAGAATGTGATTCTGACCTTGCTTGCCATACAGTAAAGTGGTAGTAACTCCATTAGAATTGTCAATAAAAACCTGACTGGAGTTTGGATGGATGTAATCCATGTGATGGCTCATTTTAAATCAATGGTACTCAAAAAACTTGCCACGCATCTCCCCAGGCTGACTCCCACACCTCCATCTCTTCTCCACCTCCCAAAGAGGAAAAAGAGCGAGGGGCACGGGAAGCAGAGCGGAGGATGCGACACGAACAAGGCAGTGAGAGTGCAGCGAACTAAAGGCAGTGCCAGAAGGGGGATATTAGCACACTCCTTCAAGTTTTGTTTTGTTTCCTGTGAAGGCTCAGACAAAGGTGTAGCTATTTCCCGAACTTAAGCTATTTCTCCACTTTATAAAAGAAATATTTTTCACGGAGACTACTATCTTAAAGTAAAAACCTAGTGTGGACATAGCATGGCCATGTCTACCTCAGTGTAGCCCACGTGGGTCCTACTGCACTGTCCTCACTGAAATAAAGCCGCAGTGACTTATTCCAAATTCAGCCACAAGCAGGCAAGGAAACCAGATTAGCGTTTGCTCTGATCTCTGCAAAACATTGCCCTTAGTTCATAATCAAAAATAAAATACCCAACTACAGGCCTCACTGGAAATGAGAAATACCAGAGGGTTTCCCAGAAGCACTTAACAGAAAGCCAAGCAGCAGGCTTAAAAGAATCAAGTATGGTGGAGAGGGTTGTCTGATATAATTACTGGCCTTGTGGTGAAATTTTATTAGAGAATTAATCATTCACACTGAAATGCTGTTTAAGAAGTCATACCTCTGTTTTCATGATTGATGTTTCAATTGGCCTTTCAGAAACTGTCACTGTGTCCAATGTAGAAGACATCCTGTGGGACTGACGCTTATGCTGAATGGCGAACCTCAGTTCCTCTTTCACCAGTGGGGTTAAATTTGTGAAATCATCAAACCCCAGTGACCCTGCAGGGGACAAAGTGGGAACAATTGCGGAGGCGCTGACTTCTAATGCAGATACCTGGCCTGAGTGTTGGACCATCATTTTGCTGAAAGGTAAAAAGAGATAATAATAGTCTTTCAACAACTTTATAAAATATACCTCTAGGAGATATTATTTGCCTTTCTAATGTGAAATAATACTGTATTTCTTACATCACTTCAGTCCCCATTCCCCATCTACCCCAATCTTTCACTAGAGCCAAGCAGTTAAGAATTTGGTCACTAGTAAAAACATCTACTTTAGGTTAACTTCAAGTTGGTATTTAAAAATAATAGTAGTATTAGCACATCACGCAATATCTAGGTCCTTCTGAAACTTAGTATGGAAAAAAAATTGTGTATATGTATGTATACTTCAAAGTTTTTAACTGGTAATGTGTGGCAAATGAGAATTGAGTGACTAGGAAGAGAAAAAGGAACAAAAATCAGAAAGGAAAGGAATATTATTTAAAGCACAGGAGTTTGAGAGTATCTCCGTTGTCAGAGCTATACCACCACAGATTCCAGCTTCAAATGAACAGTGTACCTTGATCTCAGCTACGTTTAGGCACAGCTCAAACAGTTCTCCTAGAAGCTGAAGTTTGCTAACCAAGACAGAATCTGTCACAAATTATCATGCTCAATTTTACACGAAGTTGTAGATCTGGTTATAAACTCCTGAAAAATGGTTAACAATACAAGACGGCACAAAGGTAAAAGTCTATACACACTCTGGGGCTTCAAAGAACAGGCTGAGTTGGAGGGATTGAGTCATGAACAACATGAAGCTGTTTGTTTCATTCCTTTGCTCTTGTAAAATCTGAAACTGTCCTCATGTGCCCTCAATGAGAGGTTTGAAATTCTTAAATATTTATGGTCAGATCTCCTGCTGATATAAAACAGTGTGACTGAAGAGACTTCAGGGGAATTATGCAAATGGACACCCATGGATGAACCTCATTTCTAGTAGTTTTCCTAGGAAAATGAACCTACCCAACAGTGCTCTCTACTTTCCTCTTTTTAGTCATTCTTCTTTTATTTTCGGCCCATTTTGGAGGGAGAGAGGCCCCCTGTGCGCTTTGTGAAAATTGGTGACCCCACTTAGGGAGAAGGAGGCAAAACTCAGCAGTCAGCCGTCCAAACATCGTGGGCAACCTAGCTCTGCATGACACAAACCATCTCTCACCCCGAATAGGTGAGATAAGAGGTCTGGAAGAAAGCTGAGCACTTTTTGTGGGTGGCCCAAGAGACAAAAGGTGCAAATCCATAGGAAAAGAGATTACATTACTTCCCTTATTCATAAAGCAACTTGTGTTAAATTGAATTTTACCACATTGGTTTTCCAGCTTTCTTTGGTGTGTAGGTTTTGGGGTATTTCTTATAGCTGTATGAGTAATTACAGTATGCGTTATCTACTCTTGATTAGAACTGCAATAATTACATCAAAGTAAATTGTAATTAACTTAGTGCAGGTAAGCAAATAGTTGCCTCGGGGTGGCGGTGTGGGTAAGTTAAATTTCCACATCGTCAACCCAGAATCGCACAGTTCCCCGTACACTACTTCTGTAACCCAGCAAGAAATGTTTGAGGTCACGTGCCTTGACAAGAAGATAGATTTTGCTCAGAGATATCTAAAAATACAGTGTAAATCCACACCGGCGTACATGAGCCATGAACCAGATTCTACTCTAAGTGAGGTAAATATAAAAATGTGAGGGCAGCGAATTGCCAGTTGGTAGAAAATGCCACGTCCAGCTTCAGAGACTTCCTTACTTCTTCCTCACCCAGTGACCACTGAAGAGCTGAAGATTTCCCAGAGTCTGGGAGTGAAATCCCGAACCCGCTGAAATCAAGAGGACTTTTTCTGTTGACCTCAATGGGGCCAGGATTTCACCCGTAGTTATTAAAGATGAGGAAATTATTTGGAACAATTTGTTATTCAGAAAGACCTTGGGAAATTTATGTAATTCTCTTCAGAAAGCCCCTGCTCATGAGTCACATTTAAAGTACTGATACGGTTTAATCCTATAATCTCAGAAAGCTAGCAGTTACTCTTTTCCAACAAGTCAGAAACAGCCCTATAGTTTCCAGCTGAAGTCCTCCCAGCATTATTTACCATCTAGCAATGTTCAACCATTCAACTAATTTAAACAGGCTAATTTCACATGACACCGAACCCCTCATTGCTAGTAGAAATTTCAGCTATTTTCACTGAATCGGTCTCCTTGGCTGCCAGCGATGACTTCATTCAACAAAGTTAGTTCTGTGTAATTCAGTCAAACCAGGAGTCTTAAATTAACAGTAGAACTGTTTCTCCAGCCTACAGAATAATTAATTGAGCTAATCATTTTCAAGCTCTGGCAGTTTATTCAATTATTTTTCAGTTTAGTTGAACTTTTAATTAAGGTCAGCAGCGGCACCAGAAGAAACCAAGAATGTTTGTGCCTGAGAAATTGTGTCAGTTGTGGATTTCTACTAGTTAGTGCTAAGTGTACCATGAGCACCAACAAAACCCTACTATAATGTCCTCAGGTACTCTCATCCATCTGTCATTAGCGTGGGGGAAAAAAAAAAACCCAAAACAAGAGTGGTAGGGTGCCCACAGGGAGGGGAAGTACGGCGGGGAAAGTGTCCTTGACCACAGAAACTTGCTGCTCTCCTGCCTGACCAGCTCACTGACCTTCCAGACATCCTGAAAGGCATCTCTCTTTACTCAGACTTTAGGGAAGGGAAGGCCTAGCAGGGGGCTGAAGCTTGTGTAAGGATTTCTCTCGTGAGCCGAGTCCCGTTTTCTAGAGCCATTTGCCACTGGTTTGCTTTCCTGGGGCTCTTTCTTGGGCAGGGCTTCTGGACAGTGAGTAGTAGGGTAGGCTTCCAGTCTACCACTGAGATCGTTGGGAGTCACCGTGAAACAAATAACAAAAATAATCAGCCTTGTGTCAAATGTACTCAGTAAGCTGGATAGATTTCCTTTTCGTAACATCAAGATAGATGTTTTCCAGTTTCTGAGGAACAAATCTGCTTTTAGAAATGTTTTACAGGAATGAAAATTAGATTTTGCTATTGAAAAAATGCAACAGATTGTACAAAAACTGGGGAAAAAGGAAGGGCAAACTGTACCTTTGTCTGTAAGCCATCAAGAGCACACTCTCATTTTCTCTGGGGGAAACAGTAGGAATAAGAATATCAAGCCTTAAAGTATGATTACATGTGGGCCTTTCTGATACGATCTCTGTTTATTTTGTTAGACCATGCACATGGACCTCAGCTCCAGGCTGGTTTGAGTCCTTCTGGGGTTACTGACATTGAAGGTGCTGAACATTTCAGACCCGCACTGGAAAGGCACAGCTTGTTCCCAGTGTGACTTAATGCTTCGTTACTTTATCCTCAGTTTTGGAATTCTCCAAAGAGAACAGCTTTTCTATTAATGGTACCCTCCCAATTCGGGTGAATTCAAACAACTTTAGTCATTTGTTCTACCCCTGCTTTTTGTTTGTTCTTTTGCTGATGATGCTTTCCATCTACAGTGAACTTTTACATCTCATCTGACAATATTTTAATTTCAGGACATTCTTCCTAGCTGTGCATTTCTGTTATTTAAGGGTATTCCTGTTTAGTGTTAAAAAGGACTACTTTCAGTCTTTTCTTTTCTGCTTAGCTGCAGATGGCTGACTGTGCCTCTTGGTTTTATTTCTTCATATGAATTCCTTTTCCTCTGGTGCTGATGCAATAAACCCCGATAACCATTGAGGTTAATCTTAAACAGCATTAAGAGCCATTACAGTTCACAACCTCCGTGCACGCTGGTTGACCTTAAGTTTTCTGACATCCCACATCATTCCCGAAGCATTTTCTGCTGCCTTCCAGCTTCTCAAAATGCTGTTACGAGGAGGAAAATTGATTTCCAACAGGAAACTTGTTCTCTGAAACAAGTTTGCTGTTGTGTCACGCCTGACTTGATTAGGCAACAGTTCGGCAACTGATCTTCTTCATGTCAAGGCACGGGGACAGAAAGAAAAGTGGATGTCCCTGGCTCACACCGAGAGTTCCCGCGCGTTTTGTCTGGGCGGAGTAGATACACGCGTACGGTGAACGTAGGGGGTTACTCCCGGCCTGCCCAGCCCCGCGGCGGCTCCTCCGCCCCTGCCCCCGGGGACCCTCCGGGGTCGCGGTGCCGCCGCCGGCTGCCTCCACCGCCCGGCCGCGCTCCGCCACCCCCGCCGGTCCCGGGGCCGGCGCCGTCCCTCCGCCGAGGCCGCCACCGCGCGGTGCCGAGCGGCGCTGCCGGCCCGGGGAGCGCCGGGGCTCGGCGGGCTCCCTCCCGGCGCCCGCATCTGGCGGCAGCCCGGGCAGGGGGTTCCCCCAGACGCCAGCGCCGGGGGAGGGGGCAGCCGCCGGCGGCGGCGGGCGGGGGGCTCCGGCGGGGGCTCGGCGGGGCCGGGGGCTTTCCCGGGGCTCACCGGAGGCGGCGGCGGGACCGCCGCACCCGCCTTCGCTCGGGCGGCGAAACTTTCCCGGCCCGCGGACCCCGCGGCGGGCATCTCTCCGTGGCGGGCCAACCTCCCGCGGAGCTCAAGCCGCCCGACGCGGAGAGTCTCAGCGTCTCCCCTCCCGCTCCCACCTACCTTCCTCCCGCTGCTGCTGCTGCTGCTGCTGCTGTTCTGGCGGCCGGAGGGAAGGGGCTCCGCACCCCGCCGGTCCCGGTGGCCGTCCCCTCTCCTCCGGGAGAGCAGCCCTCGCCGCTCCTCGCTCCTCTGCCTCTCGCTTCGGTTGCATCACCCCCCTTATATAGCCGAGCGGGCAGCGCTGGTATTTACTCTGGCGGCGAGTCCCGGGCTGATGTCATGCTATTAATAGCCTCCCCGAAAGAGAGGGAGGGAGGAGGGAACCGAAGCCCGGGGCGGTGATGCAAGGCTTCCCCGCCGGCACGGCTCGGCACGGCGCGCGCCGCGCCGTACCGACCCGAGCCGAGCCGTGCCGTGCCGTGCCGTGCCGAGCCGTGCCGAGCCGTGCCGGGCGGCATCGCAGGTCCCCCGCGGAGGAGCCTCCGTCGGCACCCGGACAGAGCCCTTCCTCTCTCCCCTTTCCCCTTCCCTCCCCGCCCCCCCTCTTTTTTTAAAAATGAAGGCGCCCGGGGGGTTCTTTCTCCGGGCCGTTTTGCTGCCGAGAATAAATCAAAGTCCCTCTCACGACAAAAAAATACTAGTAAGTGGAGATTGTGTCGTTTTCGAAAGGACTGAAAAATGGGATCTTATTCTACAGGAAGGAATTGTTTAGCGCCGCCCCCCCCCCCCCCCCCCCCCCCCCCGTGCTGCTTCAGATGACAGCTAAAAGTTCACCTTAAATGAAGAGGAAGACTTCACTTTTTCCTCTGAGGAGGAAAGACCCGTTTAATGAAACGAGAGAAAGCTAAAAATAATGTTGTTTGGGGGTTTTTTGTTGTTGTGGTTGTTTTTATCTTTTCTTAAAACACAACAGCACATGATTTCCTTATGATTTCAGGGAAACCCAGGGAGTCCCTATAGGACACAGGGAAATACGGTGGTGGCTGTGGTGAAGGGGGTTTTGTTTAGCTCTTTTTTTGTTTCCACAGCTTCCTGGTTTGTTAAGCGACAGAAATTGCCTTCTAACAGCCCCCAGAGTGCTAGAAAAGAAGACGTGTCAAAACCCCATTTACCCAGGAGAGATGCAGAAGGCTTACAAAGAGAGATGCACAGTGTTATCCAGTATGATAATATCCCACGTACAACACATACTAACTTGTCATTAAGACAGTCTTCAAGTCTCTGTACTAAGCATGGAAAGATCAGGACATTTCATGCTTGAGGATTTTCTAACTAAACCAATATAAAAATGTTTACCTTCATATATAAAATGTATACCCTGATCAAGTGCTCCAACCAGTTAATTAATTCCGTAATCTTCAATTTGGCTGTATTTTGGTAACAGGTAATATGTCTCAAGTAGTATACTCTGGGATGTGTTAATTGATTTTATCAAGGATATCGATTCCTAATACTAGTTTGAAAGTCCCTCTGTATCTCCCCTCCGTGCGCGTGTGGGTGCCTGCGTGTATATGTATATACATAAAGGTACACATTGGCCACACGGGCAGGAGTGGTAATCTTAGCTTTTTAAATGTCCCAGTGCTAGCATGCTCAACCTTGCAAACTTAATGCTCCTATTTTATATTTAATTGTCTGCTTTTGAAAAAAAAAATAATAATCTGGTGGAGAAGGGAAGAAGTCTGGAGTAGTGATGTTGGCTTTTCTCCTGTGGAAGGTGCAGTTGCTCCCTGTTCTCCTCGAACAGCGAAGTGCATTTTGCAGAGGGCAGGAGGGAGCTCCCCTGACCTACCTGGCAGCTCTCCGCTAACAGCTCCTGCAAGCTCCAGGCTTTTCTTGCTGTAGGCTCACGCACTCACCTATAGATAAATCATTCTCAGATCTTTCAAAACATGTTTATTGCCTTGTCTTTATTAATCTAGGTAAATCAATGTGAAGTATAATGCCAGAAGGGCTCTTCAGAAGGGTCTAGAGCAAGCTTTACATTTCAGCTTGGTGCAGCCTGTGAAGTTCTTTTTACTCCAGAGGCATAATTTTATAATTCGTGCCGTGTTCAAGAACAGCTGGCATCGTTTTCCTCAAGCCTAGAAGAAAAAAAAAATCCCTCTCAAGCAGAGGCCAAATGTGGAAAATTTCTTCCCAAAAGATATTTGGTTGGAAAGTTCTGAGCATGAGGTTATTGTGGAAACGTGTTAGCAACATCAGTTTTAGTGGCCGCGACCAGGTGCCTGCTGTAATTCTGACAGAGATTTAGCAACTGTCCATTCTTATTTAGCTAGCTGAACTAGAAGTGGGGATTTATTTAGAGAATTTTCAGCTAAGCAGGGCAATGTCACAGAACAATGAAGGGGAAAAAATGCAGCTCCCTCATTCAATGTGGGTAGAAGTACCTTGGAAATCCAAGTGTTGTTAACCTGTTGTTTAAGGGTCACCGATATCTACTTAACAATCACAACACTTCACCAAGTAGGCAGATGATTATTTGTTTCTTTTAAATCCTACTATCTTACACAAAACTAAAGCCAGGAGATTTGTTTGCTATACAATACTGCTTCACCACTGCTGGTACCATTATTGCCCATAAGCTACAGCCAGTGCTAAAAACTGACAGCAAACCAGTTGTGTTCATTCTTGAACTACTCCTGAAGTGAGTCAGCTCCTCCCTGCAAAGCAAACAGAGAGACCGTTCCCGTGCGCATTTAAGATTAGGCCACTGAAACATGTCCTGGCTTGAGATTCTTCAGTGAAAAAAGAAAATGAAACCGCAGTGAAAAATAAACCCAGTTCCACTGTGTCACATAGGTTTTACCCTGCCCCCCTTTAAAACCAAAGCTAACTTGATCGCAGTAAAGACGTAGGATCACACCCCAGTTTTTAAAAAAAAAAAAAAATTAATAATTAAGATGACCAGGAAGTTAAAGTAAAACCTAGTACAGCCACCAGATGCTCTGATGTTCTTCGCCAGTTTCATTTTCCATTTCATAAAATATTTTTCATTTGCCTCCCTCTGAACATTTACTGGTCGTTTGCCATTTCATTTCTCTCTTTCATCACAAACTTCAGGGGACAGTCCCCCTGAAACAGCAGTTATTTCACAGAGGTGGCATTCATGTTCATTATTTCTGCTTTCCCTTAAGCCAGGTACAGCAGCTCATCACCAGAAGACCGACACGTCTTGGGTCTTTCTCTCTCCGCAGAGACATTAGGCTGAATACCACCCCACAGTGTGGTCCTTGCAACTCTCCATAAGTCTCCGGTGTAAAGAATTCTTTCCTTTACCTTTTCCTGACCAAATCCTGCCTCCACATCCCTTGACGCTACTTCATACGCTGTGGGTATTTGATTAAAACTAAAATATGGCTGTCTCCTTGCTAAACAGAGCTATAGACATCATTACACAGAGGAACAGACTCACAACCTTACAGCAAAAGCTCTCTGCTCTCTCCTGTCTTAACATTTATGCAACTGTAGGACGTCAGTCAGAGTAACACAATTAAAATCCCCATGTCCCATCCAGATCCTATGTTGGTTTATGGTCATGCAGTTCCATTAAACCTATTTGGTCTGGTGAAAATACAATGAGATGTAAATAAATAATATGTGTAGTAATATCTTGAGTAAAACCTGTCTCTCTGTGTGGTTTTAATTGTATTAAGTTTTGAAATTACTGTAACCCTGATGGGTCCAATTTTTCCCTGCATGGCACATATATGAGAAAGAGGTTTCCAGAACTCAGAATTATCATGTGGTAAAATCAACACAGAATTAGGTTTTTTTGACTCTGCCCGAAAGAGTATTCTCTATTTCTGTTATGGGAATTAACCTTCACCATGATTTTTGCTATGCAGTACATTCAGGTCTGAATCTATGTGGTAAGACTCCCCTGTTCCCCAAAATATGCACTAGTTTTGAGACGATTTTCCCATCTGTCTGGACTAACACCAGAGTTGAAACTTGGGACTATTTTTCCAAGGTTTAGATTGCTACTGCTTGAACTGCGGCAGTAATCTGCAGTAGAAGTGGCATCAGCCATCCCCACCCAGCCCAGGGCTTTTCAGCTGCTGTCTGGGAACCCCTTGGGCATCTGTGGGCTACTTCCAAGAGGTTCTCCAAAAAGTGACTAAAAAAACCACCAAGCCTACAGTAGTGAGGCTCAAATACACTCCAGAAGGTCTGGATCTCTACGGGGGTAAGAGGTCCAAAAATTGAAGTGAGTTAAAAACCACAGAGTTAGAGGACAGACTCTCACAGAGGCTGTACAGCAAACCCAGCTACCGTCTTACATTTAATACCACACCATTTTAATTTCTTTTATTCTTTAATACTGAAGACAAAATTCACATGCTCCTTGCTTTTCTCTCTTCAGCTTACCTTTCTTTCCTTACTGCCTGTTTCCATCACTATCCCTCTAAATCCATTTATTCTCCATTTATTATCTCCTTTTGGACATCCCATTTCCTATTCTCTTTTACTTTGTTTCAGTAATAGCCACCTTTCCCATTTCCTTAAAAAAGCAGCTTCTCCTTTTCTTTTGCCACTTCCCTGTTTCTCCTCCTCTCACTTCTCTCTTTTCCCTCCCCGTATTCCTGGATTCTGCCATCCCCCTTTCTGTTCCCTTTTTCCAGCAATTTTTCTGCCATCGGTCCTTCTGCTCCAGCCCCGGCAGCTTCCTAAGTTTAAGTGAGTCATTTTATTTTTCTCTTTTGCTTTCTGTCATTTTACTTTTTGTTTCTCCGCTAATAAGATGGAGACACCGACAACAAAATTACCGAGGGGTGCAACAAGACGTGTATTTCAGGACCAGATTCCGGTGCCCAAAATTACCATGAACTTTAATGGAACTTTACTAAATTAGACGTTCCACAAGGTTGTCAGTCATTATTATATGCAGTGCTTTGGGAGTGCAGGGGGGGGAGGCAAGTTATACAAACATCCCTTCTCTCTAGCTGAGAGACAGCCCTGACACTGGCCCGGTCATGCATATCTTTAGTTCCCTCTTGCTGAAGCCCTTCAAGGTTTTTTTTTTACCAGATAGACTTTGTGCACCGGCATAGGAGCTGGCTAAGCACAATAGCCTGTAATTACAATTTCTGCTCTCTTTGGATACATCCAGATAGTAACCAACAAGGAAAAGAGAGCCCACATATGAAAGAATCACATCTTAAATGAGACTGAATAAAGCAAACTCACTGGTTCCATTGAACAAGCAAAATGATAGGCTAGATACATTAATTGCTCTCCAGGCAAGTGTAAATTCTATCATCTCCTTTATGGTGCCTTTTTAGTCATATCCATTTAATGGCAAGAAAAGCTCTGTTTTCGCAGATCCTTCCCTCCATCTCCCCCTCCCCATCCTTTGCACCTTGTAAAAGCATGCCAGATTTTGTCTGAGAGCAGCTAGAGATTCATACCAAACTTCATCAATGGCTTTATGTGTAAAAAAATGATCACCGATTAAAGTAAGTGAAGACCTGATCCAGCTGTTACTGAAGTCAATGGAAAGATTCCCATTGACTTCAATGAGTGATAAATTTAGCCCTCAGGGACTATGAAAAATCAGCATTTAGGCACACTGGTTCTCAGTGTACAAAACTCTCCTCTTGAAATGACTTGAAAGAAATGCTTAGAAATTATTCGCTGACAGTGTATGTTTCTCTTAGGTGGACTAATGTAATTATGGTTTGTATTCTTGTAGTCTTCCAGGTAAGCACAGAGGGTGAGAGGAAGCAAGTGAGAGAATGTGTCTATTTTTACTGTGCTAAGTTACAAATATTTTGGATATATTAGGGAATCATCATGTTGCTACAGGCAAATACACACACACAAACACATACCTCCCTATAAAAACTACCTGTTCCCATTGATTGCCCTTGGAACTGTGCATATATAAAGAGTACTCTGGGATTTAATATCATTAATGATACTTTAAACAGCTCTTCTCACCTGCCTGGTAAATATGTGAATTACAATTTGCCATAATAATTACAAATGCACATTTCTAATTATTAAACATTGATTTCTACATAAATACAATTTCAAATAAAACCAATGTATGACACAGATTTGCAACCTACAGAAGATTCAAAACCAAGGCTGCCATTGCAGCTTTCACTCTGCTTATCGTTTGTCCTCTCACCTACTTCACATGTGCTTTGCCATGAAAGGAACGCATGAATGATCTTCACTTTCAGCCTCTTATCTTTCCTGGTTTATTTTTTTGGCTTTAACTGTATAGTAACTTGCCCAGATAATAAGAACAAAGTGTAAGTAAAATGAAACCAATAGAGCTCCACACAGTTTTAAAATTAGACTGCCTTAATTGCAATCACAGAAGCATTCCCTGAGCCCAAATCCTGACTGCTCTGCGGGCACGGGAGGCTGCCGATGAGGCCACCTCAGCAACGGGGGAAGACGCAGGGTGTCACTGCACCCACCTGGGGTTCCCAAGTGACGTCAGTCCGGTGGGGAATGCCACCCACTGTGGGGTAGGGTCCATCTTTTCTGTCCGGTGACTCTTTGAAGTAGAATGGTTACAGAGAGAGAGAAGCGGACTGCAGGATGCCCCTTGTCCAGGGCATGTCCTCACCACAAAGCTGTGAAAAGTCAGGCACCATCTGGTTTACTGTCTAACCAGCTTGTAACTTCTTGCTAGGACAGCTTGAGTGGGCGAAGTCTAGAGTAAGATTCCCCAAAGAGCACAGCTGATCAGTTTGTGGTTAGATCATTTCTCTTCAGAAAGAGGGGACATGCGTTTCATCCCTCTCAGACAGAGGTGAGAACC
Organism: Gavia stellata; assembly: GCF_030936135.1. Taxonomy (NCBI): domain Eukaryota; kingdom Metazoa; phylum Chordata; class Aves; order Gaviiformes; family Gaviidae; genus Gavia; species Gavia stellata. The sequence continues at coordinate 10,440,298 of NC_082595.1, forward strand.
CAACTCGGACCTTTCCCTCCAGACCAAGTGCTGTCGCTGATGGCGTTTTATTAAAAGACCAGCTCAATCTCTAGTCCAAATTTAGAAGGGAAGTTTGGGGCCATGAATGTCCCAATCACAGTGATGTTTAACTCCGCATTGCAGGTTAGATGGTAAGTGGAAAAGGTGGGGACATTCATTTTCACCATGCCCAGCCTCCTTTTGTGGAGCTGGGCTTTAGCCCTTCTACACTGGAAATAATTATTAACGAGGCAGATGAGGACAGTGCTGCTCACTGGGCTGGGAGTCAGGAAATGAGAGGTCTACTTATTCGATGTCTTTGTGATTTCAGATAACCTGATGGTCTTCCTTTTTTTCTGTTTCCCAGCCTGTTCAAATGGATAACAGTATTTTACATTCTAGGGTGATGTAGTTGAGATTCCCAAATGGAAATCACAGATAAGGCTGGTGTATTTTCTTTTTAGGTCTAATTTTAATTAGCACTTTAATGGGCCATTAGACCTGAGCCTTTTGTTGCTGGATGCTCTCTAGGTGTGTTATTGCCTGTTCTTACTACTCAATGCGTGTGTCACAGCAGTATTTATCAGCCCCAGTAAGGATTCTGGGAGCGTTCTTCTTACATGCAAGAGTTTTATATCGAGCTCTAAAAAGGATGACGATCTTTCAACTGTCAAACAGAAGCCCATAGTCAGCACAGCAATTAAATACACAGCAGAACAGGCCCTGTCCAAAAACTTTGTTTAACTTAGGACTTGCTGTTAATGAAGAGCTAAAATAGCCTCTAGAAATAACTTATTCCTGTGGAATTATATTTATTCTAACACATTTGGGATGAGAGCACCGGACAAGGTATAATATTGTGGTCTTTTGTCAAGGTCATTATTTTGGCAGTTTTCTTATAAGTATGGGCTGATCAATTAATTCATTACAGACCTTTGAAGTACAGTAATTACTGTTATTTTTCTAAAACAACAAAGGTTTAGAATTTGAGTGGATGCTGAACTATTCAAATAAACAAAAACCTAAGAACTTTAAAGGGACACAGAGCACAAAAGCCAAGTTCCACATAGAGCACAAAAGCTGAGTGTTTTGTCCACCTGTTACACTAAAGCCTGTATTATTAGTGGACTTCAGAGGAGTGCCTAGTTAGTGAAAAAACATTTACACGACATCTTATAACCATCTCTAAGGTAAATTGTCTTTTTATTATTCTTTTTCACTCTAATTCTAATGTTTGGGATTTATCAAACCATCTAAGCCTACTTTTTCAGAAAGTTGTTTAGAGGTAAACATTTCCTGCACTGAACTAGGAATACACAGGATTAATATCTGGCCATTCACACGCACCATCCCACATGCCCAGATGAACTTCCATGCATTTGGGGCCATAGGCTTTGCTGGCTGAAGCGTTCTTGGAAGCCTTCCACTCCGAAGTGAGTCTCCCGGCAGCAGCAGGAATAGCTAATGTGTGTTGTGTATAAGCAATGATGACTGGTAAGAAAAGCATTTTCTGGGAGTTTAACAATCGGTTGGAAGAGTTTTCATCCCTGTACCTGTGTTCAGCTGGTCATTTTATGTCAGGGAAAGCCTTTGCCATCAGGCATTTTCACTGTTATACTTCATGAAAATGTAAAACATAAAGAAGAAAAAAGGATCAGCTCTGCTTTATTAGTAAAAATTAAACTCCAAATGCAGCAAATAAATAAGAAATAGTAGTAAAAGTAGAAATAGGACTGGACCCAAGGCCCTGGGGACTGCAGGGACGAAAACTGGGAGGTAGGAGAACTGTTGTATATAAAGAGATTTTGCAAGCTAAAGAAAAAGAGGAGGGAAGCAAAAAACTTCATCAGGGAAGCTGCAGGACAAAAAGACTTTTTGGTTGGTTAGTTTTGATCAGTTTTGTATGAATTGCTATTTGTTATTAGTGGGCTATTTTGTTGCATGTTCTGCAGAACCATCCCAGGCTCTTTACAGTGTACGAGCAAATGTAAGAGTAAGGCAGACTTAGAAATATGATGGAGTTATTAAACGACTCTAAAGAAACAAGAGGAAATGGGTTATTTTCTAAGTTAGGTATCCTTCTAAACTAGTAAGTCGATACCTTTTAACTTCCCTATGTTTTTTTGGCGCTGCTTCCTGAGACTATTCAAATCATAATTTGTACAAGCATATGTAAGCTCTTGCTTCTACTTTGGCTTCAAGGACCAGGAAAATCAGAGAAAATCCTGCCGACCAGAGAGGATCAGCGAGGTGAAGCACAATGTTGGTTAGTGCGTAAGAGGGCACTTTGGTGGTTGTTTCTAGAGACAGAAAGCTGTCCTGTGAAAGCAATCTTTAACAGGTACAGACGGAGCTAGTTAGAGTAGGCACTTTCTTATTGTCAGGACTTACCCAGACATTTAAGAACCGATGTGGGAGTTTCTCCTCCGATACCACTCCTGTCAAGTTCAGTGTGAGGTCAGCCCCAATTTTGCAGGGCTGTACCCATAATGAGAGAGGTCTGCTTCTCCAGCATTGCTAATTATCATTTCAAGAGTCTGCTTGCTTTTGCAGATAAATATTGAAGGATTTTTAGTGGTACCTCACACATGAACATAAGCGCTACTTTAAAACTGTAAGGACCTGGTTAACCGAAGACACTATTCTCCCCTTATATACAGAAAAGACTGTGATACACAATCAGCCATCAGTCAGCATGAGACAGAAAGTAAAGATATAAAAATAAAATACTCCTGTAAAGGCCTGTTAGGAGTATTCAGCAGATTTCACCATGACTTCATGGTGTTCTGTACAGGAATTCAGTACTGTATTGCTCCACATTAAGGGAGGGATTTACAATTTTTAAGGGCTCGGTTCCCCATAAAGGGAAAGTGTAGTTCAAGCCTCTTTAAATTTATCTTTTTTTTCCCAAAAATGAAAGCTGATCAAAGTAAAATGTGCTTTACCATCCCATTTTAAAGAGACAGATGCCTGTCATGTTCTGGAGAGGAAGGTAGCTTCCTTGCTAATGCAGAAGTATTTCTTGCCCTTGCATAAGCCAAGATGTTCCACATCACAGAAAACTTGTGAAATGTTTAGTTAAGTCTACTTCCAAATTACATCCATGTTGTGGCACAGGGAGGTATCAGGCAGCCCCCAGACCAGCCTGGCACTCCATTTTGAATTTATAGCCATGCCCAGCACTTCAGAAGGGGTTTTGCTCGAGTTGGGATTGCAGGATCAGTCCTCCGACTTGTTTGGAAACCATAAATTAGGCTCAGGGTTATGCTTCCTGGCTTTAGTGAGGCTGTATCTGTTGGTAACATTTATACACTACTCCACTTTAACCAGTCAGATAAATCATCAGCTTTGCAGCTGGAGCAGAAAGTACAGATATGACAGAGTACCCAAAACAAGTCAGGAACTCCCCCCAGATACAAATTGGCATAAGTGCTTTTGTTTCATCACCCAAGGATTTGGCTTGGGATGGTTTAGCTTGGGTTTTTTTGTTGATGGTTTGTGTTCAAAGCATCTGCATGAAGCAGAGAGAATATGTAACCTAGCAGGCATCATTTAAATTTGGCAGGTCTTTTTTTTTTTTTTTTTTTACAGGTGATTTGCGCTTTGTGCAAAAGTGGGTGTTTACGCTCCGAAGTTTTCTCAGCAATTTCCTTATTGGTCTGTACAATCATCTCTTGAACTCAGGCTGTAAATCAGCGCTGTGTTTGTTAGGCTGAGAGTGCTTGCAGTGAAAAAAGGTTTTCACAGCAAATGCGATATGCACACTGTTTTCTTTGCAGAGTGTGAGGGTTAAACGGGTACTCAAGTTGTTGGGGTTTGGTTTACAATTATTACAGGTCACTATAATTTTTATATAATATAATAGCTATAATATATAATATATAATGTAATGCAATGTAATATAATGTAGTGTAATATAATATAATATAAATAATATATAAAATTCATTTTTTCATGAATGCTCTGTATCCTTAAAATATTCATGCAGATGTCTAAGCATTTGCAGGTTTCATCACCAACTTGAATATCTGTTTAAACACTACCCTTTTCCCTTTTTAAAATGCTAATTGTACAGATTTTTACAAGAGGCGTTATAAAAGCAGCACTCCTGGCTGCAGCCCAGCTCCTCAGGAGGTCACCAGCATTCAGGCAGCTTCTCCCCCATCATGGGTCTTCCTACCACAGGGTATTGGTAGGACAGAGCCATGGGCCTCCGCTCTAAACTTTTTCCTGTAAACTGTGTAACAGGGGAACTTCAGCATCCTTTGGCTTCCTGGCATAATCTGTTCATTGAATCTTACTTATTTGTGAATGTGCCTGCCCCAAATGGACTGCTTACAGAACCTGGAGGGGTTATAATCACCCTTCTTCTATTACCCTAGTACAAGACCTGTCCTTGTCTCTCACGGCACCTGCTGCACATCTCCCAGAGCTCAACAGAAGGGTTATTGGGTGAAATTGAGCAGCCACAGGACAGAAGATGAAATGAGCTAACAGTCATCAACTATTATCATCATGGTGACTGTTAGCACCATGATTGCCTACCAGCATAGTCATCACCTATTTTCCAAATCCCCTCTTTGGTCGACACAAGAGCCTTTGCCCTCAACTCTTGATTTCAGTTCATTTTGGTCCAATTCTCCTTTCACTTCCCCGTGTGACTTCACGGACTCCAGTTCAGCTGCACTTCACTTGCACTAATGAAAAGAGAGTTGAGCTTTGAGTCCCCGTTCTCAAAGACCTTTGGCCTAACATCCATTTGCACTTATGTGAAAAGACACCTAAATATCTTGCAAGATAGGAGGGGTAAGCATTCTCTCTTGGCTGTCTTTCCTTCTGCTATGGCGTGGATTATTTTAGACTTTATGTGTATACCTTATTCTCATTGCAGTCTGCGAGGCCACATTTCCATTAATGTAAGCATTAAACCAGGGGCAGGGTTAGAGCAGGCCCTAATTATATTACAGTTTAATAGGGAAACAGATTATGTCAAGTGGGAGGTCAGCGACATATTTTTGGAGCACATCTCAAAGTTCACCCGGTACGCATCCCTTCCTTTTACTGGAATATTTATAGTTTGTTTGTTTTAAACTGAAAATACCCTTTCTGTGAGCTTCTCCTGAGAGCCGTTCAGGACAAAGATAGTGTGCAGAACCTCAACCACAGCCATCAGCCACAGGAGATCTGGATCTTTCTCCTTTTCAAACTCTCCTCTGATGGATGAGGATGGCAGCTTTAAAGTGGACAAGGTGTAGTAACCTAAAGCAAGCAAATCCCAAGCTGCTTTAGAGAAAACCCTATAAACACCCTGGCACCCAGATCCTGTATGTGCTGCAGTCAGCAACCTTTATGTTTCCATGCACCTCAAGGTTTCATTTCTGCACAGGTACTCAAATACATCTGCTACTCAGCTAGGGGCCTTCCTCAGAACTATGTCCAGTGGGTTCCTGATACTAAATTTTCCCTAGATCCTTCAAGGTATGTGTTTTCTGATCATGCCTATCCTATGCGGTGGGAGTGAGCACCTGCACAGGGTAGTCATGCCTTTCTTTTGAAGACCAGATACCTTTTAGGGCACTTGCTTCAAAGAGGTGAGAACAGGGGTCCATTTCTGCTCTAAAAAAATGCTTGTGTAGAATCTTCGAGCAGCCCTGGGAACAAGGACCAGAAACAAGAGTCTCCTCCCGAACCAGCTGTCCTCTCCCTATTTTCTGCATGGCCTCAGCAAGGAGCATGGAGGGTGCTCCTCTCCCCATCTATAGTCTGATAGCTAAGGCAACCTCCCAGATCAAAAGAAATATGAGATTAAACCTTGTTAGACAGTCAGTGGAACTGAACCTGGCTCTTACACATCCCTACTGAATGCTTAAAGAAAGCAGCACTACCTCATCCTTCCACCAGCATTTGCAAGAAAGGGGTGATGCCTTGCTAAACTAAAAATAAAAGACCAAAGCATAGGCAGAGATCTCAGGTTTGCGGCTCTCAAGAGGACAGAGGTGCCTTCCTACAGCCCGGGGGGCAAGCGGTCCCCCATCTCCCGCTGGGGTGGCTGAGCTGCTCCCTGCACACCTTGGTGGCTAATTTGGGAGCCACTTCAAGGGGCTGAAGTCTTCCAGCTGAGGATCAAGATATGTAAAACTGGGGGGCACAGGTATTGCTGTGACTAGATTTTGGGTGGCTGAGGTTTTATGGGAACTCCGTTGGCTCCTGAGCCTCTTCAGTAAGTTTACGTTATACCGTAAGGACAACAATTATTAACAAGGCGTCAGAAAACACTTTGTTTTCCCCTGTGATGATCGAAGTGCACCACCACCAGGGACAATTCTCTTTTAGAAAGCAGTGGGAAAACGTTTAGACAGGAGAAAGTCTGAACGCCTTCACAACCTAAGCCTAATTTGAACTTGTAACGTGACAGGTCTGTCGTGTGAACATTTTTATGAGTCATTTAGCAAAGTTCAGTACACCTTGTAAACAAAAAGCGTATTTCCATTCCAAAGTAAAATACTGTTTAGTTTTTAATTTTTCTGGAAACATCAAACTCATGTTGATAGAAAAATGAAATGAACACATGAAAAAAAAGCTCCTCTCTTCTCTGAAACATGCCACCTTATTCTAAAATAATCATATTCATCCCAGCTGATACTCAAAATGTTAAAGTAAGGATTTCTCTTTCCTACCAGAAAATACAGCCACTCGGGCAGGTAATCACAGCATTAGAGTGTTTAATTTTGTTGAGTTTGATATAAGCATGTTTTATAAGATACTTTGCCTATCAAATGACAGTGAGTCCCTTAATATAAACATCACTGCAATTTTATTAAGTGAATGAGTGGTTACTAGTTTGTTTTTTTTTTTTTTAACTCTAAACAAGTGAAAGAATTTGGAAATCCTGATCTTGAAACACTTTCATGCATGCTTAATTTTAATCGTGCACGTAATCCCAGTGAGTCCAGTACTATTCATATGTTTAAATTTAAGCACATACCTACGCGTCAGAAGGACTGGGCTTTAACATAGCACAAAATCTAATGTCTAGTTTTTCAGTGTTAAAATTGATACCTTCTTAAATTCAGTTTTCTAAGAGAAGTCATTATATGAAACAAATTATAAAAATTAATCTGTATCCAACATATATTTTAACTGATATATATATATACTGTGATATATAATACTTCTAAATATATATATTACAATATATAATATTTCTTAAAAGTACTAAGAGTCGTACGGGGGACCTGACACACAACCTCGTGGAAGAGTGAGTTTCCTGCAGAGCAAATCTCTCCATGGAGGCATTTAACCTCCCCGTGCTTTGCCGTGGGGAAAAGCCAGGAGCCCTCCCCACCCAGCTCTTCTCTTTCCAGCCTGCGGATGCAAAAAGGCTGGGTTGCCCCATGCTGAAGCCACCTTTCTGTCTTCATGCTAACTCAGCCTTTCTCAGCCTGTAAGCACGTGCCGGGGAGCCATCGCCATCCCAAACAGCAGTATTTGCCGTTCATCCGAGGGTTTCCCCGAGTATTTCCTAATAGAGCTCGTATGCCTGGCAGGTCTGCTCACCTTTACTATGGTGGTGGTCTGACATGAACATCCACGCTCCCAAATCCCTTGGCAGCCGTGGAGGAGGTTGCCTGTGGTCTCCTGGCTGTCCTGCGGTGGGAGGCAGCAGCAGCTGGTGCTGCTCCATCCAGACCAAGGGAAGACAATGCCACTGGGGCCTCATTCAGGTAAGGAATGGGATGAAATTATTTTCATTTCTGTTGGCATGGGTGTGCACTCCCAATTCTGCTTTCTGCTGCTGATTTAGAGTAACATGTTATCAGTTATTACCAAGATGGCTATTTTTATTATAGAAACATTGGGCCTTGTTACAAGATATACTCCAAAGACTCAAAAAATTAGGATCAGCTAATTTTTCTCTACTTCAGAAAATAAGCTAAATCTTGATGGATCTGTTTACTTCTGCTTGCTTTCCAAAATCATAACGATTTCCTATACTGAATAATTGACTGTGAACATTTTGTTTTGGGAGCTCAGCTTGAAAAACAAGCTAACAACAACACAACCCAACCAACCAGTAAGGGCAAGTAGTACTCGCAAGATTTTACCAGTTACTTCCAGCAAACGCCCCTCAGTGCCTATTTCACTCTGCTATTTTAAGTTAATTTGCAAAGCTTCGAAAGGAACAAAGGTTAAATACTTGGAATTTGCACAGGTTGTATGTCACCTCAGAATGTTAAATAAATGTTACCAATAAATGGTAGTTCCTTCAAGAAGGAAAAAGGGGGGGGCATGGGGTGCAGCTGCCCTGAAAATCATTAGAAGAAGAAAATTCCTCTGAAGCCAAGTGGGAAAGCAGGAGGTGGAAATGCAGAGCACTGCAGAGGTGCTGCTTTCAAGACTGCTTCATTAGGGGACTCCGGGTAGTTATGGAGCTGAGCAGAACTATTTTACAAACATCTCGTTACGTATTACTATAAGGACTAACACAATATACACCTGTAGTACAGAAACCTGCTCTGGTACTACCGGAATACATTTTAGCAACCTGAGCCGAGGGTTGAGCTTTGGTAGTTAGGGATATTGGTAATTAAAAGCAGTGAAAATAGATGTAAACACAGTGGCACAGCATGCTATGAAGGTGGATATTTGCAGTTATAAAACTACAGTCCTGCATGAACTTATAGCAAATGAGATTAAATTTAAGACTGCTAAGTTGTGCTATGGGAATTTATTTCTGTTGATGGGGCTTGGATTGTTCTGTTTATGTTTGGTTTGGGTTCTGCTGGGTGATTTTATCAACATGTGTTAAATACATTCAT